>NC_135236.1:542442230-542758341 GCF_051348905.1 Ranitomeya variabilis | reverse complement strand
TGACGGACATCAGATGGTGAGTATGTACTGTTTGTTTTTTTGGTAACCAGGGTAAACATCGGGTTACTAAGCGCGGCCCTGCGCTTAGTAACCCGATGTTTACCCTGGTTACCCGGGTGCTGCAGGGGGACTTCGGCATCGTTGAAGACAGTTTCAACGATGCCGAAGTCGTTCCCCTGATCGTTGGTCGCTGGAGAGAGCTGTCTGTGTGACAGCTCCCCAGCGACCACACAGCGACTTACCAACGATCACGGCCAGGTCATATCGCTGGTCGTGATCGTTGGTAAATCGCTATGTGTGACGGGGCCTTTAGTCTCTGAGCCATTCCTTTGTTTGGGGTGGGAAGGGGGCGCCATTGGCTTCATCTGCCTAGGGCACCAAGATACTTTGTCCCGGCCCTGCATATAAGTGGCTATGAGTGAACTCGAAAACATGATTTTACATTTGTGTTCAGCTGACAGGGTGTAAATCCTAAATAAGCCATCTAGGATCTGTGCAATGCAACACAGACTTCATGTACGGAGCTCTGCCGTCTACATGAGCCCTTAAGCTGGGCTGACATGCAAATTTATATGTAGCTTTTACCATGGATTTGAATTAGGATAAAGAATGCAACGATGCTGAAGTTGGTTACTTATTCGCTCAGTTTCTTCTTCGGAGCTGAAGTTGGTTTCTTATTCATCAGTTTCTTAGGCCGGTTTCACATTTGCGTTTGTAGGAGCTGCGGAGGGCTGCGGACTTCCGTGAAGCCCCGCCCTTGGCTGCACCTCCGCCGCTATCTCCGCCTACTTCTGCATGCGGCCACATGCGGAAACATCCGCATACAGCCACACGACCTGCGTACCTAATGTTAAAGATAGGTACGCAGGCCGCATGCAGGCCGCATGCAGAAGTAGGTGGAGATAGCGGCGGAGGTGTGGCCGAGGGCGGGGCTTCACGGAGGAAGTCCTCAGCCCTCCGCAGCTCCTACAAACGCAAATGTGAAACTAGCCTTATTATGACATTTTTGGTTTCTACAGGTTTGACTACAAATAATAAAAATCACAATAATAAATTACAATGCAGCGAGGTGCCCTGATGAGAATACACTTAAAAGCAGCTACAAAAAATATAAAACTGGCACAAAAATTAGCATCAAAATGGGAATAGAATGGCGTTATTGAAAGGGTTAAATGACATTACGCCACTGATCTCACAATGCAGACTCACAGATAGTGATGCCCCGCATTTAATTCAGGTCACGTCAGCCTGGCTCAAATAGGTTCTGGCTATCAGATCTGGCATCAAAATGGGCAAGTAGGCAATTTTCGTAAAAATGCATTCCTCCAAACCCATCCACAGTTTTTCCCCACTGCATAAGAATGAAGTTTTCTACACTCTCTACACTCCGTTCACTTGAATTGTACTGTGTTTTGTACAACACAACAAATATTGGTTGCAAATCTGCCATGTGTGAACGTTGCCCAGAATTGTTTTTCCATTTACGATTTCTAAGTAAGTATTTTAGAAAGAAGGATAGCACGAGCATTACTAAATGTCCGAAATTCAGGCTGTTGTACAAATGTCTCCTAATCCATTCAGTAGGCTCCCAGCTGCTTCTCGCCCTCCCTTTTTTATTCTTGCCTTTGCTTTCCAATCACACAGGAAGCACTTCATTCCGGATCTCTCCTTCAGAGTATCGATGCATTTACTTATCAGCAACTCATATTTAAAAAAAATGTGTTCCTATCATTTCCTCCCATTCCGGCTGTCTGTCTAACTTCCCATTTCTTCCTGTATGGCAGGCTCATTAATAAAGCAGATCTAATCCCTAAGGCTTCACTATGGGAAAACCAAAAGCTGCTTGACTGATAGAGAAAAAAAGCAGCACTTGGACTCTTTCACTGCGGCATCTAGGCTGTTGTCGGAGAGGCCAAAGTTGTATCTGGATTATACACTAATGCGGTGTAGATGAGATCATTTTTCATGGTTTATCTCACTATAGATAAAAGGAAATGACTGTGTCACCAGACTGTCATGATGAGGAATAGAAGGTCCTGCTCAGCATTACCCCAGTGACAGATCCTATAAGGAAAGGAGTCTCTCCAGTCACTGTCCTCCATACATTAGTCAGAACACAGCAAAGTGTTATTATCACAAGACGTCTTACATTAGTGTTCATTAGTTATTATAGCCTGTTTCGGCCCTATTTAATGATTAATAATAAGAATGTGTCATCAGAAAATTACCTATTGTTTAAAACAGAGTTTTATATTAGATGTATTTTATTTAGTTTTTGGTGTTTTTTTTTTTTATTTTTCATATACTATTTATTTATATTAATAAAAAAGTATTGCAACTTTCACGCTGCCCAGATAAGATTTTTACTTCCTATTCTTTACATGGTCTTCAGCAGTAATAGGCTGACTCAAACCTTATCTTTGTACACAAGTGTTATTTGGGCAGACTTGACAAAGGTCATTGTGAATGGAGGAGATGAGCTGTGACAATAGCTACTGAAAATGGAGGATCCTGTGTACCGAGGCATTACCTTTCATTGAAATTCTGGCTGTAATGATAATGAGAATAATGAAAAGTTCTCTGTACCAAACAGGAAGTACAAGTCTAGTATAAAGCTGGTTGGCAATTGTGAAAATTGATTTTTTAAAATTTTATTTGTATAGATAGTGATATGAAAAATTGGAAAGAGCATTATTTGGCTTTAAGAGAAACTTCTTTACTACATTTACCGATGCAAATTCACAGTGTATGAAGAACATCAATACTGTATGTTGCCCACAATTGATACATAGTCATGTTACTAATTACTATCTGTCTTCAAGGGAACCTGTCGGTACATTTTTAAATGTGGAGGTAGTGGTATGTCTGTGTAGGCACTTGTCCCCCCAATAAAAAAATATACTTTTTTTTGTAGAGTTCTGATGTGCCAGTCATGAGAAATATAACAGAGAAATTATATGCAAAGCAGACTAGAAGTGCAGTAGGGGAGTATCAATTTAGAAAGAAAAAGCAATTCCAAGTGCACTGACCCTATCTCTCCCCCGTTGAGCCACAATTGAATACGGTTTCTACAATAGAATTCTTATTACTGGTTCATCGGATTTTTTCCAAAAACGTATTTTTATTAATGGACAAGAGTCTATACAGCCATATCACTACTTCTATATGTTAGAAATTGCTGACAGGTTCCCTTTAAATATTTTATCATGCCAATATTTATTTATTAAACTTCAATTTCAATATGCCATGAAAAAGTAATTGGTGGAGTCCAACTACTGTTGGCCAAACATGGAAAGTTGCTTTTAATTGAAGTGGACGATGTAGTAACAACAAGTATGCTTCACCATGACATTAATCACTGCCAATAATAAATAATAATAATAATTTTATTTATATAGCGCCAACATATTCCGCAGCGCTTTACAACTTATAGAGGGGACTTGTACAGACAATAGACATTACAGCATAACAGAAATCACAGTTCAAAACAGATACCAGGAGGAATGAGGGCCCTTCACTGGGGACTAGCAGGATTTTGCTAAGTAAACTACAGACATTGTCAGGTTGGCAGTACTATACTGATTAAAATGACATCTGCGGTGAAGTAATGTCTTGTGGTTTTTGTGTAATAAGTGTTAGAAATTTTCAGTTAATGAGATTCTCATTCTCCTGGGCGGCACTGTAGCCAGAGTTTTATCTTGGTGCTCTGAGCCAGAGAAAAAAATTAGAGACCTTCCCACAGGCCGCCCCGAAGCACAAACATGTTCTTCATCAGAGGTGTCAAACTGCATTCCTCGAGGGCCGCCAACAGGTCATGTTTTCAGGATTTCCTTGTATTGCACAGGTGATAATTTAATCACCTGCACAGAATGATTCCAGCACCTTGTGGAATGCTAAGGAAATCCAGAAAACATGACCTGTTGGCGGCCCTCGAGGAATGCAGTTTGACACCTCTGTTCTTCATCATAGAGACAGACTGTTTCAGCTTCAGGTGGCCTATGGGCAGGTATTTCTTTGGTTTCTCTTACTTTGAGCAGGAAGATAAGACTCTGCATATAGTGCCACCCTAGAGAAGGGGCATTTCATTAGCTGAAAACTTTTAACACTGATTCCACAAGAACCACAAGATAAATTTCTTCACCCCAGATATCATTTTAATCAATATAACAGTGGTAATATGAAAATGTCTGTAGTTTACTTTGCAAAATCCTGCTGACAGGTTGACTTTAATATTGCATTTTCTTATTCATGTCCCCTGCAGGGAAAATGTAGTGTTTTGTGTTGGCCTTCAAATAAATGGATGGTCAGCCAGAGTTGGATCCACTCTAATAAAACAACTCCATGAGTTATAAAGCGTGTCCTGTGTGGCGCTACCCCCTCTTTTGATATTCTTATGTCTGTTGCCTTTTTGGGACACCTCCTTTGATATCACCATATACTGTGTGGAAACAATTAGTGTTGTTAATTTTATGGCAGACTGAGCATGTGCAGATTGTAGAAACTGACCATTTATGAAAATAATAATAATAATAATAATAATAAATACTAGACAAATACTGAATAAAACATTTTCCAGCATTGTGCATAGTTTAGAATGTGATGTAGGATATTTTGCAGACGAAGTAGAATCACACAGCAATGTAAAATCGCCTTTTTCGTATTTGTTTAGAAATGTTATTCCTATTTGTAGTAGGGAGTTCATGCCCTTAAAAGGTTCTTTATTAATACTGAGGGAAACAAAGCTAATCTGGGTTTGTGATCTTTCGTATTAAGCATTTCCCAGGAGCCACATGATGATCATTGCGTGCCTTACCACTGTATAAGCTGTGAAAGAACACATTGTCACTATGCTGTTTGCAATAAAGTTTATTTTCTTTGTGAATAATCCAGGCAATGTAAAGATACAGTTTTAACAAACATTGTAGCAAACTGAAATACTGGTTAATAAATCATTCATCCTAAAAGTTAATTTAAAGAAGAAGGTGGGTCTAAGGTTTCTCCTTATGGAGAGTGACATACCAGCTGGCTTGTCAAGGTAAGGAGGCTTATTCGCCGTGCAATGCTCCTCTGGGAAATTAAACATTCAAATTGCCTCTTCTGAGAAAAAGAGGACTTAAACTCTACACTGTGTTCCAAATTATTATGCACAAAGAGTTTAGGAGTGATAAGGTAAAAAAATTTTTGTTTGTCATTTAAACTCATTGATGGTGATGTGTGTCAGGGCTCTTTATATCACTGAAAGCAATTGCAGATACCTGTGCAAATTAGTTTGGCAGGTGTGTCCAAATAAAGGCAAGACTACTTAAGAAGGCTGTTCCACATTATTAAGCAGTCTACATTTTTTGCCAAAATGGGAAAGAAAAATGATGTGTCGGCTGCTGAGAAGCAACAAATTGTGGAGTATTTAGGTCAAGGCATGACTACAATCAACATTGCCAAGACACTTCATCGTGATCATGACACAATCAAGAAGTATGTAGCTGATTCCCAGCACACACGTGTGCGTGCTGATAAGGAAAAATTGAGGACTCTTTCCAACAGGCAATTGCGTAAGGTTAAAAGAGCAGCTGCAAAAATGCCTTGTCATAGCAGCAGACAAGTTTTTGAAGCTGCTGATGCCTCCAACGTCCCCAGAACGACAAGATGCAGGGTCCTTCAGAGGTGCGTAAGCCATCCTGGCGACCACCTCTATCCACTGCACACAAGCAGAAACGGCTCCAGGGGCCAAACGATACATGAAGACTGACTTCCAAACTGTTTTGTTCACCGATGAGTGCCGTGCAACGCTCGATGGTCCAGATGGATGGAGTGGAGGATGGCTGGTTGATGGACACCCCATGAAAACACGGCTAAGGTGCCAACAAGGAGGAGGAGGAGTAATGTTTTGGGCTGGAATCATGGGGAGAGAGATTGTCGGCCCCTTTATGATCCCTGAAGGGGTAAAGATGAACTCCATAATCTATGTGGAGTTTCTAAAACAACACTTCCTGCCATGGTTCAAGAGGAAGAACCGTTCTTTCCGCAGCAAGATCATTTTCATGCATGATAATACACCGTCTCATGCTGCAAAAAACACATCTGCATCTCTGGCTGCTATGGGCATAAAAGAGGACAAACGTATGGTGTGGCCACCATCTTCCCCTGACCTCAACCCCATTGAGAACCTCTGGAGCATCATCAAAAGGAGTGTCTATGATGGCGGGAGGCAGTTCACATCTAAGCAGCAGCTCTGGGAGGGTATTCTGTCCACATGCAAAACAATTGAAGCAGAAACCATCCAAAAACTGACAAATTCAATGGACGAGAGAGTTCAGAAGCTTCTTTCGAACAAGGGGTCCTATGTGCAAATGTAACATCATCTAGAATAAAGTTTTCACTTGAAAACTGTTTGATTTTATTTTGTAATAAGCTGATAATGCTTATAACTTCACAATTGACCATTTTTTTGCTCAAAATAAAAAAAAAAGGTTGAAAACTCTGTTGTGCATAATAATTTGGAACATGCATTTTGAGTGTTTATTTTTTTTTTTAAATATACTGTTTTCATAGGCAGTTTGTTCCAAAACATTGCAATTATACTAGAATAGTAGATGACTGGAAAATAAAAATGACTGCAATTCAGATAGGTAATTTAGAGAAAATATGAGGAAATATTATTTGCATAATAATTTGGAACACAGTGTATAGCGCCACCTCTTTTTCTCAGAAGAGTCAATTTGAATATTTAATTTCCCAGAGGAGCATTGCACGGCGAATAAGCCTCCTTACCTTGACAAGCCAGCTGGTATGTCACTCTCCATAAGGAGAAACGTTACCCCTTAGACCCCACTCCAGAGCCTCTCACCTAGCCAAATCAGTTCTCATGCTTCGCACTGATGAGGGCCAACAGCCCGAAACACCGTGTCTGCGAATTGAGATACTGATTTGGCTTTTATCCTAAGTCATATTGTACCACTCGTTAAAGGGTTGCTTGTGACTTGTAGGATCGCTACTTCCAACAGGTGGCGCTATAGAGTTTAAGTCCTCCTTTTCTCAGAAGAGGCAATTTGAATATTTAAAGAAGAAGGAATTTAACAAGTTAGTATTTTTTGAAATGGTGAATTGAAATTAATTGAATTTCAGTTGTCACATATGTGGCTTCTGCATTGTACTTGTCATGAATGTGTGCCAAAAATCCATGGCAAATTGTTTCTGGTTCGCCCTTTAAATGAGGTTCGTCCTAAAATGATTTTGGTTTTCAAAGTCTCCATAATGGGTAGTAAAAGCTAGGTGACAGATCGGACAGACCATAGGGGTTTGAGACCTCTGCATTCACACCTGCCCCATCATGACAGCCGGATGTTATTGCGTCTGAGACTTGCGAGCAAGCCAAATTGTAATATTTGTTGTATACCAATGTTAGTGCTATACAACATTTTAAAGTGAATCGGTCAGTAGCTTCAGGCTATCATTCTTATGTAGGTTTAGTAAAACAGAAGTTCAAAATACATATTTCATTGCAAATGGATATTCTGAGAAAATCTATTTTGAATCTTCATGGAAATGAGGCTTCTTGTGTACTTGGGGTGAGACAGTTCCTGGATATTGCATCAGTCCTCTACTTAATTCCATGCCTAGTTCCACACTTTTGATTGATTTTGATGTCTGTTCAGTACCAATATTTGATCACTAGCCAAAAATGGGCCGCCGTGTTGATGCGTTTGTAACAGCCATGGGCAGTGATAGGCTACAGCTTTCACATGATCTGTGAATAAGAAAGCCGCCCGCTTTTGAAATGCTTCAGAATCGGTCCAATTGTGATGTCAAGTAGGCTCCCTGGAGGTCACCGGAATTCATCTCAGCAGACTGAGACATATTCACTTTTACCCAGCTGGATGTGGATTTCAACCGGCAGTGATTCCACAGACGCGCGCCACCGGCCGGGTCAGCATTTGCAATTATCACACACCGCAAGCACCTACCTTACCTGGATGACAGGAACTTTGGACACAATATCAAGGTTAGAAGTGTTCTACGCTTGCATATGACATTTATTCCACTATCACTTTGAATACATAGTGAAACAGAGGCTATCATTTATCCTCACGTAGAGACGATTCTCCAGTGGGACTATTACGGTGGTCAGTATCTTATCTGACAGCACCATCAGCAGCATGCACTAATGCACCTTACTATGCCGCAATACTTCAGATGTACCTATAGCGCCATTTAATATCTGACAATTTATTGAGAGCTTTCACATGCCCATTCCAACAACAAGAGGTAAAACAAAAATATTGTAAAGAGATGCTCCCCTAATACATGCACTTTATGACACCATATGATGGAGAAGGTGCAAACTGAAGATACCTCACAGTGCACCAACCAAGCTAAGTTCCTCCATTTTGACAATCACTTGAAGCTTCCATTGCAATGTGTGTTTAGGGATCTGGGAACTGTTTCAGGGCTTTGTACTTCGACACGTATTTGCATTGATGTACAGATTTACATTTTCTATACTACTGTGCTTCACATAGACGTTTTAGCTGTTTTACATGATTAAAGCATTAACCCAGCGGTTTTTTTTTCATTACAAGTGCTGGAGTGGCTCAACTAATCTAACTTTATTCTTACCAGCCGCTGTCTTCAGCTCTTCCCAGTTTCACTCCAGTCCCATGGCACCATCTTACGTAAGTCAGACATAACGGTCACAAGCTTTCATTGTACGTCTATGAGAGCATCGTTACGGCCTTGTTCTTTCTGTCATAATAATCTCACATTGAGTAGTGACCTCAGTAGTGGCCCAGCAAACAGCCGATCACAATCTGGACGAAAGTATAAGACAGGGGGCAGGGAACTTAATTTAGTAGAAACACTCCAGCACTGCAATAAAACAAATGCTGGAGAGGTGCTTTAACTTTTTGGCTTTGAACCAGAAAGGCCAGGATGGATATTACATCAGAAAAGTATTACAATTTTGTGAGATTGAAGTGCAGGTTTAATGCATACTTTTTAAGGAAATATTATTAATATTAGTCAATAAAAATACATCTATAACTGAAATCTATGACAGTGTCTTAAGACCTCCATACACATAGACTGAGTTGGTCGAACTAGCCTATATCAGCTGATTTGCGTTGGGCCTCTAAGCTCTTCATTTAGAGATGATGTTGAGGAAGAGAAGGATTTGGCATTTCCGATTTCTACTGCCTATCATTTTGTTCTCGGTGAGATAAGACTCTGCCAGTGGATTCTGTAGAGAACAAGGTAGCACCCTTGTGTGTGGAGGAGTCGGGAGAGATAGCCATTGTCTGAACAATCGGTACAACCAACATTTGGCCGAATCTTTCTGCAGTGTATGGGTCTCTCTTTTGTGTGGTAACCCTTCACTTACAATTTCCTAATAAATACTACTAAATAAAACACAGAGAATATTGTGTCGGTGAGCAGAGTAATTTTGTTCTGGAGCACTGAATAGTACAGAGGACCCACATAGGCTCCACGCACTGCTGTGTGATAGCCTTACATACCAAAGACAGTACAGATTACAAGACAGTTTCTTTAAACGGGTCTTTGAACTGGCCACAAAGAGTATTTTGAAATTTGACATTAGTAGATAAATGGTCCCGTGCCTTTGAAGCTGTTGCAGATCCTGATGTCTGTCAGCTCTTTGTGACCTGAGGCAAGTCATTCTAGCTCTCAGTGCCTGGTGCATCAATATTAGATTGTTAGCTCTGATGCACAGTGCCGCAGGGTTTACACGCTAGTTAAAAAATATTAGTAAACTCTTAAGCAGCCGCTACACAAAACAGGACACAAGAGAATTACACTTGTGGTAAACTCTGGCAGGAGACGTATGCAGAAAAGACGCTGGTTACTCGCTAAAGCTAAGACTCCATTTACAGAGGCCGGAGTTACCTTCTCATTTAAGTAATTTGTCTGCCCGCTTTCCCTTTCCGCTGCTTCCTCCCTCCTTGTAAAGTGATAGTCCTGGACCTATTCAGGGGAATAATAGTGATCCCCTGGGAACTAGCTGAGCAGGGGAAAGAGGAGGGAGCTGAACATGAGGGATATGGAAATAAAAAAATCACAAAGTAATGTCTTGAAAGATCGACGTTCTCTTTTCTCTTACACAGTTATTCAACCTTGGACAGAGAAAATAAGCACAGCTACCAATGGTTTGTTTAACCTTCTATCTAACAGTTTAACGTGTTGACAGCTATTGTGTAGGTCAGCTACATAAGTCATTTAGTAAGGTATTTGGATTGCAAGCTCTCGTGCTTAGACTTCCCTGTACTATAATTTCAGCACATATTTCTTTTTATTGCTTGAAATTTGTGGATTTTTTTGGATGATAATATTGCATGAAATTTGATGCCTCTAAATTGTTCATAGTAAAAATAATACATACTGTCTTTTATGGTGCAATGTGATAATGGATCTCTTGTACAAACAACACTAACTAAATCAATGGGGTTTTTAAACCTCCTAAAATGTGAGTCAAAAACTGCAGAATGTTGAAAAATATTGTATATTTGTAAACCTTTTACACTTGGAACAGTGTCTCACCCATAATAATTGCCCTATAATTTGATATTTTTCATAGTCTCTAATCTGATACTATAACATGGCCTATGATGTGACATTACACTTATGATCTGAAACTATACTATAGCCTATGAATTCATATTACTGTATGGAATATGGAATGATACTATACTATAAACCAGTATACTTTGGTGCAAAGTCCTGTCTCTGCACATAGAGAAACAACTGTATTGTGCCTACAACTGTTCAAGTAATAGGGGATGAGAGGCCCACTGCTGATTACTGGCCCAGACTCAAGAGTTATCTGGTGGGCCAAACCAAGCCTGTTATATACCATGATCTAACACTATGTCATGATCTATGATTTGACATGGCTTCTTGTCTAATGCTATGGTATAATTCATGATATGATATTACACCTACAGTTGTGCTCAAAAGTTTACATGCCCTGGCAGAATTTTTGCTTTCTTGGCTTTTTTTTCAGAGAATATGAATGATAACACCAAAACTTTTTCTCCACTCGTGGTTAGTAGTTGGGTGAAGCCATTTATTTTCAAACTACTGTGTTTTCTCCTTTTAAATCATAATGACAATTCAAAACATCCAAATGACCCTGATCAAAAATTCACATACCCCATTTCTTAATATCATGTATTGCCCCTCTAACATCAATGACAGCTTGAGGTCTTTTGTGGTAGTGGTGGATGAAGTTCTTTATTTTCTCAGATAGTAAAGCTGCCCACTTTTCTTGGCAAAAAGCCTCTAGATCCTGTAAATTCCTGGGCTGTCTAGCATCAACTGCGCTCTTGAGGTCTCCCCAGAGTGACTCAATATATTGAGGTCACGAGACTGAGATGGCCACTCCAGAACCTTCACTTTGTTCTGCTGTAGCCAGTGACAGGTTGATTTGGCCTTGTGTTTTGTGCCATATTAAAACATCCAGGTACATCCCATGTGCAGCTTGTGAGCTGATGAGTTCAAATTTACCTCCAGTATTTGCTGATAACATGCTGCATTCATCTTTCCTTCAACTTTGACCAAGTCTCCTGTGCCTTTGTAGCTCACACATCCCCAAAACATCAGCGATCCACCTCCATGCATTACGGTAGGAATGATGTCCCTTTCATCATAGGCCTTCTCTCCAAGTTTAATGTTTATGGTTGTGGTCAAAAAGTTCAATTTTGTTCTCATCACTCCAAATTACCTTGTGTTAGGGCTAGCGGAATGCACCAAATAATTAGAAAGATGGTATGAGGTGCGCTTGCAGCCCAGGGTCCACCGTGCAGAGATGGAACCTGCTGCTGAGTAATGACAGACTATATGCTGGTATAATGTGAATACACACACGGGTTAGCTTCACCCGGTATGAAGGAAGCGAACCCTGTTGCGTCACAGGGCCGCAGTACCGCACAAAGAGCGCAAGCAAGGAGTCACAGAACTCTGTCCCAAGACTCAGGGAAAGAGTTCCTCTAGACCTCTTGCGCTCGACACCGCTATTGGGGTGTCAAAGTATAACAGAAATAATAATTTAGTGCACAAGAGTGCGTGCAGTGCCACTCTAGCAGACGCCACTAACCACCCAAACTTGGGCCAGGAAAGCGCATGGCGCCGCACTGGCGGTCACTGCAATCAGACGCTGTATCGTGTGCTAGGTGTGCAGGTAGCACTGTCGGGCGCTAGATAGCATCCACCATTCGCGAGCAGTCAACAACACTAGGAAGGGGATGATTAAGGAGCGACAGTCACACATTTACACACACGTTATCAAGCATACACTAGCGCATGGCCAAGCGGCCATGCAAACCTTTTATAGCAGCAGTGCTACGGGACCTTCCAGGTGGTCCAATAGGAGCCACAACAGGACCCGAGCATGTGACCCCCGACCTCCAATGGGAGGTCGTCCTGTGGGCATGCTCAGTATGGGACTTAGTCCCAGAAAGACCTGCTCGCTGCTGATCAGTGCTGGCTACAAAGGCAGAGCCTGGAAGGGCCACAGTAACCAGTCCACAGTATCAGCTTGAGCCAGACACTGGGACTGATGTCTTCGCTGAGCAGGCTCCACTGCGGCTGGAGAAGAATGGGAGACTGCAGTGGAGATGTTTTGAGATTCCCCCTGTGCAGAGGCAGGAACCTAACACCTTGTTCCAGAAGTTTTGAGGCTTGTCTCTGTGCTGTTTTGCGTATTGTAAATGAGATGCTTTGTGGCATTTGTGCAGTAATGGCTTTTTTCTGGCGACTTGACCATACAGCCTATTTTTCTTCAAGTGCCTCCATATTGTGCATCTTGAAACAGCCACACCACTAGTTTTCAGAGTCCTGTATTTCAGCTGATTTTATTTGTGGATTTTTCTGTGCATCCCGAACAATTTTCCTGGCAGTTGTGGATGAAATTTTTCTTGGTCTAACTGACCATAGTTTTGTTTTTACAGAGCCCCTAATTTTCCATTTGTTACTAACATCTTGAATGCTGCTGGCTGGCATTATCAATTCCTTGGATATCTTTTAGTATACCTTTCCTGTTTTATACAGTTCAACTACCTTTTACCATAGATCCATTGATCATTCTCTTGCTTTCCCCTTGACTCATAATCCAGAAACGTCAGTGGCTCGATGAAAGATGCAAGAGTCTGTCTGGATCCCAGAAACTCACTAAGCTTTTATGCATACACACTGATTACAAGCAAACAGGTCACAGGTGAGGATGTTACCTTTAGTAGCCATTCAAACCCATTTGTGTCAACTTCTGTGCATTTTATCAGGCTAAAATCACCAGGGTATGTGAACTTTTGGTAAGGGTCATTTGGATGTTTTGGGTTGTCATTATGATTTAAAAAGAGAAAACACAGTAGCTTGACAATAAATGGTTCACTCAACCACTGTAATATACTACTCTATGCGCAGTGTGCCTCAGAAGCTGGGTGTATGGTTCTCCATCTTCAAAGGCGCAGTGCGCATAACAGGAAGTTCAGAAGATGGCTTACGGTCATGTGTGCCTCAATAGGAAGAGAATTGAGGGTGTGAGGGACCTGACAGATTCCCTTCAATGGTGTTGCAGCCTCTGTGGCCTTTGAGAAAAAGAGAAAAGGTGTGTATATGTAGGGAGGACAGGCCAGAACTGTCGGGACTGTCACCATTTTTTCAGGGGGAAGAGATTTCTGACAGGAGCAGGCCAGGACACCTGACTGGTGGGGGCGGGTCTGACTTAAATAGCTGTGTGCATGAGAAGACGGGACTTTTGGGGAGGAACCAGAGTGTGAGGACTGACGGTTGACTCCCTCTCAACTTACCCACGCCAGCTATCCGTGCCATCATACCCGGTTAGCGAGTCCACCCTGACTGACGACACACAGCTCCAAAAGACCCCTGCATCGTACTGTGACCTGCGCAGAGTGCATAGCATCATTCCGCTGACTACCGCGGAGGCACCGCTCTGTCAAATCCCTGCGATGCCCTCTGAGAACCAGCCTGCTACTGGGGCTGTGACCGCTGGATTGTGTACTTCTACTGCGGCCTTGTCTAGTGGACTGTTTGCTTCGTCCACTGCACCGCGAACCAACACCTCTACACCATCTTGTGCTCGTACCAGGAGATCACATGCCGAAGGACCATAAGATTCATCACCTTGAGAAAAAGACTGCATCACCTTTCTGCGGGACCGGATCGGAGACATCTCGCGCCTCCTGTGGCACATCCAAGAGATCTTCCAGCCACCTTCCACTAAGGCCCAGAGACTGATAAGTTAAACTGTAATTACCTTTGTTATTGCACCCCCTGCTTTACTTACTATTGTTCTATATAAAGAAATACCTTAACCTTTGCTCTGCCTCCTGTGTGTCACTGCATCCCACGCACCGGCTATCATTCCTACATATATACTGACAGACCATGTGACAATTAGATTGCCCACAGGTAGACTTCCTTTAAGCATGTGACTTGTGAGGGTAATTGCTTGCACCAGAAATGTTAGGGGCTTCATTGCAAAAGGGGTGAATACATACTGTATGTACTTGCCAATTTTTAGTTATTTGAACCCATAAATTTAATTTCTGCCTATATTTTTCTCACTTCACTTCACCAACTTAGCGTATTTAGTGCATCACACACAACTCGAATTACAAAAATACTGATTACAGGTTGCAATGTAGCTAAACAGGTAAAAAGCCAAGGGGGTGAATACTATTGAAAACCACTGTAATTCTTGAGACGGATAATACAATAACACTTTACTTTGACCTGTTATTTGACATGGACACTTGTCTGGTGCTATAATATAACCCATGATATGATGATATGACACTACACCTATAATCTAAAACTATACAATGAGACTGAAAATACCATGACTCTGTATAGACCGTGATCTGTCATTATATTATTATTTATAACTTCCTGTAAGTAAGGTTATGTGACATCATCATTTATTCAAGAATATACTTACATGAATTGTACGTTTTTATTGGCACATGTTTGTTTCCTTTGGCATGCCTTAGTTACTATAGTGCATAAAAGGTCATATGATGTGTGGAAAGAATAATAAAAATTTTGTGTTAACCCTTTAATGACTGTTGCAGTTTAAAAGTAAGTAACCACCCAGCTGCGAAATGCTGTGTAATCTGTGGACATCATGTTATATAGAAATAGAAGCTGGAAAGATTCATCTAGAGGTTTGTGGGAAATAGTTCAGAATAAATTCATTTTAGGCAATTGATTTTCTGCTCTTTCTCAGCTTTTCAATGAAGGAGGAGGCCCTATTAAGTGATTGACAACTATATTTGTATACACAGTTATACAAGACCCAAAGTAGGACTGTTAAACCCAGAATAAACAGATATTTCAATAAAAAAATAGCAAGTTATACAATTTTATTTTTAGCTCCTTTTGATCTATTACTTAACATCTCTAGATTGCACTTTATTTTAAGCTGAGGATTGTAAGCATTTTGTGTTTGCCCAGGGAATTGTTAACGTTTTATTTTTTGTATAACACATAAGCCTATATGTACACTGCTCAAAAAAATAAATGGAACACTTAAACAACAGGTTATACAGTAACTCCAAGTAAATCAAACTTCTGTGAAATCAAACTGTCCACTTAGGAAGCAACACTGTTTGACAATCAATTTCACATGCTGTTGTGCAAATGGAATAGACAACAGATGGAAATTATTGGCAATTATCAAAACACACTCAATAAAGGAGCACAGACCACATCTCAGTACCAATGCTTTCTGGCTGATGTTTTGGTCACTTTTGAATGTTGGTTGTGCTTTCACACTCATGGTAGCATGAACGGACTCTAGAACCCACATAAGTGGCTCAGGTAGTGCAGCTCATCCAGGATGGTACATCAATGTGAGCTGTGGCAAGAAGGTTTGCTGTGTCTGTCAGCGTAGAGTCCAGAGCCTGGAGGAGCTGCCAGGAGACAGGCCAGTACACCAGGAGATGTGGAGGGGGCCGTAAGAGGGCAACAACCCAGCAGCAGGACCGCTACCTCCACCTTTTTGCAAGGAGGAACAGGAGGAGCACTGCTAGAGCCCTGCAAAATGACCTCCAGCAGGCCACACATGTGCATGTGTCTGCACAAACAGTTAGAAACTGACTCCATGAGTATGGTCTGAGTGCCCAACGTCCACAGATGGGGGTTGTGCTCACAGCCCAACACCATGCAGGCATTTGCCACAGAACACCAGGATTGACAAATTCGCCACTAGTGCCCTGTGCTCTTCACAGATGAAAGCAGGTTCACACTGAGCACATGTGACAGAGGTTAGAGACACCATGGAGAGCGATCTGCTGCCTTCAACATCCTTCAGCATGAACAGTTTGGCAGTGGGTCAGTAATGGTGAGGGGTGGCATTTCTTTGGAGGGCCGCACAGCTCGCCAGAGGTAGCCTGACTGCCATTAGGTACCAAGATGAGATCCTCAGACCCCTTGTGAGACCATATGCTGGTGTGGTTGGCCCTGGGTTCCTCCTAATGCAGGACAATGCCAGATCTCATGCGGCTGGAGTGTGTCAGCAGTTCCTGCAAGATGAAGGCATTGAAGTTATGGACTGGCCCTCCCATTCCCCAGACCTGAATCGGATTGAACACATCTGGGACATCATGTCTCACACCATCCACCAATGTCACATTGCACCACAAACTGTCCAGGAGTTGGCAGATGCTTTAGTATAGAATACTAGGAGGATAACGGATCAGAGTAGAAGGGGTAAAACAGTCAGATGGTCAGAACGAAGTCCAAAGTCAGGCAACAAAAGATCAAGCATACAGAACTCAAGGCACAGGAAGCACAAACCTCACTAGCTCTATGTAGGTCTGGCAGAGGTCTGGGAGAAACAGCTCAGTTAAGTAGCATGGCAATCACCTGGGATAATGAACACTTGGAGACAGACTCAGATTGGATAGCCAAGCTGTCAATCAAAACACTGACAGCTCAGCATGCCCCTTTACCAAATAGGATGGTTGAGCTGTCAATCAAAGTATTGACAGCATCAGCACGCCCCTGTACCAGATTGGACGGCAAAGCTGTCAGTAACTGTATCCCAGACACACTGAGGGGTGGAACCGTGACATGCTGTTCCTCACTTACAGCCTCTTAGGGACTTGATAGCAGTTGCTTGTGCTAGGACCATCACCAATACAATATTGATAATCTGAGAACAGGTCATCAATATCTTATTTCAAGAAAAACCCTAAGGTTTCATTGTTTCCATTGTAGCAAACTATACAAAAACAAACTGCAGTCTGATTGAATCCATCCATGCCTATTTCTGCATTCAGGACCTGAAATTACGTCACGGCTTGCTGTGATTGGTCGCGTCGCGGCCACATGGGCGGCACGCAACCAATCACAAGCCGTGACGTAATTTTAAAATGCGCGCGTGTCCTGCCTCCCGTGACGTCATGGCTTGTGATTGGTCGCGTCGCCCATGTGACCGCGACGCGACCAATCACAAGCCGGAACGTAATTTTAAAATCCTGAATGCCTAGAATTAAGCTTCCAGGACCTCAAAATTACGTCACGGCTTGCTGTGATTGGTCGCGTCGTGGCCACATGGGCGGCACGCGACCAATCAGAAGCCGTGATGTCGCGGGAGGCAGGAAACGCGCGCATTTTAAGCAAACAACGCTGCCGGTTCCCTCGGTGAGGTCCAGGCTGCGTCGGAGAGGTGAGTATAGCAATATTTTTTATTTTAATTCTTTATTTTACACATTAATATGGATCCCAGGGCCTGAAGGAGAGTTTCCTCTCCTTCAGACCCTGGGAACCATCAGGGATACCGTCCGATACTTGAGTCCCATTGACTTGTATTGGTATCGGGTATCGGTATCGGATTAGATCCGATACTTTGCCGGTATCGGCCGATACTTTCCTATACCGATACTTTCAAGTATCGGACGGTATCGCTCAACACTATTGCTTAATTTTCCATTTCTAAATCCATTTGAGCAATTGAGAAATAGTTGCAGACTCTATGGCCTATATTTTTCAATGCATTAGTGATTTTTATGGCACTTTTTCTTAAAAAAAGAAAAAGTAAAAAAACAGCCTTTTTGCATATTTATTAACCGTTTGATCTAAAATATAAAGTCTTTTTAAGAATGTAGATCAATTTGTAAAACTAGACTGAATAATAGTCATGGCCTTGGCCAGGAACCAGCCGCATTCATGAATGCATAGTTCCTGATGTTAAAAAACTACCATGCTTGTTGGCACTTGGCAGATTTAGCAGATGAAGCGAATGCAAGCAGCATGCATCAATAACTATGTTAGATGTGACTTTGCATGGGATTTAGTTCTGCCAACTTTGATAAAGCAGTTCTTTTTCTATCCATTATCACATAAAAAATTACTGTAGTTAAGAAAGACCCATCAAATATTACTTAGTAAATTCATAAGATATAAGCAGCTGTTCCGAAAACATTTTAAGGCAATATATTTGTTTGTAGCCAAACAGTACAAAAACCTTGGGAGCTGTGTATAACATGGGATTAGATCCTATCATGTGTAATCAGGAAAGTATTGGGAGAACATTGATGATTACTCATGACAAGGTCCAATCCCTTAATTTTCCTTTAGACATGCAAACACCAAACTCTTTGAATGTTGCCTAAAATATTTCAATGTAAAAAAAATTTTTAGTTGGAGTAAAAGAAATTAATTGTAGCAGAAGTCGGTGAACTCTGTCTATCACTGTAATTATCACTTCAGCCTTATCAATGATCTGGCTGCTTTTAAGGCTCTGATAGCCTTTCCACTGACTGAGTTTTCCATGTTACAAGTCATTAGTAAAGATAATAGAGAATGATTCCATTCTGAGCCCACCACTATGCCAGCGTTTATGATGACAGATTGACTGTAGGGGCATGTTTACTACCCTTGTCCATCTGCTGGCAAAGTAGTCTGAGAAGACTGGGTGGTCCCCAATTTAGATGTATCGCAGAGATGCAAGACTAATTAGTGTACTGCATGACTTGATTACCTCATTTCAGTGCTGACTCTGAGTTCTAATTAGAAAGAAAGCCTAACCTTGTGTTCTGATAACTGAGGTTTGATGTTTTCTTATCCTTACCACTGATCAATTTCCATGTGAAGGAATGTTTCCTCCCTTTGGAGGTTGCTGATTCCTGGGGTAGAGACACATCGCTTTGACAAGGAGAATGGTAACACCCAGTTGCCAATATTTTTATCTATTACTAGTAGGAATAATTAGGAACCCCACAATACAGAGTTCTAAGAAAAGGCATTCCATAAATTCTAGTTCATCGGCAATGCAAGTATTTACTAAAACAGAAATGTAAGTACCATCATGAGGACATCTAATCAGTACACTGTTCTCTTTGGAATTAGTGGACAATCTATGTCTATGTGAACAAATCTAGATGTGGAGAATAGCGCACACAATAGGGTGATACCTTTGGAAGGGAGAGTAGGCAAGTGCTGGTTCCGCTCACCTGGTGGAGTTGTGACTGGCACAACTAAAATGTAGGCATGAATAAAAACAGATGCTGCCCCGTGGCTGGTGGAAGATACTCCATGAAATATTGGATCTAGTTGGATAAAACGTGTTAGGTGGTCTGCGTTACTGGAATAGTCCAATTCTTCAACAATTATAATAAGGTTTTTTAATTCACAACACATTTGTGGGGTGAAATAACCAAATGTCATTTGTTTTTTTTCGCTTGATAAATACACTGGTATGGCTTTCAAATGCATAATTACTAAAGAAAACCTTATTATCATCATTGTTGAAGTATTGGATTACTCCAGAAGCGCCGCCCACCTAATCGAACTGGATCCCATGTAGTGTGTGACTGTGTTTCAGAGAAATCTCGTCCTCAATTAGAGACTTCGTTATAAACCTAAAGGTTTCATCTGACAGTAATACAATTGCATTTTGGCATTTTTGTTTTTGGGGTTGGATTAAGAGTAGTCAGGGCCCCAGGGCAGTTTGGAGAGTGTAGCCCAGGACACGATGTATCATGTGACGTGTCACAGGATTCTCTTGAGAGATCATGTGATAAGTCACGTGATTAATACACAGGTGCTCTTGTGCACATCTTCAGATGTAAATGAGAGAATTTTTAATCAAAGTACAGTGTGTCCGTAAAGTCATAGTAAACTTTTGACCAGTCACTGGAAAGCAACAAAAAACGATAGAAATGTGAAATCTGCTCCAAGTAAAAGAAAAACTCTCCCATTTTCATACCTATTCAGTGCAGCTCGATGTGGGCTCCATTTGTTGCCCTGCACACATCCAAACGATAGTGATGTTCTTGCCACACACGGGTAAGGACGTCTGGTGTAACAGAGTGAATAACGTCTGTGATTCTCTGATTTTAGTGATTAATGTCGTTGGTATGTTAAATGTACACATGTTGATTCACATAACCCCAAAAGTAAAAGTCTAAGGGTGTCAGATCCGGGGATCGTGGTAGCCATGGCTTGAAAGAATCCCTGCCTATCCACCGCCGGAGGAATGATCTATCCAGAAACTCATGAACAAAGCTGGCTGTTGTGAAATTGGATTTTGGGCTCCCCCGGTGGCCACTGGTGGAATTGAACTTGTGTGCATTATCCCCTCTGTTCACCTGTTCCCATCAGGATGTGGGAGTCGCTATTTAACCTTGCTCCTCTGTCACTTCCATGCCGGTCAACATTGTAATCA
This sequence comes from Ranitomeya variabilis, assembly GCF_051348905.1. Classification (NCBI taxonomy): domain Eukaryota; kingdom Metazoa; phylum Chordata; class Amphibia; order Anura; family Dendrobatidae; genus Ranitomeya; species Ranitomeya variabilis. The sequence continues at coordinate 542,737,643 of NC_135236.1, read as the reverse complement.
GAAGCCTTTCTGTGCATGTTCCTGCTACCAGACAACTTCCAGCTAAGTCGGACTTTTGTCCTTGTTTGTTTTTTGCATTTTGTTCCAGTTCACAGCTGCAGTTTCGTTTCTGTGTCTGGAAAGCTCTTGTGATCTGAAATTGCCACTCTGATGTTATGAGTTAATACTAGAGTCTTAAAGTAATTTCAGGATGGTGTATTGATAGGGTTTTCAGCTGACCATGAAAGTACCCTTTCTGTCTTCCTGCTATCTAGTAAGCGGACCTCGATTTTGCTAAACCTATTTTCATACTACGTTTGTCATTTTCATCTTAAATCACCGCCAATATATGTGGGGGCCTCTGTCTGCCTTTCGGGGAAATTTCTCTAGAGGTGAGCCAGGACTATGTTTTCCTCTGCCAGGATTAGTTAGTCCTCCGGCCGGCGCTGGGCGTCTAGGGATAAAACGCAGGCTACGCTACCCGGCTACTGTTAGTTGTGCGGCAGGTTTAGTTCATGGTCAGTTTAAGTTTCCATCCTTCCAAGAGCTAGTTCCTATGTATGCTGGGCTATGTTCTCTTGCCATTGAGAACCATAACAGTTTGACCGGCCCACAAAGGGTTAAATTAATTGGCAGAGAAAGGAGAGAAAAAAGAAGTCTGCTGAAAAATTTTTTTTTTTCTTTTTTTTCCTTCAGTTCTGAGTGTGCTTTCAATTGAATCACTTGCAAGTCTGCCTATATTGCAGCCTTCCTCTCTCTCTCTCCTTCTAATCCTGGAATGGCTCTGGGTTCACCTGTTTAAAATGGATATTCAGAGTTTAGCTGCAGGTTTGAATAATCTCACCACGAAAGTTCAAAATTTACAAGATTTTGTTGTTCATGTTCCTATATCTGAACCTAGAATTCCTTTGCCTGAATTTTTCTCGGGGAATAGATCTTGCTTTCAAAATTTCAAAAATAATTGCAAGTTGTTTTTGTCCCTGAAATCTCGCTCTGCTGGAGATCCTGCTCAGCAGGTCAGGATTGTGATTTCCTTGCTCCGGGGCAACCCTCAAGATTGGGCTTTTGCATTGGCTCCAGGGGATCCTGCGTTGCTCAATGTGGATGCGTTTTTTCTGGCCTTGGGGTTGCTTTATGAGGAACCTCATTTAGAGCTTCAGGCGGAAAAAGCCTTGATGTCCCTATCTCAGGGGCAAGATGAAGTTGAAATATACTGCCAAAAATTCCGTAAATGGTCTGTGCTTACTCAGTGGAATGAGTGCGCCCTGGCGGCGAATTTCAGAGAGGGTCTCTCTGATGCCGTTAAGGATGTTATGGTGGGGTTCCCTGTGCCTGCGGGTCTGAATGAGTCCATGACAATGGCTATCCAGATCGATAGACGTCTGCGGGAGCGCAAACCTGTGCACCATTTGGCGGTGTCTACTGAGAAGACGCCAGAGAATATGCAATGTGATAGAATTCTGTCCAGAAGCGAACGGCAGAATTTTAGACGAAAAAATGGGTTGTGCTTTTATTGTGGTGATTCAACTCATGTTATATCAGCATGCTCTAAGCGTACTAAGAAGCTTGATAAGTCAGTTTCAATTGGCACTTTTCAGTCTAAGTTTATTCTATCTGTGACCCTGATTTGTTCTTTATCATCTATTACCGCGGATGCCTATGTCGACTCTGGCGCCGCTTTGAGTCTTATGGATTGGTCCTTTGCCAAACGCTGTGGGTATGATTTAGAGCCTCTTGAAACTCCTATACCTCTGAAGGGGATTGACTCCACCCCATTGGCTAGTAATAAACCACAATACTGGACACAAGTAACTATGCGAATTAATCCGGATCATCAGGAGATTATTCGCTTTCTTGTGCTGTATAATCTACATGATGTGTTGGTGCTTGGATTGCCATGGCTGCAATCTCATAACCCAGTCCTCGACTGGAACGCTATGTCTGTGTTAAGCTGGGGATGTAAGGGGATGCATGGGGACGTACCTTTGGTTTCCATTTCGTCATCTATTCCCTCTGAGATTCCTGAATTCTTGTCTGACTATCGTGACGTTTTTGAAGAACCTAAGCTTGGTTCATTACCTCCGCACCGGGAGTGCGATTGTGCCATAGATTTGATTCCGGGTAGTAAATACCCTAAGGGTCGTTTATTTAATCTGTCTGTGCCTGAACATGCTGCTATGCGAGAATATATAAAGGAGTCCTTGGAAAAGGGACATATTCGTCCTTCGTCATCTCCCTTAGGAGCCGGTTTTTTCTTTGTGTCTAAGAAAGATGGCTCTTTGAGGCCGTGTATTGATTATCGGCTTTTGAATAAAATCACGGTTAAATATCAATATCCGTTGCCACTGCTGACTGATTTGTTTGCTCGCATAAAGGGGGCCAAGTGGTTCTCTAAGATAGATCTCCGTGGGGCGTATAATTTGGTGCGAATTAAGCAGGGGGATGAGTGGAAAACCGCATTTAATACGCCCGAGGGCCACTTTGAGTATTTGGTGATGCCTTTTGGCCTTTCAAATGCCCCTTCAGTCTTTCAGTCCTTTATGCATGACATTTTCCGTGATTATTTGGATAAATTTATGATCGTGTATCTGGATGATATTCTGATTTTTTCGGATGACTGGGACTCTCATGTCCAGCAGGTCAGGAGGGTTTTTCAGGTTTTGCGGTCTAATTCCTTGTGTGTGAAGGGTTCTAAGTGCGTTTTTGGGGTTCAAAAGATTTCCTTCTTGGGATACATTTTTTCCCCCTCTTCCATCGAGATGGATCCTGTCAAGGTTCGGGCTATTTGTGATTGGACGCAACCCTCTTCTCTTAAGAGTCTTCAGAAATTTTTGGGCTTTGCTAACTTTTATCGTCGATTTATTGCTGGTTTTTCTGATGTTGTTAAACCATTGACTGATTTGACTAAGAAGGGTGCTGATGTTGCTGATTGGTCCCCTGCTGCTGTGGAGGCCTTTCGGGAGCTTAAGCGCCGCTTTTCTTCTGCCCCTGTGTTGCGTCAGCCTGATGTTGCTCTTCCTTTTCAGGTTGAGGTCGACGCTTCTGAAATCGGAGCTGGGGCGGTTTTGTCGCAAGGAAGTTCCGACTGCTCCGTGATGAAACCTTGTGCTTTTTTTTCTCGTAAATTTTCGCCCGCCGAGCGGAATTATGATATTGGGAATCGGGAGCTTTTGGCCATGAAGTGGGCTTTTGAGGAGTGGCGTCATTGGCTTGAGGGGGCTAGACATCAGGTGGTGGTATTGACCGACCACAAAAATTTAATTTATCTTGAGTCCGCCAGACGCCTGAATCCTAGACAGGCGCGCTGGTCGTTGTTTTTCTCTCGGTTTAATTTTGTGGTGTCATACCTACCGGGTTCTAAGAATGTTAAGGCGGATGCCCTTTCTAGGAGTTTTGAGCCTGACTCCCCTGGTAATTCTGAACCTACAGGTATCCTTAAGGATGGAGTGATATTGTCTGCCGTTTCTCCAGACCTGCGGCGGGCCTTGCAGGATTTTCAGGCGGATAGACCTGATCGTTGCCCACCTGGTAGACTGTTTGTTCCTGATGATTGGACCAGTAAAGTCATTTCTGAGGTTCATTCTTCTGCGTTGGCAGGTAATCCTGGAATCTTTGGTACCAGGGATTTGGTGGCAAGGTCCTTCTGGTGGCCTTCCCTGTCACGAGATGTACGAGGCTTTGTGCAGTCTTGTGACGTTTGTGCTCGGGCCAAGCCTTGTTGTTCTCGGGCTAGTGGATTGTTGTTGCCCTTGCCTATCCCGAAGAGGCCTTGGACGCACATCTCGATGGATTTTATTTCGGATCTTCCTGTTTCTCAGAAGATGTCTGTCATCTGGGTGGTGTGTGACCGTTTCTCTAAGATGGTCCATTTGGTTCCCCTGCCTAAGTTGCCTTCTTCTTCCGAGTTGGTTCCTCTGTTTTTTCAAAATGTGGTTCGTTTGCATGGTATTCCGGAGAATATCGTTTCTGACAGAGGAACCCAATTCGTGTCTAGATTTTGGCGGGCATTCTGTGCTAGGATGGGCATAGATTTGTCTTTCTCGTCTGCTTTCCATCCTCAGACTAATGGCCAGACCGAGCGGACGAATCAGACTTTGGAGACATATTTGAGGTGTTTTGTGTCTGCAGATCAGGATGATTGGGTTGCTTTTTTGCCTTTAGCGGAGTTTGCCCTCAATAATCGGGCCAGCTCTGCCACCTTGGTGTCTCCTTTTTTCTGTAATTCGGGGTTTCATCCTCGATTTTCCTCCGGTCAGGTGGAATCTTCGGATTGTCCTGGAGTGGATGCTGTGGTGGAGAGGTTGCATCAGATTTGGGGGCAGGTGGTGGACAATTTGAAGTTGTCCCAGGAGAAGACTCAGCTTTTTGCCAACCGCCGGCGTCGGGTTGGTCCTCGGCTTTGTGTCGGGGACTTGGTGTGGTTGTCTTCTCGTTTTGTCCCTATGAGGGTTTCTTCTCCTAAGTTTAAGCCTCGGTTCATCGGCCCGTACAAGATATTGGAGATTCTTAACACTGTGTCCTTCCGTTTGGACCTCCCTGCATCTTTTTCTATTCATAATGTTTTTCATCGGTCATTGTTGCGCAGGTATGAGGTACCGGTTGTGCCTTCCGTTGAGCCTCCTGCTCCGGTGTTGGTTGAGGGCGAGTTGGAGTACGTTGTGGAAAAAATCTTGGACTCCCGTGTTTCCAGACGGAAACTCCAGTATCTGGTCAAATGGAAGGGATACGGTCAGGAGGATAATTCTTGGGTGACTGCCTCTGATGTTCATGCCTCCGATCTGGTCCGTGCCTTTCATAGGGCTCATCCTGATCGCCCTGGTGGTTCTGGTGAGGGTTCGGTGCCCCCTCCTTGAGGGGGGGGTACTGTTGTGAAATTGGATTTTGGGCTCCCCCGGTGGCCACTGGTGGAATTGAACTTGTGTGCATTATCCCCTCTGTTCACCTGTTCCCATCAGGATGTGGGAGTCGCTATTTAACCTTGCTCCTCTGTCACTTCCATGCCGGTCAACATTGTAATCAGAAGCCTTTCTGTGCATGTTCCTGCTACCAGACAACTTCCAGCTAAGTCGGACTTTTGTCCTTGTTTGTTTTTTGCATTTTGTTCCAGTTCACAGCTGCAGTTTCGTTTCTGTGTCTGGAAAGCTCTTGTGATCTGAAATTGCCACTCTGATGTTATGAGTTAATACTAGAGTCTTAAAGTAATTTCAGGATGGTGTATTGATAGGGTTTTCAGCTGACCATGAAAGTACCCTTTCTGTCTTCCTGCTATCTAGTAAGCGGACCTCGATTTTGCTAAACCTATTTTCATACTACGTTTGTCATTTTCATCTTAAATCACCGCCAATATATGTGGGGGCCTCTGTCTGCCTTTCGGGGAAATTTCTCTAGAGGTGAGCCAGGACTATGTTTTCCTCTGCCAGGATTAGTTAGTCCTCCGGCCGGCGCTGGGCGTCTAGGGATAAAACGCAGGCTACGCTACCCGGCTACTGTTAGTTGTGCGGCAGGTTTAGTTCATGGTCAGTTTAAGTTTCCATCCTTCCAAGAGCTAGTTCCTATGTATGCTGGGCTATGTTCTCTTGCCATTGAGAACCATAACAGCTGGCATAGTGTGGAGAAGAGCCATCCTATTGTAAGATGACTCCTTCTGGAAATTGTGGCATTGCATACAATTCCAACATGTCAAGATACGTGTTTGCCGTCACAGACCGCTCCCTGAAAAAAATGGGCCTATCACCTTATCATGCATCAGGCGACACCCCACGTTCACTTTAGGGGTGTTATGTTCGTACTCAACATAGGTATGAGGATGTTCAGCAGCCCATATTCGGACGTTATGGTGATGAACATGTCCACAGATACGGAAGGTCGCCTCATCGCTAAGCACAATCTTCTGTAAAAATCTTGCATCATTGTCGATCTCATGAAGCATATCTGTAGCAAACGCGCATCGTTTGGGTCTATCCGCTGGTTTGATAGCGTGCAACAGCTGCAATTTGTACCCCGTAAAACAGAGACATTTCTTTAACACCTTACGAACTGTAGTCTTGCTTAGGTGTAATTGTCGAGCACATGCTTGCACAGATTTTTTAGGGCTCCTTAGGTAGCTATCCCGTATAGCCTCTACAGACTCGTCACTGACTGATGGCCTACCAGAACGGGGTTTCTACACCAAACTGCCGGTTTCCTTCAACTGCTTGTCCCACCGAGTAATGTTAATCCTATGTGGTGGCGCTTCGTTATAAACGAGATGATATTCACATAGCACTTTGGTCACGGATTCGAATTTAGCGAGCCACAGAACACACTGATCTTTCCTCTATACCGTCCACATCTCGACTGGCGTGGGAAACCACACTGCTGGCATACGCTTGTGGTTGCATGATGTCGCAGACCTGGCAGTGTATTAATCAGAGTTCAGTTTATCAGGGGTTAATCTGACTGGGGGCTCAGCAACAGCTTAAATGAGTTTGTGTTGTTTGATTGGCTTTTGTTATCTCTCCTCATGAACAGGTCTGATATGATTGGGCCAGAGAAAGGGCGCCAATGCAATGCAAATGCAATCTATAAATAGATCCTGTGACTGGTCTAAAGTGCACCATGACTTTACGGACACAATGTATATTATAAAAAAAAGTTTAGATTATGACGCTAAATAGATATTTAGGATGAAAATAAAATTTATTTTCGGCCCACCATTTAATATCCTGTTTAAATAGACATACCACAGTAAATGACTGTGGATCAGTAATGGTTTACTGAATGGTGGTCGTTTAGAGCCACCAATCAGTCCATGTAAACCCTAGAAACCCTATACAGAATAAATATTTGGGTATTATAGCCTATTTCTTCTTCATCTTGTCAAACCTTTATGTTGATTTCCTAACGCAGGCAATCAGGTCACTTCAGAGTTTGCCACACTGATCATATATGTACACATTTGTTTCCTAAATAAGAGATCCTTCATCCGCTGAATACAGATATGCACCCACCATTAATATATAGTTAGATATTATGCAATCCACCATTCCAAATGTAAATTGATTATCTACCACAGTGCCTCCTGTGAACCATAGTTAGCCACTTTTTCCTGTCCCATAAATACATAAATGAATTAGCAACTGTACTCTTTTCCCCAATTTACTATCAGTCACTCTCCGGCATCCTCAATGCCTCATTACTGAGCACCTCCAGCTCCCCGGATTCAATACAATTACTTGCCCCAACCCCCCCAATTAATTCCGTCATGCCCTCTACCACCCCATGCTTAATTTATTATAATGTTCTCTCACCTATCCCCATCCTCAATTCATTATAATTTCCTCTCTCCCTCTCCCTATCATCAATTCATTAAAATGTTTTTTTTTCCATTCCCATTTAATTTATTTTATTGAGAATAAAAACATTTTTAATATTGATTTCTTCATCCGTTCCCCTGTGGCGCAACTTCTTCTTGTGTCTGGCGTATACAAGCTGGCGCTGATGACATCATTGCATTAACGTCAGCACGTTACAGAAAATGTGACAGGAGTTCCCCTGGCCATTCTGTATTGCCAGCAGCGGAACTTCAGGCAAGTTCCCTACTTGTAGATGTGTGCCAGTGATGGAGGCGCACAAAACATTATAATGAGGGCAATAGGCTCTAGTACAGATTGCACTCATCATAATCTGCCTTCGTACACAATAAAATCTTGTACTTGATACCAACATTATAATTAACCCCCTTAAGACCTTAGACGCATCCATAAAATGTTCCCAATAAAAGCTTCAACTCAATCCATAAAAAAAGCAAGTCCCCACTCAGATGAGTCATGGAAATATAGGGGGTTTCCAAAGTATGGTAATACAAAGGCTCTGGAAAAGCAAAATGGCCCTCGCCCCCCAAAAGAAATTTGCAAATTCTGTGCTTCCAAATCTAAATGCCCACCTCTCTTCTGAGCCCCAGTGTGCGTAAACCGCAATTAGTGTTTGGCATTTCAGTAGTGATGAGAGCCCGCCTAATGTATGGGTGGATGAGCTGGGCACAATGTACGGGCACTACATTGTACTGGTCACTACAATCTACTGGTCATACTGAAGGTAGTTTGCAATTTTCTTTCAACAACATCCACTTGCTGCTTGTTTCTGGAAAATACCCAAGGAATCAAAATCACCACTACACCTGTCCATAAATTCCCAAAGGGGTATAATTTCCAAAATGTGGTAATTTGAGGGGGATTGTACTCTTTCAGCACTTAAGGGCTCAGTATATGGAGTCCACAAACTATTATAGAAAGTTCTGTGCTCAAAGATACCTCCTGTATAACAGTACTGCTTAGCCATCTGGCGAGACTCAGGAGGGTACAATTGCTATTTGTCAATAGTGCTCCTTCCCTCCCGAGTCTCGCCGTATGGCTAACCAGTACTGTACAGCCACATATTGGTTATTTCTCCATTCAGCAGAAATTGTGGGACACATTTTTTTGCCATTTTTACCCATTTCCCAGCTTGAAAATGGAAAATCTGAGGCTAAAACAAAAAAATTTTGGTGGTAAAAATGTAATTATTTTTTTCTTCATTGCCCAATGGTATAAAATTCTGTGATCCACCTGTGGTGTCAATATGATCACAGCACCCCTAGGTGAATTCTTTGAGAAGTCTAGTTTGTAAAATGGGGCCTCTTAATGGGGGGTTCTGCTGTTCTGACACTTCAGGGGCTCTGCCAATGTGACATGGCACGCTAAAACCAGTCCAGCAAAATGTGAACCCCAATATGACGCTTCTTCCATTCCGAGCTTTTCACAATGCCTCAAAGATAGTTTTCGACCACATATGGGGCATTGGTGTACTCAGGAGATATTGCACAACAAGTCTTGGGGTCCATTTGCTGCTTCTACTCTTGTGAAAATAAAAATAGGGGGCTAAAATAACATTTTTGTGGGAAAAAAATGTTTTTTTTTTATATTTACGGTTCAACGTTATAAATTTATGTGAAGCAGCTGGGGGTTCAAAGAGCCCACCACATATCTAAATACATTCCTATAGGGGTCTAGCTTCAAAAATGATGTCACTTGTGTTTTTTTTCACTGTTTAGGCACATCAGGGGCTCTCCAAACAAGACATGACACAACAGACCATTCCATCAAAGTCTGCGTTCCAAAACTCCTTTCTGAGTCCTGCTGTGAGCCCAAACAGTAGTTTACCCCCAAATGTGGGCTATCCGCATACTTAGGAGAAATTGCACAACAAATAGTATCATGCAATTTCTCCTGTTACGCTTGTGAACATGCAAACTGTGGGGCTAAAAAAACATTTTTGTGGGGAAAGTGAGATTTTTTTTATTTTCATGGCTTAAGGTTATAAACTTCTGTGAAGCACCAGTGGATTCAAGGTGCTCACCACACATCTACATAAGTTCCCTGATGGCTCTAGTTTCCAAAATGGTGCACTTGTGGGGGGTTTACACTGTTTAAGCACATCAGAGGCTATCCAAAGGAGGCATGGCGTCTGCTAATTATTCCAGCAAATTTTTCATTCAAAAAGTCAAGTGGCGTTCCTTTCCTTCAGTAAGGAAGTGAGGTCAGGTAGTTCTGCATGTCATCAGGGTAGAGATGATATTGTAAACCGTGGGATTCTATGAGCTGTCCCAAGCCGAAGGTGTAGATGGAGAAGAGTAGGGGTCCTAGAACAGAGCCTTGAGGAACACCAACAGACAGAGGGTGAGATGAGGAGGTGGTGTGGGAGAGGGAGACACTGAATGTTCGGTCTGTTAGATATGATGAGATCCAAGATAGGGCCAAGTCTGTGATGCCAAGAGATGATAGAATCTGTAACAGGAGGGAGTGTTCCACAGTGTCGAAAGCAGAAGACAGGTACTGGAGGAAGAGGACATGGTAGTGTCGCTTGCTCTTGGCGGTTAGTAGGTCATTGGTCACTTTAGTTAGGGTAGTTTCAGTTGAGTGATGTGGTCAGAAGCCAGATTGTAACCGGTCAATGAGGGAGCTGGAGGAGAGGTGGGAGAACAGTTCAAGATGGACATGCTGTTCCAGTAGTTTTGGGGCGTAAGGGAGAAGGGATATCGGGGGCTATAGCTGGACACAGAGGATGGGTCGAGGGAGGGTTTTTTGAGGATAGATGTGATTGATGTATATTTGAAGGATGAGAGGAAGACACTGTTTGTAAGTGAGAGGTTGAAGAGTTGTGTTAGGGTTGGGATGAAGACTTTAGCGAGATTAGGGACGGGAGCGGGTCTAGCGTGCAAGTGGTGAGATGTGATCTTGATAGAAGGATGGAGAGCTGATCGTCTGTCATGGCGGAGAGTTGTGAGTATGTTGATAATTTTTAGGCTTTATTGTTCTCAACACATTCCACTATGTAATGAATAAATATCTACAACTGGAATATTTAATTCTGTGATATCTGGGATGTGGGATTTTAGTGTTCCCTTTATTTTTTTGAGCAGTATATATATATATATATATATATATATATATATATATATATATATATATATATATATATATATATATATATATATATAGCTTTGTTGCCTTAAAAGGAGGGGGCCGAGACACATTTCCTGCACTGGGGCCCCAAGCTGTCTGTGTCCTCTCCGCTCCTGCTCTGTCACTAAGGGCTGTCCCACACGTCCAGATAATTCCGGTACCGGAATAAATCGGTACCGGAGTTATCCGTGTCCGTGTGCCTGGGAACTCACGTAGGCCATACGTGCGGCACACGTGTGCTGCCCGTATGGCGAGTGGGTACCACACGGAGCGTGTGGTACCCATGCAGGTGGTACCCTGCATCGTGCTGAAGCCGCGATTCATATGTTCCCTGCAGCAGCGTTTGCTGCAGAGAAAATATGAATAACAGTGTTTAAAATAAAGATCTGTGTCCGCCGCCCTCCCACCCCCTGTGCGCCCCCCCGCTGTTCAGAAAATACTTACCCGCCTCCCTCGCTGCTTCCTGGTCTGGCCGCGGCTTCTAGTGTATGCGGTCACGTGGGGCCGATCATTTACAGTCATGAATATGTGGCTCCACCTCCCATAGGGGCGGAGCCGACTATTCATGATTGTAAATGAGCGGCCCCACGTGTCCGCATACAGTAGGAGACGCGGGGCAGAGAGGAAGGAGTGACAGCCAACGTGGGAGCGGGTGAGTATTTTCAGGACAGCGGGGGGCGCACAGGGGGTGGGGGGGCGGCGGACACATAGATCTTTATTTTAAACACTATTATTCATATTTTCTCTGCAGCAAACGCTGCTGCAGGGAACATATGAATCGCGGCTTCAGCACCATGTGGGGGGGACAGCGCTTACTGTAGCGCTGTCTCCTGCACGCCACACGGACTGCACACGGAGAAGGTCCATGTGTGGTCCGTGTTTTACACGGACCCATTGACTTTAATGGGTCCGTGTAATCCGTGCGCTCCCACGAACACTGACATGTCTCCGTGTTTGGCACACGGAGACACGGTCCGCAAAAAATCAATGACATCTGAACAGATGCATTGATTTTTATGTGTCTACGTGTGTCAGTGTCTCCGGTACGTGAGGAAACTGTCACCTCACGTACTGGAGCCACTGACGTGTGAAACCGGCCTAAGGGATTAAAAAAAAAATCTAGCAGGAATCATGTTGCTTCACATCAAACATTTAAAATTCAGTACCAATGAGGAAATAAATGTCATATATTTCACAAAATAATTCACAAAATAATTGCTGTAATTTCACAAAATAATTGCTGTTAGTAACGGAGATCTGAATACTACCATGCTGACACTCCAATACCAGTAAAATCAATAATGGAGGAAATTTATCAAGCTAAATGCATCACAATTTTGGTATAGTTTGCACCAAAAAAGTCTCTTGACTTGCACCTTATCTTTATGCGCTTTACACACTGTTTGCACCTTGCTTGACTAAGGGAAATAACTTAGTGAGAAAGGGACATGGTGAAAAGTATAACACTATGCCAAATATTATGCAAAAAATGGAGTGAACATTTCTGGCACAAACTAGGCCAACTAAGGCTACGTTCACATTTGCGGTCAGCGCCGCAGCGTCGGGCGCCGCAGCGGCGCCGCATGCGTCATGCGCCCCTATACTTAACATGGGGGCGCATGGACATGCGTTGTGCTGCGTTTTGCGCCGCATGGCCGCAAGCGTTGGACGCAAGAAACGCTTCAAGTTGCATTTTTTTTTGCGTCCAACTTGCGGGCAAAAACGACGCATGCGGCGCAAAACGCAGCGTTTTAGCGTGCGTTTTGCCGCGTTTTTGTTTGCGTTGTGCGCTGCGGCGCCGACGCTGCGGCGCACAACGCAAATGTGAACGTAGCCTAATAGTGGTTTAATCCAGGAAAGAAAAAATAGTGGCACTCGATACCCAAAAAAGTGCTGACCTTTTATTGAAGCATAAAATTGCTGAGCCAGACAGATGGAAACCTAGTCGGTCGTTGGCATTTCGCATGAACACATGCTTTATCAAAGCCTCAATAATGGTTTAAACTTAGAGTAGACAGTATAATAATATGTCACATTTATCAACAGCATGAACCTCTGAAAAATCTAGCCATTTTTAGACTGCCTGGATGTATGTTTGGACTGAATAAGAATTAAGCAATATTGATAAGCCTGCCCTTATGTGCTCATCCAATCAGATAAATGTAATATTACCCATGTTCCTAGAGAAGACGTCTTCATTGCCAATGTGCTAATGTGCATCTCACATAGCTCACATAGTGGCTAACTGGCTATCTCTGGAAGGACCTGTTTTTTGTAGAGCATATAAAAGACAATGTTGCTATTTGTTAATTGTGAACAATATTGGGGGAGGAAGGGCATTGGATATGTACATACAACAGGGATTTACTATGTCTTTGAAATAAAGGCTGACATATAAGTGCACCAGCACTTTAAAAAGTCAGTGCTTTTACTATGAATATCACATTACCAACAATGGGTTTTCTCTAGAAGTACCATAGTGTTCTGCGTTTTCCAAGGAATGAGCTGAGGTTGACTATAATCAATCTCAACAGGTGCAAGTTCCAGGCTCTTATCTTCCCTCATATCTCCTGGGAAATGTTCCTGTGTATGTTTGCATGGTGTTGACAACACACTGGGAAGGCCACCTCCCAAAGAGTGCATGGGAAAACATAGTTTTCACTTGTTAACCTCTTGGTCTTTCACATGCTGAAGAGACACCTGTTTTGGCAACATTTTTCCTTGGCTCAGTGAAGCGATCTGTAGATCAGGGTATATTTGCAAAACAGCATTGATTGGATTTCCTGCACTTACAAAGGCGTTTGTTGTTATAGCGTCTTTGTTTATTATGTATACATTATAAATGACATTAATGAAATATTGGAGGAAATATTCTGCACTAATACATTGCTTAAACCTCCTCACATGCTGCCACATTTGATCTATCTACCAATCTATAGATATGTTTAGGATCAAGTAACCATAAAGAGATTTTCTAAAATGTTTTCAATATTGCAATATTACAATGGGTTTTCTGATTTCATGAAAATAAATTGTTAATGGAGTTTTTCAACTTCTTCAAAAATCAGGCTAGATGCAGATCCTGAACTGCATAAAATAATTAAAAACACATTGCTTACCTGATAAATCCATTGTTACTCCACTCCGATGTCCACTAGTGATTTGTCCTGCAGTAATGCTATCCCTGGCTAGCCATGTGACCGCTGCAACCAATCTCTGAACTGGATAGACCAATATGGAGCACTGCAGCAGGGATGCTGGAACGGTGGCATATTTATGAGGTTAGTAATGTGCCTTTTGAGTATTTTATTTAGTTATTTTTTCACAACTCATCATGAAAATTTAGTACTAAGTGATTTTCCTTTAGTAACTTACAGATATGACCTTCCTTATTTTTGCCTTTGGCTACCCCAAGATGACTGATGTGAGATAACTATCTTTTGAAAATTAATACTTCTGTATATGGACGCAGTCAGACACCCGTTTAAATCATAAAGAGATCGAAACGCAGTGCACGGACTGGCCACAGTCTCCTGCCCTGAGCATGACAGCTGCATAGAAATACATGACTCTGTAACGCTCGCGTAAGGAGAGCCGCAGACTAGTCCGAGCACTACATTCTGATCTTGGTCCGATTGGTCTGACTGTGACCTTATTTTGTTATGAGAAACACAGACTTTTTCTTTAAAGCTGGTGGTGATCTATTATCTTGGGATATGCCAACTCAATAACCGAGATAATGAAAAAACGTGTACTCTTCAAATATCTTGAATTTTATCAATGTATCTTAAAAGAATGTCATCTCATGAAAATTTATTAAGGGTTTGGACCTTATCAAGCAGTCTTTATATACAGGATTTATCAGTTAATTTATAATGTAGCTTAACTTACAGTACATGTAATCGGGGACTACTTTTGAGGCATAGTACAAAGGTCATAAGGGATGGAGCACCATATTATAGTGCAAATTTTACTGTTATGGTTTGCGAGTGCCAAGACCTACTGGGAAGCCCCTGAGGTGCCAAAACAGCAGATCCCCCCATAACTGACCCCATTTGACAAACTACATGTTACGGGTTTACCGTGACAGAGAGGAGCCAGAAGATCGCAGCGTCTGATTTCTCCTACTCCTGCACTGGTTAGAAGCACTTCACCTTCGTACTAAACAGTGTAAATTTATTTTGGCAGTGCAGAGCTTAATCTCAGTTGAGAGCTCCTGGACTGTTTAGGCTCTCAGCTGTGCACTTTTAGCCACTCTCATCTCCTGTGTAAACTAGGCCCTGGCTAGCAATCATTGTCAGAGTAGCTTATGCTGTATGGCTAGAGGTTGCTGTTGATTATTATAGGAGAAGTTTGGTAGGTTTATCTGTGACTGTTGCTAGGTTTTCAGTGTGTGATAGCTTCCTTTTAACTCCATCCTCCACTCCAAGGTGAAATCCTCTGTTATACAGTATGTGTGAGTATATTTGTATGTTTGGTATTTTTCGTTACCCCTGTTCATATTACCTTGTAAGTCTGGCTGGTGTACTATAGTATACTATTACTTCCCTCTATCATGGGTGGGGGAAGGGTACAGACTGAGGGGGATTCAGAAGCTAAGAGCATCAGAAGTAATCCAGGGAACAGGGTGAGTTAGGGTGCCCCTAACGTTAGGGACTCGGGACACCCAGCAACAGAGTCATGACAGCAAACCTCTTAATGAATTCATCTAGAGGTGCAGTGCTCATATTGACACCATGGGTGTATCATAGAACGTTACACCAATGGGCAGTGAAGAAAAAATTATTACATTTTTACCACAAAAATTGTAGCTCAGATTTAACATTTTCACATGGGAACATGGGTAAAAATGGCACCAAAATTTGTCACATAATCTCTGCAAAATATTGCAAAATCCCATATGCGACTGTACAGTACTGCTTAGCTACTCAGGAGGGATGGAGCTCTAGTTGCCTACTGATGAGCAGATTTTCCTAGAATAGTTTGCAGACTCCATATACAGAGCCTGTACGTGCTTGAAAAGCAGAATACTACCCTCACGTGACTCCATTTTTTAAATGATTCCCCTTTGGGAATTTAAGTGTAGGGATGATTTTGATTATATGGGTGTTTTCCAGAAACAAGTAGCAGAAGATTTTGTTGAGTGAAAATTGCAAATCTGCTATTGTGGTGCCCATACATTGTACAGTAGTATGCAGTACGTGCTTTTGGAGACATCTGTAAAATAGGCGGTCTCTCATCGCAAAAGAAATACCAAACATGTGGACGCTAAATGTGGCTCAGGTGTCATGATCTCTGCAAGCAGAGATCATAGCAAGCCTATAGAGGGACAAGCTCTCGGAAGATGGAACTATACTGACCATGAACTAAGCCTGCCGCGCAACTAGAAATAGCCAGGTAGCATTTCCTATTTATTGCTAGATGCCCAGCTCTGGCCTAAGACCTAAATAGCTAGCAGAGGGAAATATAAGACCTGGCTCACCTCTAGAGAAATATTCCAAAGAAGACAGTTGCCCCCCACATATAATGACGGTGAGTTCAGATGAAACAACAAACGCAGCAGGAAAATAGTCTTAGCAAATTTGAGGTCCGCTTACTAGATAGCAGAAGACAGATAGTATACTTTCATGGTCAGCAGAAAAACACTAACAAAACACCATCCAGAGATTACCTTAAACTCTGGCATTAACTCATAACACCAGAGTAGCAATCCCTGATCAACGAGAGCTTTCCAGACACAGTAACAAAACTTCAGCTGTGAACTGGAACAAATAGGCAAACGAAACATGGACAAAAGTCCAACTTATCTAGTAGTTGTCAGAAGCAGGAACAAGCACTGAGAGGCATCAGATAACATTGTTGACCGGCAAGAAACCACCAGAGAAATGAGCTTAAATAGCGACACCCACTACTGATGGAACCAGGTGAAACAGGAAAGAGGATGACAAGTCCAATTCCACAAGCGGCCACCGGGGGAGCCCAGAATCCAAATTCACAACAGTACCCCCCCCTCAAGGAGGGGGCACCGAACCCTCACCAGATCCACCAGGGCGACCAGGATGAGCCCTATGGAAGGCACGAACAAGATCAGAAGCATGAACATCAGATGCATTGACCCAAGAATTATCCTCCTGGCCGTAACCCTTCCAGTTGACCAGATACTGGAGTCTCCGTCTGGAAACACGAGAGTCCAAAATTTTCTCCACAACGTACTCCAACTCACCCTCAACCAACACCGGAGCAGGAGGCTCAACTGAAGGTACAACAGGCACCTCATACCTGCGCAATAACGACCGATGAAAAACGTTATGAATGGAAAAGGACGCAGGGAGGTCCAAACGGAAAGAAACAGGATTAAGAATCTCCAATATTCTATAAGGGCCGATGAACCGAGGTTTAAACTTAGGAGAAGAGACCCTCATAGGGACAAAACGAGAAGACAACCAGACCAAATCTCCAACACAAAGCCGAGAACCAACACGACGATGACGGTTGGCAAAACGCTGAGTCTTCTCCTGGGACAACTTCAAATTGTCCATAACCTGCCCCCAGATGTGATGCAATCTCTCCACCACCGCATCCACTCCAGGACAATCCGAGGATTCCACCTGACCGGAGGAAAATCGAGGGTGAAACCCCGAATTACAGAAAAACGGGGACACCAAGGTGGAAGAGCTGGCCCGATTATTGAGGGCGAACTCTGCCAATGGCAAAAAAGCAACCCAATCATCCTGGTCAGCAGAGACAAAACACCTCAGATATGTCTCCAGGGTCTGATTAGTCCGCTCGGTCTGGCCATTAGTCTGAGGGTGAAAAGCAGATGAAAAAGACAAATCTATGCCCATCCTAGCACAGAATGCCCGCCAAAATCTAGACACAAATTGGGTACCTCTGTCAGAAACAATATTCTCAGGAATACCGTGCAATCGGACAACATTCTGAAAAAACAGAGGAACCAACTCAGAAGAAGAAGGCAACTTGGGCAGAGGAACCAAATGGACCATTTTAGAGAAACGGTCACAGACCACCCAGATGACAGACATCTTCTGGGAAACAGGCAGATCTGAAATAAAATCCATCGAGATGTGTGTCCAAGGCCTCTTAGGAATAGGCAAGGGCAACAGCAGTCCGCTAGCCCGAGAACTACAAGACTTGGCCCGAGCACAAATGTCACATGACTGCACAAAGACTCGCACATCTGGTGACAGGGAAGGCCACCAGAAGGATCTTGCCACCAAATCCCTGGTACCAAAAATTCCGGGATGACCTGCCAATGCAGAAGAATGTACCTCAGAGATGACTCTACTGGTCCAATCATCCGGAACAAACAGTCTATCAGGCGGACAACGATCCGGTCTATCCGCCTGAAACTCTTGCAAGGACCGCCGCAGATCAGGAGAAATGGCCGACAAAATTACTCCCTCCCTAAGGATACCTGTGGGTTCAGTATTACCAGGAGAGTCCGGGTCAAAACTCCTAGAAAGGGCATCTGCCTTAACATTCTTAGAACCCGGTAGGTATGACACCACAAAATTAAAGCGAGAAAAAAATAAAGACCAGCGCGCCTGTCTAGGATTCAGGCGCCTGGCAGTCTCAAGATAAATCAAATTTTTGTGGTCAGTCAATACCACCACCTGATGCTTAGCCCCCTCTAGCCAATGGCGCCACTCCTCAAACGCCCACTTCATGGCCAAAAGCTCCCTATTCCCAACATCATAATTCCGCTCTGCGGGCGAAAATTTGCGAGAAAAGAAGGCACAAGGCCTAATGACGGAGCAGTCGGAACCTTTCTGCGACAACACTGCCCCAGCTCCGATCTCCGAAGCGTCAACCTCAACCTGAAAAGGCAGATTCACATCAGGCTGACGTAACACAGGGGCAGAGGCAAAACGGTGCTTAAGCTCCTGAAAGGCCTCTACAGCATGAGGGGACCAATTAGCAACATCAGCGCCATGTCTGGTCAAATCAGTCAGTGGTTTAACGACATCCGAAAAACCAGCAATAAATCGGCGGTAAAAGTTGGCAAAGCCCAAAAATCTCTGAAGACCCTTAAGAGAGGAGGGCTGAGTCCAGTCACAAATAGCTTGCACCTTGACGGGATCCATCTCAATGGAAGAGGGAGAAAAAATATACCCCAAAAAGGAAATTTTCTGGACCCCAAAAACGCACTTAGACCCCTTCACACATAAAGAATTAGACCGCAGAACCTGAAAAACCCTCCTGACCTGCTGGACATGAGAGTCCCAGTCATCAGAAAAAATCAGAATATCATCCAGATATATTATCATAAATTTATCCAGAAAATCGCGGAAAATATCATGCATAAAAGACTGGAAAACTGAAGGGGCATTAGAAAGACCAAAAGGCATGACCAAATACTCAAAGTGGCCCTCGGGCGTATTAAATGCGGTCTTCCACTCATCCCCCTGCCTGATCCGCACCAAATTATACGCCCCACGAAGATCAATTTTAGAGAACCACTTAGCACCCTCTATACGAGCAAACAAATCAGTAAGCAATGGCAATGGGTATTGGTACTTAACAGTGATCTTATTCAGAAGCCGATAATCAATACATGGTCTCAAAGAGCCGTCCTTTTTTGAGACAAAGAAAAACCCAGCTCCCAAGGGAGAAGAAGATGGACGAATATGTCCCTTTTCCAAAGACTCCTTTATATATTCCCGCATAGCAGCATGTTCCGGCACGGACAGATTAAACAAACGACCCTTTGGATATTTGCAACCCGGTATCAAATCTATGGCACAATCGCACTCACGGTGCGGAGGTAACGACCCAAGCTTGGGTTCGTCAAAGACGTCTTGATAATCTGAGAGGAACTCAGGGACTTCAGAGGGAATGGACGACGAAATAGAAACCAAAGGTAAGTCCCCATGAATACCCTTACATCCCCAGCTCAACACAGACATTGCTCTCCAGTCCAAGACTGGATTGTGAGACTGCAACCATGGCAATCCCAGTACCAAATCGTCATGTAAATTATACAGCACCAGGAAACGAATAATCTCCTGGTGATCCGGATTGATACGCATGGTTACTTGTGTCCAGTATTGTGGTTTATTATTAGCCAATGGGGTGGAGTCAATCCCCTTCAGAGGAATAAGAGTCTCCAAAGGCTCTAAATCAAAACCACAACGATTGGCAAAGGACCAATCCATAAGACTCAGAGCGGCGCCAGAGTCAACATAGGCGTCCGTGGCAATGGATGACAAAGAGCAAATCAGGGTTACAGACAAAATAAACTTAGACTGAATGGTGCCAATGGAAACAGACTTATCAAGCTTCTTTGTACGCCTAGAGCATGCTGATATAACATGAGTAGAATCCCCACAATAGAAGCACAATCCATTCTTCCGTCTAAAATTCTGTCGCTCGCTCCTGGACAGAATTCTATCACACTGCATACTTTCTGGCGTCTTTTCCATAGACACCGCCAGATGGTGCACCGGTTTGCGCTCCCGCAGACGCCTATCAATCTGAATAGCCATTGTCATGGACTCATTCAGACCTGCAGGCACAGGGAACCCCACCATAACATCCTTAACGGCATCAGAGAGACCTTCTCTGAAAGTTGCCGCCAAGGCGCACTCATTCCACTGAGTAAGCACAGACCATTTACGGAATTTTTGGCAGTAAACCTCAGCTTCGTCTTGCCCCTGAGATAGTGCCATCAAAGTTTTTTCTGCCTGAAGTTCCAAATGAGGTTCCTCATAAAGCAAGCCCAAGGCCAGAAAAAACGCATCCACATCGCGCAACGCAGGATCCCCTGCTGGCAATGAGAAGGCCCAATCTTGAGGGTCACCCCTGAGCAAGGAAATCACAATCCTAACCTGCTGAGCAGGGTCTCCAGCTGAACGAGACTTCAGGGACAAATAAAGCTTACAATTATTTCGGAAATTCTGGAAGCTAGCTCTATTCCCTGTGAAGAACTCCGGCAAAGGAATTCTCGGCTCAGATACTGGAGCATGTACCACAAAATCTTGTAAATTTTGTACTTTCGTGATGAGATTATTCAAACCCGCAGTTACACTCTGAAGATCCATTATTGTCAGGTGCACACAGAGCCATACAGAGATGAGGAGGAGAGAGAGAAAAAAGACTGCAGCAAGGCAAACTGGAGGGAAAAAAAAAAAAAAAAAAAATTCCAGCAGACTTCTTATAACTCTCCTTTCTCAACCTGGGTCTTCAACACTTTACGGGCCGGTCAAACTGTCATGATCTCTGCAAGCAGAGATCATAGCAAGCCTATAGAGGGACAAGCTCTCGGAAGATGGAACTATACTGACCATGAACTAAGCCTGCCGCGCAACTAGAAATAGCCAGGTAGCATTTCCTATTTATTGCTAGATGCCCAGCTCTGGCCTAAGACCTAAATAGCTAGCAGAGGGAAATATAAGACCTGGCTCACCTCTAGAGAAATATTCCAAAGAAGACAGTTGCCCCCCACATATAATGACGGTGAGTTCAGATGAAACAACAAACGCAGCAGGAAAATAGTCTTAGCAAATTTGAGGTCCGCTTACTAGATAGCAGAAGACAGATAGTATACTTTCATGGTCAGCAGAAAAACACTAACAAAACACCATCCAGAGATTACCTTAAACTCTGGCATTAACTCATAACACCAGAGTAGCAATCCCTGATCAACGAGAGCTTTCCAGACACAGTAACAAAACTTCAGCTGTGAACTGGAACAAATAGGCAAACGAAACATGGACAAAAGTCCAACTTATCTAGTAGTTGTCAGAAGCAGGAACAAGCACTGAGAGGCATCAGATAACATTGTTGACCGGCAAGAAACCACCAGAGAAATGAGCTTAAATAGCGACACCCACTACTGATGGAACCAGGTGAAACAGGAAAGAGGATGACAAGTCCAATTCCACAAGCGGCCACCGGGGGAGCCCAGAATCCAAATTCACAACACTCAGGGCCCTCTGTGGGGCTCCTTAGGGAGAAGAGCATTTGGATTTGGAAGTGCAGAATTTACTGGATTCTTATGGCAGATTAGGAGCCATAGTGCTTTTCCAGACATTTTGAACTAGCCCCCTATATTTCCATTAACAGAAGACGGTCCTGAGTGGGGACTTGCATTTTTTGTGGATTGAGTTGAAGCTTTTATTGGGAACATTTTACATAACATTTTGGATCACATTTATCCTGCGCTCTACACTGAATATTTACATTGGGGTTTCAATCCAAATCTCAGAGTGACGTGATTCAGGTGAAACCCCCCTCGAGAGAAGAATAGTTACTCTGGACATCCTTCTTTTTAGAGGTGCACAAAACTGCAGCTGAAGGCACTTTTATGTACAACTAAAAAGGTGGACACCACTGGATCACATGCCAGATGGCATCCACAGTGCCTCTCTAGCTGCCTCATTATAGGGAATCTTCTGCCAGGAGTTGCACCTGAATTACGCATTTCAAAATTTCAGCGATTTACATATATCCAAGAAGTATAGTTTCTCCTTGTGGAGACTGACATGCTAAGCATGCCAAGATGGAGACTTAAAGCCGCAATGCTCCTCTGGGAAATATGCTAATTATGCAAATTGTCTCTTCAAAGAGGAAGAGAACTAGGACTCTAGTGCCACCTATTGGAAGTAGCAATTCTAGAATTGCTACTTCCAATAGGTGGCACTAGAGTTCTAGTTCTCTTCCTCTCTGAAGAGACAATTTGCATAATTAGAGATTTACATAGAAACCCAGGTGTATGCGTTCAGCGCAGAGCGCAGGATAAATGTGGATATTATGGTTGGCTGCTGTCACACACTAAAAGATGCTTTTTTTTGCAAAAACTAGTCAACTCCATATTTTGAGTATAATATTTCCATATTGCTGACGACAGGGTCATGTGAGGGCTTGATTTTTGCTGGACGAGTTGTTTTTTTTGGACCATTTTCGGGCACATGCCATTTTTTGATCGCTTTCTATTCCGATTTTTGGGAGACAGAATAAACAAAAACTAGCAATTCAGGATATTTTTTTTTGTGCTGTGCACCATGTGGTAATAATGATAAGACAGCTTTATTCTTTGGGTTAGTACAATTACAACAATACAACGTTTATGTAATTTTTATTTTTGTGCTTTTACACTATAAAAACCATTTTATAGAAAAAAAAATATTTTTACACCACTGTATTTTGAGAGCTATAACTTTTTTATTTCTATGCTGATTGAGCTGCATGGTGACTTGTTTTTTACGGGACAAGATGATGTTTTCATTGATACAATTGTTACTTACATTCATCTAATAGAACGTGCTTTATTACACTTTTTTTTCCAACTGTTTGATGAAAAAGCATAGCTCGCCACTTTTTTTTTCTATGGCATTCACTGAAGGGGTTTGCTAGTGTGACCGTTTTATAGATTCGGCCGTTGCGGACGTAGCAATACCAAATATGTGAACTTTTTTTACATAAAAATGTGTCTTTATTGGTGTAATATACCGTACATACTCGAGTATAAGCCGAGTTTTTCAGCACAGTTTTTGTGCTAGAAAAGACCCCCTCGGCTTATACACGAGTGATGGTCCCAGAAGATGGAATGAAAGCAGAAAGTGGCGGAGCAGCGGATCACAGGAGGCAGGAGTTGGCTGCTGCGGCTAAAGCCTGTGCCGATGATAAAGAGAAATGAATATTCACTGTGCTTGCAGGAAATATTAATTTCTCTTTAATAGCGGGCACAGTAGTCGAAGCCGCCAGCTTCCAGCAGCTGCCGGGCGATCATGTGTGTCCACCACTTAAGGGAATGAATATTCTCTGCGAGCGTAGTGAATATTTAGTTCTCTTTATCAGCGGGTACACGCAATTGCCCGGCCACTGCAGCTGCTGGTGTAGCGCCCCCCCCACTGCCGCAGGGCCGAGGGGTACCCGGTACCGGGCCTCTGAGTCTCTGCTCTGGGGTCGTCACGGTGGCTAGGCCCCGGTCCGTGACCCTGCCGAGGGGCGCACAGTGATTGATGTGGATAGATATGATGGATGCTGGTAGTGATGAGGCTGTGGTGGTGTGGTGCAGTAAATAACGAGGACACCAGGTTGCAGTCTCTTTACCTCTTTACTGAAGATCTCTGGGTCCTCAGTCCGGAATCCGGATAACCAGGCTGCGCAAGTCCGGCCGGCCCAATGGCACCTCCGGAGTTCTCCTAGCAGGTGGAAATCTGTGCCTTCCTTCTAGCGCTAGGTGTTGTGGTCCTTCCCTGCTGTGCTTACAGAAAGTCCCCACAACTGTTGTGTCTGTTTCTTAAGTTCCCTCACAACTCGATTAGATGATGTTCTGCTAATCCTCCGTCCCTCCCTGGGGTTCTGGTTGGGACGGCACCCGTTTGACGGGTAGGCTCGGAGCTCTTCCGGGACCCTAGAGTCGCCCCTCTCCACAAGTTGCCCCCCAAGACTGCATAGGTGATTTAAGTTAGACAGCCCGCCTTAGACTGACTGTCCTGCCGCTGTTTGGAGTATTGCTTGAAGCTGAATGTTATGATACTCCCTCGGCGTTCCGGCCACCGGTAGTGCGCCTCAGTAGGATGTTGCTTCGGTCTTACAGCACGACTCCTACTGGTATTTCTCCTTTTGCGTGATCTCGTTTCTCACTCAGCACAATCTATCTCGCTTCTAATCCTTCCTTGGGCACCGCCGCTTCCCGGAGCAGGCACGGTCCCGTTACGTTCGTTCAAGTTGCCAAGCCTCTGTCAGGATCCCACCCCTGACAGAGACCCTACTGTATTTTCCCCCCACAACACCCTCTGCCACAAGGTGTTGCCTGGTTCCAACCCAGTCAGCTTTCTCATCTAACTTCCTGCCTGACTCCCAGTTTACCCACAATGGTGGGGAGTGGCCTAGTGAATAGAACCCTTAGCTCCCCCTGGAGGCCCGACTGTGAAATGTATTGGTGTCTGTGATACCTGATCAGATGAACTCCTTCAGTGCCATCAGACGCACCATAGCTCCCCATAGTGGCGGAGCCACAGTACTGCAACGACCAGGACTCTGGGGCGCTGCACTCCCCCCTGGTTAAACACAGTACTCCGGGACTGAGAAGAAAACAACAATACAAGTTAGCAAAAAGACATACAGTTTTGTTGAGTGCAAGAACATTAAGTATACTTAAACAGAGCTTCCCTTTATGGGAGGTGAGGACGCTTGAACATTACAAACATGGTTAGATATCATAGCAACATGCTATAAATAACTTTTCTTACCCAACCGGGTATTCTACTAAGTGCAAAATTGTTGAACAATAATTTAACATTGCCTTTAAGGACATACACTCTGAATCCACTAAAGACCTTCTTATAATCACATTATAAGGCAATTTAACTTTTTCATTCTCCTACTTTAAATCTGCAGGACCGCCTGTCCTAACGGCACCAGACCTACTGCCTCTCCTTTCTATTACAGGACCGCCCCGTTCAGCCCGGGCCTACTGCCTTTTCAACTACTATACACAGTATAGAGCATAACATTATTTTCAGTTTAAGAGCACTGAGCCATCTCTATATGGCTCTTAGGAGGACTCAGGGTTCACCTTCTATCCTCGTTGTCTATCAACATTATCAAACGTTTTCCCTTCAATTAACTAGTTGGATACATATAACTTTCCCAAGTAAACATTATCATCACTTTCTTTCGTCCAAACATTATTGCTACCTGTCTTAAAGCAATATCACCATTTAAGTGCAACAAATGAACATCCCCTTTAAGAGGGGACCAAGTCTCTATGAGGTAGCATATCTTCTCAAGCTACCAGTCCATACTCGGCAAAGGTTCCAGTGTGGTATCTTCACAAAGAGTCCTCTTTGAAGTAAAACCAGTAAGAAGCCCCTTTAAGAAGGTGCAAACTATTTACAAGCAGTTTGTATCATGCACTGTTCATGATTCAGCAGTTCTTTTCAATGATGAATAAACAGGAAACAAAACAAAAAGCAGAAGAAGGGATCCCGGGTAAATAAAGGGATCCCTTTAAGAATAACCCAGGTCGGGTTTAAAGTAGCAAAAAGCAGGGAAACAAACAGTTAACTATGTACAGTTTCAGGTTTCCGAGGTTTAGTGGGACGGCTTCCAGGGCTGCACCCGGCACTTAACCCTTCCCGGCCTGGGCAAAGTGAGGTCCAGGGTTACACCCAGTGCTGGACAAACGCCGTTAATCCGTCTTTCATGTACAGTTAAATCATGCGCAGCGATGGAGGTCCGCGCAGCTTGAGTATGGGCATTTGCTGCAGCAGAGGTAGCGGCTGCTGCAAGATCAGTCACTGGAACGGAATCAGCAGCTGTGGCACTAGCAGTCACTGGAGTGGTGTCGGTCGTCAGGGCAGGGTCGTCCTTCATACCTGCTTCAGACGTGGTCCCTCCGGTGCCGGTCTGCTCTGCCTCCACTGGGATCTGGAACGCTGGTTGCGGGGCCTTGCGCTGCGGTGTTGTCATCTCCGTTTGCAGCATCTCGCTTTCCGGCAGGGCCTTGCCTTCTGGCTTCGGAGCGCTGGAACTTCTTTCCTGCTCCGGACCAGATGAGGCTGCCGACAGATGTCTGGTGAGGCTCCTGATGATGGCCTTCTTCCACCCGGCCTCAGTGCTCAGCTGCGCCCGCCGGGGTCGGTCGCTGAGCTCGTCCACTCCGGCCTGCAGGAATTCAGCATCAGCAGTGGAGGCCTGGTTGCGGTGCCCCTCCGGGTGGCTGGGGGAGTCCTCTGCTCCGACCCCACGCTCCGGCTCCGGGCGGCTCGCCATGGCGTCCTCCATGTCGCTCACTCCTTCTTCCTGGTCCTTTTCCCGCTCTCTCCTTCGTGGGCGGTTTCGTTTTCTCTGTCTCTGCCCACCATTGAGGATCAGGAGGCGGATCTCGGCTGCTGACGGACACGTCCTCAAGGGGCCGAGATATTTAGACTGGGCGGCCATTGTCTTTCGCGCTCTTCAGCTTGTTCACGCCCACTTCCACGCCCTTCTTCTTCTCCTGCGCTCTCCTTAGCGCTGTAATGGCGGCGGTTTTGGCGTGAACTTTTGGCGGCAAGTGACAATCCACAGTCTTTGCAATAAAGTACAGTCCAAGCACAGTAAATCACAGTTCCAAGGCACACATGACCTGATTCTTCAGGCTTAAGTAGATCCTGTTCGTGACGCCAAGTTGTAGCGCCCCCCCCCACTGCCGCAGGGCCGAGGGGTACCCGGTACCGGGCCTCTGAGTCTCTGCTCTGGGGTCATCACGGTGGCTAGGCCCCGGTCCGTGACCCTGCCGAGGGGCGCACAGTGATTGATGTGGATAGATATGATGGATGATGGTAGTGATGAGGCTGTGGTGGTGCGGTGCAGTAAATAACGAGGACACCAGGTTGCAGTCTCTTTACCTCTTTACTGAAGATCTCTGGGTCCTCAGTCCGGAATCCGGATAACCAGGCTGCGCAAGTCCGGCCGGCCCAATGGCACCTCCGGAGTTCTCCTAGCAGGTGGAAATCTGTGCCTTCCTTCTAGCGCTAGGTGTTGTGGTCCTTCCCTGCTGTGCTTACAGAAAGTCCCCACAACTGTTGTGTCTGTTTCTTAAGTTCCCTCACAACTCGATTAGATGATGTTCTGCTAATCCTCCGTCCCTCCCTGGGGTTCTGGTTGGGACGGCACCCGTTTGACGGGTAGGCTCGGAGCTCTTCCGGGACCCTAGAGTCGCCCCTCTCCACAAGTTGCCCCCCAAGACTGCATAGGTGATTTAAGTTAGACAGCCCACCTTAGACTGACTGTCCTGCCGCTGTTTGGAGTATTGCTTGAAGCTGAATGTTATGATACTCCCTCGGCGTTCCGGCCACCGGTAGTGCGCCTCAGTAGGATGTTGCTTCGGTCTTACAGCACGACTCCTACTGGTATTTCTCCTTTTGCGTGATCTCGTTTCTCACTCAGCACAATCTATCTCGCTTCTAATCCTTCCTTGGGCACCGCCGCTTCCCGGAGCAGGCACGGTCCCGTTACGTTCGTTCAAGTTGCCAAGCCTCTGTCAGGATCCCACCCCTGACAGAGACCCTACTGTATTTTCCCCCCACAACACCCTCTGCCACAAGGTGTTGCCTGGTTCCAACCCAGTCAGCTTTCTCATCTAACTTCCTGCCTGACTCCCAGTTTACCCACAATGGTGGGGAGTGGCCTAGTGAATAGAACCCTTAGCTCCCCCTGGAGGCCCGACTGTGAAATGTATTGGTGTCTGTGATACCTGATCAGATGAACTCCTTCAGTGCCATCAGA
This sequence comes from Ranitomeya variabilis, assembly GCF_051348905.1. Classification (NCBI taxonomy): domain Eukaryota; kingdom Metazoa; phylum Chordata; class Amphibia; order Anura; family Dendrobatidae; genus Ranitomeya; species Ranitomeya variabilis. The sequence continues at coordinate 542,709,945 of NC_135236.1, read as the reverse complement.
CGCACCATAGCTCCCCATAGTGGCGGAGCCACAGTACTGCAACGACCAGGACTCTGGGGCGCTGCACTCCCCCCTGGTTAAACACAGTACTCCGGGACTGAGAAGAAAACAACAATACAAGTTAGCAAAAAGACATACAGTTTTGTTGAGTGCAAGAACATTAAGTATACTTAAACAGAGCTTCCCTTTATGGGAGGTGAGGACGCTTGAACATTACAAACATGGTTAGATATCATAGCAACATGCTATAAATAACTTTTCTTACCCAACCGGGTATTCTACTAAGTGCAAAATTGTTGAACAATAATTTAACATTGCCTTTAAGGACATACACTCTGAATCCACTAAAGACCTTCTTATAATCACATTATAAGGCAATTTAACTTTTTCATTCTCCTACTTTAAATCTGCAGGACCGCCTGTCCTAACGGCACCAGACCTACTGCCTCTCCTTTCTATTACAGGACCGCCCCGTTCAGCCCGGGCCTACTGCCTTTTCAACTACTATACACAGTATAGAGCATAACATTATTTTCAGTTTAAGAGCACTGAGCCATCTCTATATGGCTCTTAGGAGGACTCAGGGTTCACCTTCTATCCTCGTTGTCTATCAACATTATCAAACGTTTTCCTTTCAATTAACTAGTTGGATACATATAACTTTCCCAAGTAAACATTATCATCACTTTCTTTCGTCCAAACATTATTGCTACCTGTCTTAAAGCAATATCACCATTTAAGTGCAACAAATGAACATCCCCTTTAAGAGGGGACCAAGTCTCTATGAGGTAGCATATCTTCTCAAGCTACCAGTCCATACTCGGCAAAGGTTCCAGTGTGGTATCTTCACAAAGAGTCCTCTTTGAAGTAAAACCAGTAAGAAGCCCCTTTAAGAAGGTGCAAACTATTTACAAGCAGTTTGTATCATGCACTGTTCATGATTCAGCAGTTCTTTTCAATGATGAATAAACAGGAAACAAAACAAAAAGCAGAAGAAGGGATCCCGGGTAAATAAAGGGATCCCTTTAAGAATAACCCAGGTCGGGTTTAAAGTAGCAAAAAGCAGGGAAACAAACAGTTAACTATGTACAGTTTCAGGTTTCCGAGGTTTAGTGGGACGGCTTCCAGGGCTGCACCCGGCACTTAACCCTTCCCGGCCTGGGCAAAGTGAGGTCCAGGGTTACACCCAGTGCTGGACAAACGCCGTTAATCCGTCTTTCATGTACAGTTAAATCATGCGCAGCGATGGAGGTCCGCGCAGCTTGAGTATGGGCATTTGCTGCAGCAGAGGTAGCGGCTGCTGCAAGATCAGTCACTGGAACGGAATCAGCAGCTGTGGCACTAGCAGTCACTGGAGTGGTGTCGGTCGTCAGGGCAGGGTCGTCCTTCATACCTGCTTCAGACGTGGTCCCTCCGGTGCCGGTCTGCTCTGCCTCCACTGGGATCTGGAACGCTGGTTGCGGGGCCTTGCGCTGCGGCGTTGTCATCTCCGTTTGCAGCATCTCGCTTTCCGGCAGGGCCTTGCCTTCTGGCTTCGGAGCGCTGGAACTTCTTTCCTGCTCCGGACCAGATGAGGCTGCCGACAGATGTCTGGTGAGGCTCCTGATGATGGCCTTCTTCCACCCGGCCTCAGTGCTCAGCTGCGCCCGCCGGGGTCGGTCGCTGAGCTCGTCCACTCCGGCCTGCAGGAATTCAGCATCAGCAGTGGAGGCCTGGTTGCGGTGCCCCTCCGGGTGGCTGGGGGAGTCCTCTGCTCCGACCCCACGCTCCGGCTCCGGGCGGCTCGCCATGGCGTCCTCCATGTCGCTCACTCCTTCTTCCTGGTCCTTTTCCCGCTCTCTCCTTCGTGGGCGGTTTCGTTTTCTCTGTCTCTGCCCACCATTGAGGATCAGGAGGCGGATCTCGGCTGCTGACGGACACGTCCTCAAGGGGCCGAGATATTTAGACTGGGCGGCCATTGTCTTTCGCGCTCTTCAGCTTGTTCACGCCCACTTCCACGCCCTTCTTCTTCTCCTGCGCTCTCCTTAGCGCTGTAATGGCGGCGGTTTTGGCGTGAACTTTTGGCGGCAAGTGACAATCCACAGTCTTTGCAATAAAGTACAGTCCAAGCACAGTAAATCACAGTTCCAAGGCACACATGACCTGATTCTTCAGGCTTAAGTAGATCCTGTTCGTGACGCCAAGTTGTAGCGCCCCCCCCCACTGCCGCAGGGCCGAGGGGTACCCGGTACCGGGCCTCTGAGTCTCTGCTCTGGGGTCATCACGGTGGCTAGGCCCCGGTCCGTGACCCTGCCGAGGGGCGCACAGTGATTGATGTGGATAGATATGATGGATGATGGTAGTGATGAGGCTGTGGTGGTGCGGTGCAGTAAATAACGAGGACACCAGGTTGCAGTCTCTTTACCTCTTTACTGAAGATCTCTGGGTCCTCAGTCCGGAATCCGGATAACCAGGCTGCGCAAGTCCGGCCGGCCCAATGGCACCTCCGGAGTTCTCCTAGCAGGTGGAAATCTGTGCCTTCCTTCTAGCGCTAGGTGTTGTGGTCCTTCCCTGCTGTGCTTACAGAAAGTCCCCACAACTGTTGTGTCTGTTTCTTAAGTTCCCTCACAACTCGATTAGATGATGTTCTGCTAATCCTCCGTCCCTCCCTGGGGTTCTGGTTGGGACGGCACCCGTTTGACGGGTAGGCTCGGAGCTCTTCCGGGACCCTAGAGTCGCCCCTCTCCACAAGTTGCCCCCCAAGACTGCATAGGTGATTTAAGTTAGACAGCCCACCTTAGACTGACTGTCCTGCCGCTGTTTGGAGTATTGCTTGAAGCTGAATGTTATGATACTCCCTCGGCGTTCCGGCCACCGGTAGTGCGCCTCAGTAGGATGTTGCTTCGGTCTTACAGCACGACTCCTACTGGTATTTCTCCTTTTGCGTGATCTCGTTTCTCACTCAGCACAATCTATCTCGCTTCTAATCCTTCCTTGGGCACCGCCGCTTCCCGGAGCAGGCACGGTCCCGTTACGTTCGTTCAAGTTGCCAAGCCTCTGTCAAGATCCCACCCCTGACAGAGACCCTACTGTATTTTCCCCCCACAACACCCTCTGCCACAAGGTGTTGCCTGGTTCCAACCCAGTCAGCTTTCTCATCTAACTTCCTGCCTGACTCCCAGTTTACCCACAATGGTGGGGAGTGGCCTAGTGAATAGAACCCTTAGCTCCCCCTGGAGGCCCGACTGTGAAATGTATTGGTGTCTGTGATACCTGATCAGATGAACTCCTTCAGTGCCATCAGACGCACCATAGCTCCCCATAGTGGCGGAGCCACAGTACTGCAACGACCAGGACTCTGGGGCGCTGCACTCCCCCCTGGTTAAACACAGTACTCCGGGACTGAGAAGAAAACAACAATACAAGTTAGCAAAAAGACATACAGTTTTGTTGAGTGCAAGAACATTAAGTATACTTAAACAGAGCTTCCCTTTATGGGAGGTGAGGACGCTTGAACATTACAAACATGGTTAGATATCATAGCAACATGCTATAAATAACTTTTCTTACCCAACCGGGTATTCTACTAAGTGCAAAATTGTTGAACAATAATTTAACATTGCCTTTAAGGACATACACTCTGAATCCACTAAAGACCTTCTTATAATCACATTATAAGGCAATTTAACTTTTTCATTCTCCTACTTTAAATCTGCAGGACCGCCTGTCCTATCGGCACCAGACCTACTGCCTCTCCTTTCTATTACAAGACCGCCTCGTTCAGCCCGGGCCTACTGCCTTTTCAACTACTATACACAGTATAGAGCATAACATTATTTTCAGTTTAAGAGCACTGAGCCATCTCTATATGGCTCTTAGGAGGACTCAGGGTTCACCTTCTATCCTCGTTGTCTATCAACATTATCAAACGTTTTCCTTTCAATTAACTAGTTGGATACATATAACTTTCCCAAGTAAACATTATCATCACTTTCTTTCGTCCAAACATTATTGCTACCTGTCTTAAAGCAATATCACCATTTAAGTGCAACAAATGAACATCCCCTTTAAGAGGGGACCAAGTCTCTATGAGGTAGCATATCTTCTCAAGCTACCAGTCCATACTCGGCAAAGGTTCCAGTGTGGTATCTTCACAAAGAGTCCTCTTTGAAGTAAAACCAGTAAGAAGCCCCTTTAAGAAGGTGCAAACTATTTACAAGCAGTTTGTATCATGCACTGTTCATGATTCAGCAGTTCTTTTCAATGATGAATAAACAGGAAACAAAACAAAAAGCAGAAGAAGGGATCCCGGGTAAACAAAGGGATCCCTTTAAGAATAACCCAGGTCGGGTTTAAAGTAGCAAAAAGCAGGGAAACAAACAGTTAACTATGTACAGTTTCAGGTTTCCGAGGTTTAGTGGGACGGCTTCCAGGGCTGCACCCGGCACTTAACCCTTCCCGGCCTGGGCAAAGTGAGGTCCAGGGTTACACCCAGTGCTGGACAAACTCCGTTAATCCGTCTTTCATGTACAGTTAAATCATGCGCAGCGATGGAGGTCCGCGCAGCTTGAGTATGGGCATTTGCTGCAGCAGAGGTAGCGGCTGCTGCAAGATCAGTCACTGGAACGGAATCAGCAGCTGTGGCACTAGCAGTCACTGGAGTGGTGTCGGTCGTCAGGGCAGGGTCGTCCTTCATACCTGCTTCAGACGTGGTCCCTCCGGTGCCGGTCTGCTCTGCCTCCACTGGGATCTGGAATGCTGGTTGCGGGGCCTTGCGCTGCGGCGTTGTCATCTCCGTTTGCAGCATCTCGCTTTCCGGCAGGGCCTTGCCTTCTGGCTTCGGAGCGCTGGAACTTCTTTCCTGCTCCGGACCAGATGAGGCTGCCGACAGATGTCTGGTGAGGCTCCTGATGATGGCCTTCTTCCACCCGGCCTCAGTGCTCAGCTGCGCCCGCCGGGGTCGGTCACTGAGCTCGTCCACTCCGGCCTGCAGGAATTCAGCATCAGCGGTGGAGGCCTGGTTGCGGTGCCCCTCCGGGTGGCTGGGGGAGTCCTCTGCTCAGACCCCACGCTCTGGCTCCGGGCGGCTCGCCATGGCGTCCTCCATGTCGCTCACTCCTTCTTCCTGGTCCTTTTCCCGCTCTCTCCTTCGTGGGCGGTTTCGTTTTCTCTGTCTCTGCCCACCATTGAGGATCAGGAGGCGGATCTCGGCTGTTGACGGACACGTCCTCAAGGGGCCGAGATATTTAGACTGGGCGGCCATTGTCTTTCGCGCTCTTCAGCTTGTTCACGCCCACTTCCACGCCCTTCTTCTTCTCCTGCGCTCTCCTTAGCGCTGTAATGGCGGCGGTTTTGGCGCGAACTTTTGGCGGCAAGTGACAATCCACAGTCTTTGCAATAAAGTACAGTCCAAGCACAGTAAATCACAGTTCCAAGGCACACATGACCTGATTCTTCAGGCTTAAGTAGATCCTGTTCGTGACGCCAAGTTGTAGCGCCCCCCCCACTGCCGCAGGGCCGAGGGGTACCCGGTACCGGGCCTCTGAGTCTCTGCTCTGGGGTCATCACGGTGGCTAGGCCCCGGTCCGTGACCCTGCCGAGGGGCGCACAGTGATTGATGTGGATAGATATGATGGATGATGGTAGTGATGAGGCTGTGGTGGTGCGGTGCAGTAAATAACGAGGACACCAGGTTGCAGTCTCTTTACCTCTTTACTGAAGATCTCTGGGTCCTCAGTCCGGAATCCGGATAACCAGGCTGCGCAAGTCCGGCCGGCCCAATGGCACCTCCGGAGTTCTCCTAGCAGGTGGAAATCTGTGCCTTCCTTCTAGCGCTAGGTGTTGTGGTCCTTCCCTGCTGTGCTTACAGAAAGTCCCCACAACTGTTGTGTCTGTTTCTTAAGTTCCCTCACAACTCGATTAGATGATGTTCTGCTAATCCTCCGTCCCTCCCTGGGGTTCTGGTTGGGACGGCACCCGTTTGACGGGTAGGCTCGGAGCTCTTCCGGGACCCTAGAGTCGCCCCTCTCCACAAGTTGCCCCCCAAGACTGCATAGGTGATTTAAGTTAGACAGCCCACCTTAGACTGACTGTCCTGCCGCTGTTTGGAGTATTGCTTGAAGCTGAATGTTATGATACTCCCTCGGCGTTCCGGCCACCGGTAGTGCGCCTCAGTAGGATGTTGCTTCGGTCTTACAGCACGACTCCTACTGGTATTTCTCCTTTTGCGTGATCTCGTTTCTCACTCAGCACAATCTATCTCGCTTCTAATCCTTCCTTGGGCACCGCCGCTTCCCGGAGCAGGCACGGTCCCGTTACGTTCGTTCAAGTTGCCAAGCCTCTGTCAGGATCCCACCCCTGACAGAGACCCTACTGTATTTTCCCCCCACAACACCCTCTGCCACAAGGTGTTGCCTGGTTCCAACCCAGTCAGCTTTCTCATCTAACTTCCTGCCTGACTCCCAGTTTACCCACAATGGTGGGGAGTGGCCTAGTGAATAGAACCCTTAGCTCCCCCTGGAGGCCCGACTGTGAAATGTATTGGTGTCTGTGATACCTGATCAGATGAACTCCTTCAGTGCCATCAGACGCACCATAGCTCCCCATAGTGGCGGAGCCACAGTACTGCAACGACCAGGACTCTGGGGCACTGCACTCCCCCCTGGTTAAACACAGTACTCCGGGACTGAGAAGAAAACAACAATACAAGTTAGCAAAAAGACATACAGTTTTGTTGAGTGCAAGAACATTAAGTATACTTAAACAGAGCTTCCCTTTATGGGAGGTGAGGACGCTTGAACATTACAAACATGGTTAGATATCATAGCAACATGCTATAAATAACTTTTCTTACCCAACCGGGTATTCTACTAAGTGCAAAATTGTTGAACAATAATTTAACATTGCCTTTAAGGACATACACTCTGAATCCACTAAAGACCTTCTTATAATCACATTATAAGGCAATTTAACTTTTTCATTCTCCTACTTTAAATCTGCAGGACCGCCTGTCCTATCGGCACCAGACCTACTGCCTCTCCTTTCTATTACAAGACCGCCTCGTTCAGCCCGGGCCTACTGCCTTTTCAACTACTATACACAGTATAGAGCATAACATTATTTTCAGTTTAAGAGCACTGAGCCATCTCTATATGGCTCTTAGGAGGACTCAGGGTTCACCTTCTATCCTCGTTGTCTATCAACATTATCAAACGTTTTCCTTTCAATTAACTAGTTGGATACATATAACTTTCCCAAGTAAACATTATCATCACTTTCTTTCGTCCAAACATTATTGCTACCTGTCTTAAAGCAATATCACCATTTAAGTGCAACAAATGAACATCCCCTTTAAGAGGGGACCAAGTCTCTATGAGGTAGCATATCTTCTCAAGCTACCAGTCCATACTCGGCAAAGGTTCCAGTGTGGTATCTTCACAAAGAGTCCTCTTTGAAGTAAAACCAGTAAGAAGCCCCTTTAAGAAGGTGCAAACTATTTACAAGCAGTTTGTATCATGCACTGTTCATGATTCAGCAGTTCTTTTCAATGATGAATAAACAGGAAACAAAACAAAAAGCAGAAGAAGGGATCCCGGGTAAACAAAGGGATCCCTTTAAGAATAACCCAGGTCGGGTTTAAAGTAGCAAAAAGCAGGGAAACAAACAGTTAACTATGTACAGTTTCAGGTTTCCGAGGTTTAGTGGGACGGCTTCCAGGGCTGCACCCGGCACTTAACCCTTCCCGGCCTGGGCAAAGTGAGGTCCAGGGTTACACCCAGTGCTGGACAAACGCCGTTAATCCGTCTTTCATGTACAGTTAAATCATGCGCAGCGATGGAGGTCCGCGCAGCTTGAGTATGGGCATTTGCTGCAGCAGAGGTAGCGGCTGCTGCAAGATCAGTCACTGGAACGGAATCAGCAGCTGTGGCACTAGCAGTCACTGGAGTGGTGTCGGTCGTCAGGGCAGGGTCGTCCTTCATACCTGCTTCAGACGTGGTCCCTCCGGTGCCGGTCTGCTCTGCCTCCACTGGGATCTGGAATGCTGGTTGCGGGGCCTTGCGCTGCGGCGTTGTCATCTCCGTTTGCAGCATCTCGCTTTCCGGCAGGGCCTTGCCTTCTGGCTTCGGAGCGCTGGAACTTCTTTCCTGCTCCGGACCAGATGAGGCTGCCGACAGATGTCTGGTGAGGCTCCTGATGATGGCCTTCTTCCACCCGGCCTCAGTGCTCAGCTGCGCCCGCCGGGGTCGGTCACTGAGCTCGTCCACTCCGGCCTGCAGGAATTCAGCATCAGCGGTGGAGGCCTGGTTGCGGTGCCCCTCCGGGTGGCTGGGGGAGTCCTCTGCTCAGACCCCACGCTCTGGCTCCGGGCGGCTCGCCATGGCGTCCTCCATGTCGCTCACTCCTTCTTCCTGGTCCTTTTCCCGCTCTCTCCTTCGTGGGCGGTTTCGTTTTCTCTGTCTCTGCCCACCATTGAGGATCAGGAGGCGGATCTCGGCTGCTGACGGACACGTCCTCAAGGGGCCGAGATATTTAGACTGGGCGGCCATTGTCTTTCGCGCTCTTCAGCTTGTTCACGCCCACTTCCACGCCCTTCTTCTTCTCCTGCGCTCTCCTTAGCGCTGTAATGGCGGCGGTTTTGGCGCGAACTTTTGGCGGCAAGTGACAATCCACAGTCTTTGCAATAAAGTACAGTCCAAGCACAGTAAATCACAGTTCCAAGGCACACATGACCTGATTCTTCAGGCTTAAGTAGATCCTGTTCGTGACGCCAAGTTGTAGCGCCCCCCCCACTGCCGCAGGGCCGAGGGGTACCCGGTACCGGGCCTCTGAGTCTCTGCTCTGGGGTCATCACGGTGGCTAGGCCCCGGTCCGTGACCCTGCCGAGGGGCGCACAGTGATTGATGTGGATAGATATGATGGATGATGGTAGTGATGAGGCTGTGGTGGTGCGGTGCAGTAAATAACGAGGACACCAGGTTGCAGTCTCTTTACCTCTTTACTGAAGATCTCTGGGTCCTCAGTCCGGAATCCGGATAACCAGGCTGCGCAAGTCCGGCCGGCCCAATGGCACCTCCGGAGTTCTCCTAGCAGGTGGAAATCTGTGCCTTCCTTCTAGCGCTAGGTGTTGTGGTCCTTCCCTGCTGTGCTTACAGAAAGTCCCCACAACTGTTGTGTCTGTTTCTTAAGTTTCCTCACAACTCGATTAGATGATGTTCTGCTAATCCTCCGTCCCTCCCTGGTGTTCTGGTTGGGACGGCACCCGTTTGACGGGTAGGCTCGGAGCTCTTCCGGGACCCTAGAGTCGCCCCTCTCCACAAGTTGCCCCCCAAGACTGCATAGGTGATTTAAGTTAGACAGCCCACCTTAGACTGACTGTCCTGCCGCTGTTTGGAGTATTGCTTGAAGCTGAATGTTATGATACTCCCTCGGCGTTCCGGCCACCGGTAGTGCGCCTCGGTAGGATGTTGCTTCGGTCTTACAGCACGACTCCTACTGGTATTTCTCCTTTTGCGTGATCTCGTTTCTCACTCAGCACAATCTATCTCGCTTCTAATCCTTCCTTGGGCACCGCCGCTTCCCGGAGCAGGCACGGTCCCATTACGTTCGTTCAAGTTGCCAAGCCTCTGTCAGGATCCCACCCCTGACAGAGACCCTACTGTATTTTCCCCCCACAACACCCTCTGCCACAAGGTGTTGCCTGGTTCCAACCCAGTCAGCTTTCTCATCTAACTTCCTGCCTGACTCCCAGTTTACCCACAATGGTGGGGAGTGGCCTAGTGAATAGAACCCTTAGCTCCCCCTGGAGGCCCGACTGTGAAATGTATTGGTGTCTGTGATACCTGATCAGATGAACTCCTTCAGTGCCATCAGACGCACCATAGCTCCCCATAGTGGCGGAGCCACAGTACTGCAACGACCAGGACTCTGGGGCGCTGCACTGGCATCGGAACAAGATGCTGCGAGGGAGCACAGGAACGGTAGATAGGATGGTTTATTTTTTTATGTTTTTCTGATATGGGCCATGCATACCAGGATAGGGATGAGAAGCCATGCATACCAAGATAAGGATGAGGAGCCATGCACACAAAGATAGGAATGAGGAGCCATGGACACAAAGATAGGGATGAGAAGCCATGCATACCAAGATAAGGATGAGGAGCCATGCACACAAAGATAGGGATGAGGAGCCATGCATACCAGGATAGGGATGAGGAGACATGCATACCAGGGTAGGGATGAGGAGCCATGCTTAAAAAGATATAGATGAGGAGCCATGCATACCAGGATGGGGATCAAGTGCCATGCAAACAAGGATGGGGATGAGGGGACAATGCATACCAGGCTTATATTTTGATAAGCATTTTGTAATTTTTTTAAACAAATTTTTACAATTGTTTTTTATTTTTTTCACTTAGTCTCTCTATGGGACTTTCACTTTTTTTAATTTGATCACAGGTATAATGCGTTGCAATGACCATCATTATTGCACCATTGCAGTGCATTATACCTACACAGAAGCCTCTTAGACCATGCTCTGAGCGTGGTCTATGATGCTTTTTGCAGCTTGGTTACCCAGGGGTCGATCCTGGATCACCATTGCAATGATCAGGCCCCTGCAATCATGTCACTGGGGTGCCAATCTGAAGGGAGAGGGAGCTCCTGTCCATCTCCCTGACTTCTAAATGTTGCGATCGCTCTCGATCACAGCATTTAGGGGGTTAAACAGCCTGGTGCTGCGCTGGCACCTTCACTGGCTGTCACTGCAGGAGCTTAACCACTCGCAAGACTGAGATCCTGCTGTGATCATGCAGCAGGTCCTGATATTTTAGCATCTCCTGCGCTGTCATGCTGAGATCTGTCAGTCAGATTGGCTGACCGATCACAGCACTCCAAGTGTCAGCTACATGTGTAGGAACGGAACTGTAACATTGACAGTTTAAAGTCATGACGGACATACAGTAGCACATCATGCTGCGGGAACCGACCCCTGCTCATAATGTACTATGTTCGGTGTTGGTCATTGAGGAGTTAAGGAAACGGGCTAATAAACTTTACAGTTCCAAGTTACTGGAAGATTGTTAAAGAAAAATAATTAGGGACTTTATTATGAGCTATGGGATGAGCGAGAATCAATATACAGTTCTTCCACAGGGTCCCTCCACTGTCTATGTCCATCTCTGCTGACAATCGGGTGCACAGTGAGCAGTGGTAGGGTGTTTAATGCATTCAGTACGAATATCACAATTTTCGGTAAAATTATTACCTGACATAATTTAATCAATAATTAATCCTGTGCTTGGTTCCTTACAAGATTAAAATCATTGCATGCAGTCAGTGAATGGGAATCTCCTTATTTATATTGAGAAGTTATATCAAATCTTGAGTTCTTGATAAGCTGCATTTCCACTGAAAGATAATCATGAATGAGTATTTCTATCTAAGAAGTATCGCTTCTCCTTGCGGAGATCGACATGCTAAGCATGCCGAGATGAGGAGACTATTAAAGCCGCAATGCTCCTCTGGGTAATATGCTAATTATGTAAATTGTCTCTTCAGAGAGGAAGAGAGCTTGAACTCTAGTGCCACCTATTGGAAGGTAGCAATCCTACAAGTCAATGTTGCCCCTTGCTTAGCATGTCGATCTCCGCAAGGAGAAGCGATACTTCTTGCATAACGGTCTGACGCCTCTCACACAACCAAACCAGATCTCCGCTTTGCACTGACGAGGGACAGTACCCCGAAACACAGTATCTGCAAATTGAGATTCTGGTTTGGCTGTTATCCTAAGGCATGTGATAAGGCTTGTTAAAGGGTCAACATTGACTTGTAGGATTGCTACCTTCCAATAGGTGGCACTAGAGTTCAAACTCGAGTATTTCTAAAAACGCTTGTTTCACAATTATCCTCAGTGTAAATAGGCTGCCAATCTGCCAATGAATGTGTAAAATGATGGTTCATGATTTCATTCGGTGAAATAATCTTTCAGCCGTACAAAAAATAATCATTCTCAATTGTACTTCTTTTTGTGCAAACAGGACTTGATCTACTGAACACCATGTGCACTGAGCAATGTATTGTCCTGTGGGTTATTGACATCACAAGAAATTTTTCCTTACCCGCACTGTTAACGGGTTTGGCTGGATGTGATGCGACTTGCGGACAGAGCATCTCTTTTTCATGCTACGCATTACAGTTAAATGCACCTGTTAACAGATAGATAACTTGCACAACACACGATTCCACATTGCCCCCAAGTCAGATTACATGAAACTCGCGTCAGGAGGACTACAGATATACATTGGGCCAGTTTCCTATAAGGGTAAGCCATGCATTTACATTTATCTTTTGTGGCCAGTCGCCTACTAATAGGTTGAAATTCACTTTTGTGAAAAATGTACAGTGGGTAGAGAAAGTATTCAGAGCCCTTTACATTTTTCACTCTTTGTTTCACTGCAGCCATTTGGTAAATTCAAAAAAGTTAATTTTTTTCTCATTAATGTACACTCTGCACCCCATCTTGACTGAAAAATAAACAGAAATGTAGTAATTTTTGCACAAAAAAAAACTGAAATATCACATGGTCATAAGTATTCAGACCCTTTGCTCAGTATTGAGTAGAAGCACCTTTTGAGCTAGTACAGCCATGTGTCTTCATGGGAATGATGCAACAACTTTTTCACACCTGGATTTGGGGATCATCTGTCATTCTTCCTTTGATGATCCACTCCAGTTCCTTCAGATTGAATGGTGAACGTTGGTGGACAGTCATTTTCAGGTCTCTCTAGAGATGCTCAATTGGGTTGAGGTCAGAGCTCTGGCGGGGCCAGTCAAGAATGGTCACAGAATTGTTCTGAAGCCACTCCTTTGTTATTTAAGCTATGTGCCTAGGGTCATTGTCTTGTTGGAAAGTGAACCTTCAGCCAACTCTGAGGTCCAGGACACTCTAAAAGAGGTTTTCATCCAGGATATCTCTGTACTTGGCCACATTCATGTTTCCTTCAATGACAACCAGTCGTCCTGTCCCTGGAGCTGAAAAACACCCCCATAGCATGATGCTGCTACCACCATGCTTCACTGTTGGGATTGTATTGGGCTGGTGATGAGCCATGCCTGGTTTCCTCCACACATACCGCTTAGAATTATCACCAAAAAGGTCTATATTCATCTCATCAGACCAGAGAATCTTATTACTCATAGTCTGGGAGTCCTTCATGTGTTTTTTAGCAAATTCTATGCAGTCTTTCATATGTCTTGCACTGAGGATAAGACAGCTTTATTCTTCAGGTCAGTATGATTACAGTGATACCACATTTATATCTTTTATATGTTTTGTCGTTTTTACACTATAAAAACTATTTTATAGAAAAAATAATTATTCCTGCATCTCTTTATTCTGAGAGCTATAACTTTTTTATTTTTCCGGATTTGTAAGGGGCTTGGTTTTCTTTTCGGGACAAGATGACATTTTCAGCTATACTCTTTTTATTTACATTCATCTTTTGATCGCATTTTATTCCACTTTTTGTTCGGCGGTACGATGAAAAAGCATATTTTTTTGCCTCGTTTTTTTAATTTATCTTTTTTACGGTGCTACCTGAAGAAGTTAACTAGTTTGACAGTTGTATGGAGCAGGTTGTTCCATACTCAGCATTACTAAAGTACAAATTTAGTATTACTATGTATATATATATATATATATATATATATATATATATATATATATATACAGTACAGACCAAAAGTTTGGACACACCTTCTCATTTAAAGATTTTTGTTTGTATTTTCATGACTATGAAAATTGTACATTCACACTGAAGGCATCAAAACTATGAATCAACACATGTGGAATTATATACTTAACAAAAAAGTGTGAAACAACTGAAATTATGTTTTATATTCTAGGTTCTTCAAAGTAGCCACCTTTTGCTTTGATGACTGCTTTGCACACTCTTGGCATTCTCTTGATGAGCTTCAAGAGGTAGTCATGAAAATACAGAAAAATCTTTAAATGAGAAGATGTGTCCAAACTTTTGGTCTGCACTGTATATATATATATATATATATATATATATATATATATATATATATATATATATATATATATAGAATTGTTGTATTATGATTTTTTTTTTTTAGATTTTTACAATTTTTTACTTACTTCATTGACTTTCTTACTTAGTCCCTCCATGGGACTTTGACTTTTATCAGTCTGATTGCAGTTATAAAGCATTGATTGTAATGCTTTGTAACTGTCAGTTTTGCACTGACACAAGTTAGTTACAGTAAGATCATGCACTGCACATGATGATTATTATTTATTATTATAGCGCCATTAATTCCATGGCACTTTAAATGTGAGGAGGGGTGTACATAATAAAAACAAGTACAATAATCTTAAACAATACAAGTCACGACTGGTACAGGAGGAGAGAGGACCCTGCCCGCGAGGGTTCACAATCTACAAGGGATGGGTGAGGATACAGTAGGTGAGGGTAGAGCTGGTTGTGTAGCGGTTTGGTGGATTGGTGGTCACTGCAGGTTTTAGGTTTGTTGGAAGAGGTAGGTCTTCAGGTTCTTTTTGAAGGTTTCGATGGTAGGTGAGTCTGATATGTTGTGGTTGAGAGTTCCAGAGTAGGGGTGATGCGCGAGAGAAATCTTGTATGCGATTGTAAGAAGAGGAGATAAGAGGGGAGTAGAGAAGGAGATCTTGTGAGGATCGGAGGTTGCGTGCTGGTAAGTACCGGGAGACGAGGTCACAGATGTATGGAGGAGACAGGTTGTGCATGGCTTTGTATGTCATGGTTAGGCTTTTGTACTGGAGTCTCTGGGCAATGGGGAGCCAGTGAAGAGATTGATAGAGGGGAGAGGCGGGGGAATAGCGGGGGGGACAGGTGGATTAGTCGGGCAGCAGAGTTTAGAATAGATTGGAGGGGTGTGACAGTGTTTGAGAGGAGGCCACAGAGCAGGAGGTTGGAGTAGTCAAGGCAGGAAATGATGAGGGCATGGACTAGAGTTTTTGCAGATTCTTGGCTTAGGAATGCATGACCTAATTAATTTGCTAGAACGTGGTGACCCAGATGTCGTCATGATGACATTGGGTCACCATGGCAAAGATTAGGCCCCTATGATGATGTCGCAGGGGCGCTGATTGGAGAGCAAAGGGGGCTTCCTACTTCTGCCTGCCTTTCAAATGCTGCGACTGATATTGATATGTTCAAGTCTCCGTGCCTGCACGTCTCACGGCTGTTCGACAGCCGCAACACATGCAGGGATTGCCTGTGAGGACTCAAACATATTTTTAGAGCACACCATAGTCACTCGGTTAGCACCCGAGCAAGCTATGCTCGGATAACACCTTATCTGAGCACATTCGCTCATCACTATTCGGTAATTTGCATATTATTGGCAACACATACCTTGTTAGAAGAATGGAAATTGTCTGCTGACGAAAATGATTTTTATGACAGCATGAAAGATCGAAGCTCTGTTTACAATAATTGAGACAGGGGGTTCTTGCTTCCTCTGATTATAGGCCCATTAATAGAGCCTTTAAGATTAAAAAAAATAAAAGTAATAGGATGAATTTATTAGACTTGTTATCATTGAGGGAGCAATCTAGGGATTGTACATGTGTAAACAGATGTCATGCTTCTTCAGTTAGATGTATACTATATTATGTGACAATAGCGTCATAGTAACAGACAACAAATGCTCTGTGTAGTCTGACTTTCAGTCTCAGTCCCTTTCATCTGTCTTATACTTTGAACTTACATTTAATAAGTTGTCAAGAAGTATGGGACAAAATGGATAAGGGCATGATTGCAGAATCAGACTACACAGATTGTCTCTTGACTGTCACTATGGAGACACAGACATTAGACAGAAAACTATTTACAAAGTTGCATCATTTTTCATTATAAAGGCATTGAAATATTTAAAAAAAGAACATGGCAGTGAAGATGCACATACTAAGTTAAATCTACTTGGTAACATTTTTCTAATTACGCAACTGAGAGTGCAACTTAAGCCCAACCTGTAAACTGTGTGTCAGAGAAAGAACCTCACAAGCTACACATATTTCATAAATCATTCTGTATTCTATAAAAATAAAAATATTCACATTATTTTATTAACTGGGATTTCCAGCATTCTTTGAGAGACAGCATATGTTTTTCTTAAGATATTTGATTTTGTTGAGTGTTAGATACATTTACAGATCTATATTCTATTTTTTAGACACTATTACTGAAAATCACTAATGTATGGAGTTTCTTATCTAGCCTGTAAGGAGAGAGAACTGAGAAGGTTGCAAGTTGGTGATAAGTATTGCATTGCCTTTCATAACCCTAATAGGACAACACTGATTTGAATTATTATTATTTATGTTTTGTTTTTTTTTTGCAAAATTTTAATATCAGTCTTTAGAAATCCGGGACAGAGGAAGTGGAAAAGAAGACAGCTGCAATAAACCTCAGTGGACTCCAAGACACGTTTTTTTCTAACGCTCTCCAGATGCTCCCACATAATGGTAACATCTCAAGTGAACAGCAGCATAATGAGATTTGAGTGGTTTCAGTAGAAGCTTTTTTCTTTTCTTTTTAAAGGAGGATAACCCAATACTAGAGCCTCCAAGAAAACCAAGAGATGGGAGGGAGGGGGTAAGGGTGTAATCTAAAACTCTGCGGTGGGAGAGCTCCTTCCGCCAAAACAACCTGGAGGAAGGGCAGCCTAGAGTACAGACAACATCTAAGGGGCACACGTCTCTTCAAACCACAGAGTGTTTTAGCAGAGCTTCTTCTAGTTCTGTTCAGACTCCAGTTTGCTTTGTATGGAGACAACGGGCAGCTTTTTATTTATGACCTGAGACTGAAGGATTTTTACTTTTGTGTCTTCGTTCATGTTTGATTTTACTCATAGAGGAAGGAATGACTTTTTCTCTTCCTGGAACTTGAGCTTTTGACAAGTAAATCACTTGGAAAGAAGTTATATTCAGTTACTGATTATTCCCTATCCTGTCTCATCGTTTATTTTTCTTACTGTAGTCTTTTCATTTTTAACCCTATGAAATTTGTGTAGTATGTTAGCAGAACAACCACACACAGAATACTAAACACCTTGGTGTTGCATCCAATATATGGTCCATCAGTAAAGTACAGGACATACGCTATATGCAGAACCTCTGTTTTAATTATAATTATAGTATATTAACAACTGTTTTATTAAATATTGCATATTTGAAGAATCAATGTGTCTTGTAGCACTGTTTATAAGGAATTTATATAATGTCTTTCAACACATCAAGTAGTATTATAAGGATTGTCCTATTCAGAAAACTCCTTCTACAAATAAGAATCCACTAATGGTTGACTGACTGTCCAGAACCTAACAGCTCAACTCTAAATAATCAGCTGGGGTTATTGGAGAGGAGATACACAGTATAGACAGGGTTTTTCCTAATGGGTCAGCCTCTTTTTCAGTGGTGATACTTCAGTGGACCATGATGGTGTTTATTTATTCATCTAGAACAATGACACATTATAGCAGCATGTGACCACCGCAGCTTTACTGTCTCAAGCTATGATGCTAGCATGTACAGCATACAGTAAGACTACTGGAGCTCATGATTTTCTGCAGCTAGCTTAAAATGACCCTCCACTCTAGATATAAAATTTGTCTATAGATAGTGTGTAGACAGTAGAGATGAGAGATTCGATTTGATGCAAATAGAATTTGTGTCGAATTTTTAGGAATTTGTACACTTTTCAATTCACTTTGCACGATGTGTCATCGCCATGAACTCCCCAGAGAAGAAGCAATAGGTCATGATTTCCACAAGCATTTAACCCCTTGGGGTCAATCCACTCCTGCCCTCTAGGCCTAACCTAAATCCCCTCCCCTTGCCTCCAGCAGTTAAAACTCCAAAGCTTAAGACGGGTCATAACTCCTAAATGGGCAATCGTAAGGAGGCAGATTTTGCCCCACGGCCGCTGCTATGCGCTGAGACCTAACAGAGCTTTGCTACCTGGCTCCTACTAGCCATTCTACGTATGTCCCCACCCTGGGGTACTAGAATGTAGTGAGACTCTGGAAGGAGTTCGACCCATTCTAGAGCTCTTGAAAATGTAACCGATGTGTGCCTAGGATGTACGATAAGTCCATATTCTCCTTATGAAATCCTAGCTGTCTGAACAAAGAAGTTACACTTCAAGCAAGCTTTTTGTCCTAAACTTAGCTGGCTCAAGGTATGAGATTTGTCACTCACAGCCTTTTGAGGCTTGACCACCTGCTCAGCTAGGTGTTCTGTTACAGCTGCACAAAGGAAGGGGCTTTTATAATCCCATGCCACACTGGATACAAATGATTGACATGAAAATCTCCACTATTCTTCACAAAAGCATATAAGTGGGAAGAACGTTATGGAAATTACACATATCACTCAACAAGAAGATGTTGCCTCTTACAGTGAAACCAACAGTTTCAGACACATTTCTGCAAATTTCACCCTGTCTACCTAGTGATGAGCCAGCGTGTTTGCCACTGCTCAATCGAATAACGCAGGTGCTCGAGCACCTTGCTCGAGTCCCCACTCTGCATGTTTGGCCCCTGTTAGACAGCCAGTGTACATGCACAGTAATACTGTAGCCATGTTGGCTACTGGCAGTAATGTGATTGACCGGCTGCATCACATCATAGGGTCTTATATAAGATCCTTGACACAATTTGTTCAGGATGTAGTTGAGGGAGAGGTGTTATAGGAGGGACAGCATAGTCTAGAGCAGGGATATAGTCAGGGTTTAATGATCCAAGCTGTAACCCTCAGCTGCAGCATTAGCAAGAATTTTTTATCAAGAATAGAGAAGTCCACCATGCTGTTTTTTTAATTATTTAAATAAATAATAAAAAAAAATGGCTTGGGATCCCCCCCATTTTAGATAACCAGCCAAGCTAAAGCTGATAGCTGAGGGCTGGTATTCTCAAGCTGGTAAGGGGTCATGGATATTGGCCCCAGTCTAAAAAAGGCAGCTTGCATCTATTAAATGTGCCAATTATGGCTCTTCGCCAGGCTCTTCCCTATTGCCCTGTGGCAGTGACAAGTGGGGTTCATATTTGTAGGGTTGATGTCACGTTTGTATTGTCCAGTGAAATCAAGCCCATGGCTTAGTAATGGAGAGGCATGTATAAGACGCCTATAAATTACTAATGTAGGCTGAGAACCACTGAGGAATGAGCTGCTGAGAGTGCAGCATCAGTGACTAAAGGTGACGTCATTCAGGTTTCCGCCGGTCACTGAAGCTGCGTTCCCAGCGGGTTCCTGAACTGCACAATAAGAAAAAGTTTCACAGTTACAATAATAGACCACAATATTCCTTACCAGTCCACCGTAAAATATTAATCAGTGGAGGACCCCACCGAAAAAATGACTTAGGGTCCCCTATGTTTAGAAACCAGCAAAGGCTGGGCAGACAGCTGTGGGCTAATATTAACCCCTTCCCGACCCATGACGCCTATGCGGCGTCATGGAATGATCGCATCCCTGCAGATCGGGTGAAAGGGTTAATTCCTATTTTACCCGATCTGCAGGGAGAGGGGGAGTTGTACTTCAGCCTAGGGGGGGTGGCTTTGCCCCCACGTGGCTACGATCGCTCTGATTGGCTGTTGAAAGTGCAACAGCCAATCAGACCAATTTGCAATATTTCACCTATGAAAATGGTGAAATATTGCAATCCAGCCATGGCCGATGCTGCAATAGCATCTGCCATGGCTGGAAATCATGTACTGGCCCCCCCCACTCTCCTCTCCAGTCCTCCGTTCTGTCAGGTACCCCCCTCCGTCCCCCTGTTCGCTCCCCCGTGCTCCTGTCCGCTCCCCCGTGCTCCTGTCCGCTCCCCCGTCCTCCGATCCCCCCCCCCTGTGCTCCGATCCACCCCCCCACCACCCCCTCATACTTACCGATCCTCCCGAAGTCGGTCCGTCTTCTCCCTGGGCGCCGCCATCTTCCAAGATGGCGGGCGCATGCTCAGTACGCCCGCCGAATCTGCAGGCTGGCAGATTCATTACAGGTACATTTTGATCGCTGTGGTAGGTTCTACCACAGCGATCAAAATAAAAAAATAATAAATAAACCCCCCCCTTTATCACCCCCATAGGTAGGGACAATAATAAAATAAAGAAAATATTTTTTTTTCTTTTTCCACTAGGGTTAGGGTTAGAACTAGGGGTAGGGTTAGGGGTAGGGTTAGGGTTACGGGTAGGGTTAGGGGTAGGGTTATGGCATGTGCACACAGAGCGGATCGGCCGCGGATCCGCAGCGGATCCGCAGCGGATCGGCCGCGGATCGGCAGCGGATCTGTAGCGGATCGGCCGCGGATCCGCAGCGGATCGGCCGCGGATCCGCAGCGGATTGGCCGCGGATAGGCAGCGGATTGGCCGCGGATCCGCAGCGGATCCGCAGCGGATTGGCCGCGGATCTGCAGCGGATTGGCAGCGGATTGGCCGCGGATCCACAGCGGATCGGCAGCGGATCCGCAGCGGATTGGCCGCGGATTGGCAGCGGATTGGCCGCGGATCCGCAGCGGATCGGCAGCGGATTGGCCGCGGATCTGCAGCGGATTGGCAGCGGATTGGCCGCGGATCCACAGCGGATTGGCAGCGGATTGGCCGCGGATCCGCAGCGGATTGGCCGCTGCGAATTCGAAGCAGTTTTCCATCAGGTTTACAGTACCATGTACACCTAAGGAAAACCAAATCTGCTGTGCCCATGGTGCGGAAAATTCCGTGCAGAAACGCTGCATTGTATTTTCCGCAGCATGTCAATTCTTTGTGCGGATTCCGCAGCGTTTTACACCTGTTCCTCAATAGGAATCCGCAGGTGAAATCCGCACAAAAAAACACTGGAAATCTGCTGTAAATCCGCAGGCAAAACGCAGTGCCTTTTACCTGCAGATTTTTCAAAAATCGTGCGGAAAAATCTCACACGAATCCGCAACGTGGGCACATACCCTTAGGGTTAGGGTTGGAATTAGGGCTAGGGTTGGAAATAGGGTTAAGAATAGGCTTGTGGTTAGGGTTACGGATAGGGTTAGGGGTGTGTTGGGGTTACAGTTGTGGTTAGGGTTGGGATTAGGGTTACGGTTGGGATTAGGGTTAGGATTAGGGTTGGAATTAGGGTTACGGTTGTGTTGCGGTTAGGGTTGTGGTTAGGGGTGTGTTGGGGTTAGGGTTGTGATTAGGGTTATGGCTACAGTTGGGATTAGGATTAGGGGTGTGTTGGGGTTAGTGTTGAAGTTAGAATTGAGGGGTTTCCACTGTTTAGGCACATCAGGGGTCTCCAAACGCAACATGGCGCCACCATTGATTCCAGCCAATCTTGCGTTCAAAAAGTCAAATGGTGCTCCCGCCCTTCCAAGCCCCGACGTGCGCCCAAACAGTGGTTTACCCCCACATTTGGGGTACCAGCGTACTCAGGACAAACTGGGCAACAACTGTTGGGGTCCAATTTCTCCTGTTACCCTTGCAAAAATAAAAAATTACTTGCTAAAACATAATTTTTGAGGAAAGAACAATTATTTTTTATTTTCACAGCTCTGCGTTATAAACTTCTGTGAAGCACTTGGGGGTTGAAAGTGCTCACCACACATCTAGATAAGTTCCTTCGGGGGTCTAGTTTCCAAAATGGGGTCACTTGTGGGGTGTTTCTACTGTTTAGGCACATCAGGGGCTCTGCAAATGCAATGTGACGCCCGCAGACCATTCCATCAAAGTCTGCATTTCAAATGTCACTACTTCCCTTCCAAGCCCTGACGTGTGCCCAAACAGTGGTTTACCCCCACATATGGGGTATCAGCGTACTCACAACAAACTGGGCAACAAATATTGGGGTCCAAATTCTCCTGTTACCCTTGTGAAAATAAAAAATTGCTTGCTAAAACATCTTTTTTGAGGAAAGAAAAATGATTTTTTATTTTCACGGCTCTGCGTTGTAAACTTCTGTGAAGCACTAGGGGGTTGAACGTGCTCACCACACATCTAGATAAGTTCCTTGGGGGGTCTAGTTTCCAAAATGGGGTCACTTGTGGGGGGTTTCTACTGTTTAGGCATATCAGGGGCTCTGCAAACGTAACATGATGCCCGCAGACCATTCCATCAATGTCTGCATTCCAAAACGTCACTACTTCCCTTCCGAGCCCCGGCATGTACCCAAACAGTGGTTTACCCCCACATATGGGGTATCAGCGTACTCAGGAGAAACTGGACAACAACTTTTGGGGTCCAATTTCTCCTGTTACTCTTGCAAAAATAAAAAAATTCTGGGCTAAAAAAATATTTTTGAGGAAAGGAAACACATTTTTTATTTTCACGGCTCTGCGTTATAAACTTCTGTGAAGCACTTGGGGGTTCAAAGTGCTCACTACACATCTAGATAAGTTCCCTTGGGGGTCTAGTTTCCAAAATGGAGTCAATCGTGGGGAGTTCCTACTGTTTAGGCACATCAGGGGCTCTGCAAACGCAACCTGACGCCCGCAGAGCATTCCATCAAAGTCTGCATTTCAAAACGTCACTACTTCCCTTCCGAACCCCGACGTGTGCCAAAACAGTGGTTTACCCCCACATATGGGGTATCATCGTACTCAGGAGAAACTGGAAAACAACTTTTGTGGTCCAATTTCTCCTATTACCCTTGGGAAAATAAAAAATTGTGGGCTAAAAAATCATTTTTGAGAAAAGAAAAATTATTTTTTATTTTCATGGCTCTGCGTTATAAACTTCTGTGAAGCACTTGGGGGTTCAAAGTGCTCACCACACATCTAGATTAGTTCCTTGGGAGGTCTAGTTTCCAAAATGGGGTCACTTGTGCGGGAGCTCCAATGTTTAGGCACACAGGGGCTCTCCAAACGCGACATGGTGTCCGCTAATGATTGGAGCTAATTTTCCATTCAAAAAGCCAAATGGCGTGCCTTCCCTTCCGAGCCCTGCCGTGCGCCCAAACAGTGGTTTACCCCCACATATGGGGTATCATCGTACTCAGGACAAACTGGACAACAACATTTGTGGTCCAATTTCTCCTATTACCCTTGGGAAAATAAAAAATTCTAGGCTAAAAATCATTTTTGAGGAAAGAAAAATTATTTTTTTATTTTCACGGCTCTGCGTTATAAACTTCTGTGAAGCACCTGGGGGTTATAAGTGCTCACTATGCATCTAGATAAGTTCCTTGGGGGGTCTAGTTTCCAAAATGGGGTCACTTGTAGGGGAGCTCCAATGTTTAGGCACACAGGGGCTCTCCAAACGCGACATGGTGTCCGCTAACGATTGGAGCTAATTTTCCATTCAAAAAGTCAAATGGCACGCCTCCCCTTCCGAGCCTTGCCGTGCACCCAAACAGTGGTTTACCCCCACATATGAGGTATCGGCGTACTCAGGAGAAATTGCCCAACAAATTTTAGGATCCATTTTATCCTGTTGCCCATGTGAAAATGAAAGAATTGAGGCTAAAAGAAATTTTGTGTGAAAAAAAAGTACTTTTTCATTTTTGCGGATCAATTTGTGAAGCACCTGGGGGTTTAAAGTGCTCACTATGCCTCTAGATGAGTTCCTTGGGGGGTCTAGTTTCCAAAATGGGGTCACTTGTGGAGGAGCTCCAATGTTTAGGCACACAGGGGCTTTCCAAACGCGACATGGTGTCCGCTAACGATGGAGATAATTTTTCATTCAAAAAGTCAAATGGCGCTCCTTCCCTTCCGAGCCTTACCATGTGCCCAAACAGTGGTTTACCCCCACATGTGAGGTATTGGTGTACTCAGGAGAAATTGCCCAACAAAATTTAGGATCCATTTTATCCTGTTGCCCATGTGAAAATGAAAAAATTGAGGCTAAATTAATTTTTTTGTGAAAAAAAAGTACTTTTTCATTTTTACTGATCAATTTGTGAAGCACCTGGGGGTTTAAAGTGCTCACTATGCTTCTAGATAAGTTCCTTGGGGGGTCTAGTTTCCAAAATGGGGTCACTTGTGGGGGAGCTCCAATGTTTAGGCACACGGGGGCTCTCCAAACGCGACATGGTGTCCGCTAAAGATTGGAGCCAATTTTTCATTGAAAAAGTCAAATGGCGCTCCTTCCCTTCCGAGCCCTGCCGTGCGCCCAAACAGTGGTTTACCCCCACATATGAGGTATCAGCGTACTCAGGACAAATTGGACAACAACGTCCGTGGTCCAGTTTCTCCTTTTACCCTTGGGAAAATAAAAAAATTTTCGCTAAAATATCATTTTTGTGACTAAAAAGTTAAATGTTCATTTTTTACTTCCATGTTGCTTCTGCTGCTGTGAAACACCTGAAGGGTTAATAAACTTCTTGAATGTGGTTTTGAGCACCTTGAGGGGTGCAGTTTTTAGAATGGTGTCACTTTTGGGTATTTTCAGCCATATAGAACCCTAAAACTGACTTCAAATGTGAGGTGGTCCCTAAAAAAAATGGTTTTGTAAATTTTGTTGTAAAAATGAGAAATCACTGGTCAAATTTTAACCCTTATAACTTCCTAGCAAAAAAAAAATTTGTTTCCAAAATTGTGCTGATGTAAAGTAGACATGTGGGAAATGTTATTTATTAACTATTTTGTGTCACATAACTCTCTGGTTTAACAGAATAAAAATTCAAAATGTGAAAATTGCAAAATTTTCAAAATTTTTGCCAAATTTCCGTTTTTTTCACAAATAAACTCAGAAATTATCGACCTAAATTTACCACTAACATGA
Source organism: Ranitomeya variabilis (assembly GCF_051348905.1). Taxonomy (NCBI): domain Eukaryota; kingdom Metazoa; phylum Chordata; class Amphibia; order Anura; family Dendrobatidae; genus Ranitomeya; species Ranitomeya variabilis. The sequence continues at coordinate 542,685,216 of NC_135236.1, read as the reverse complement.
AGCCCAATATGTCACGAAAAAACAAACTCAGAATCGCTAGGATCCGTTGAAGCGTTCCTGAGTAATTACCTCATAAAGGGACACTGGTCAGAATTGCAAAAAACGGCAAGGTCATGAAGGGGTTAATAGCCTAGGAAGGGCCATGGATATTGGCTCCTCTCAGACTAAAAAAATCAAATCTCAGCCACCCCAGAAATGGCACATCCATAACATACACTAAATTTGTCACGTAGCCTCGCTCTTCCCACTTACTCTGGTGCGGTGGCAAATGGGGTGATAGTTGGGGGTTGATGTCACCTTTGTATTGTCAGGTGACATCAAGCCCAGAGGTTAGTAATGGAAAGACATCTATAAGACGCCTGTTCTGTCTTCATACACGTTGAAACGGTGTGTGATCCAACATACAGCATAAACCACTTCTGTCTTCCAAATAAGCAGACTATTCTCTGTAGTCTAACTTGTTTATTGGTAACAGGTATTGAAAATGCGGTAAAACTAAAGGAATACAAATGACATATATAAGTATTGGGCTAAACAATCACACAGCTGATACTTTACAACTGACAAAGAAAGTATACTATATGATGCAACCTATGTACATAACTACATACAGTAAGTCCCTGGTAATCACATTTCCTGTGTACTGGCTGCTATACAGTTAATCACATTCTGTACAACACTACATTGCAAGAACAGGGATAATGATCTTACCGGATAAACTTTACCAGGATGGCAACTAAGTAAGGTATTTCCAGCACAGCAGAAGAACACGTGTGTCCAGGAAGAACACAGAGGGAAAATGGAGGTTCCTCATCCCAAAATGCCTTGGTGCAACCCACAATGCAACACTCTACTTATCACTAAAAAACACAGGTTATAAATTTAACCACCAGTGGGTGGTGCTATAACACAGCAAAAACCAAAACACCAATAGTAGTGAACCTTTAATGCATGAAACAAACACCCTGTCCTTGATTAGAATGGACAGAACAACACCACCATTACTAAACCCATAGTCATATTGTATAAAAAAAAACACACTCCGTGTCCCTCAGTGAACTCCTATGATCTTGCTGACATCACTGCGAGCATTAGAATGTACTTATGCTGGCAGTGTCATCAGAAAAGTCCTGTAAGTTCACTACCAATTAACTCAGTTCTACTCACTCATGTTGTGTAAGCTCCATCATGCAACAATGCAGCCTGATATCTAGATGTAGCAGAGCTTGACCTTCGAGGGACAAATGGATTTTATCTTCTCTGCAAAATATTGTAGTTTATTATTTTAATTCTGTTACAGGAGACCATGGCTTCTGTGGTCTGGGCGATGATGTATGGTTTAATTTAGATTCATTAAAGGACTCTGTGTCATTTTTTCAATTAAGAGACTTTATTCTGGCTGTGTGTTTATTTACAATATAATTATAGGATTAATTAGAGAAGAGAGAAGGTGGGCAACTGTACCCCAGAGCACACACATGTCAAGTTCCCAAGCCAAGCGTTAGGTGTTCCCCAGTCTGGCTCTTTTTTTAAAAAAGTGTGGAGAATAAATGATTGGTCATATGCAACCTCTTCCATACCAAGATCAGCAGGGGCCTGACCACTACTAGCCTGACACCACTAGCATGCTCAGGCATATGTCATCAAAGCACCCAACTAGGTGGGCCAAATTTCTAGGTGGCACCACTGCCTCTTCCACTGTGCTGTGTACTTGCCAATCCCCTGTCCATGAACATAGGTGTGGATGCTATCCGCCCTGCTCCTGCTGTTGAACATTCACAAGCACCATTAGCCACTATGTCCAATTCCTTTTCTCAGCACAACATTCAGCTATCCCTACCCCAGGCAGTGGAAAACAAGCATAAATAACCAGCCACACACCCACAAGCCCAAGCACGAAATGGGCACATTTCCAGACTGCGTGCCCTGGAAATGTTGCAGTTGTGGCTTGAGGACAGTGAGGCTTTCCGCAACATCTTAAGAAGATGAACAGCGCTCCAGCTGGGTGTTGTAGTATCAAAAAGGTTTTATTGTGCCATGAAACAGCGGCGTTTCGACCAGAACACTGGTCTTTCTCAAGCGAGAAAGACCAGTGTTCTGGTCGAAACGCAGCTGTTTCATGGCACAATAAAACCTTTTTGATACTACAACACCCAGCTGGAGCGCTGTTCATCTTCTTTTGGACTGTTTGGGATATCCAGGTTGGTTCCCTGGACAAGGAACGAGCGCCCCCCTGAGCGAGTGCTGTCAGCCCCATCTTCTTATTTCCGCAACATCTTGTCAAAAGCAGTCCCTTGCTACTCGGTCCCCAGCCGACGTTATTTTTCCCAGTGTGCTATTCCTACCTTATACCAGCATGTGTCCCATAACACCACCCATGCCCTGACCAAAGCAGTTACTGGGAAGGTCCACTTAACGACTGACATGTGCACAAGTTCTGTTGTTGGGACGGCACACGTGCTACCAAAACCGAGGATTGCAGGCCCCAGTTCCATCAGGGCTTCCTCCACCTCCGACACCAGTTCATGCCCCCTTCCTCCTCACTGCCCATCTCTGAATTGTCATCCAATCAGTCACAAGCTGGAAGCACTGCAGCACTGCCTCATTGAATCAGCAACAGGCTCAGATGAAACTAATTTGTTTAGGTGACAAACAGCACAGACACAGAGTTCTTGAAAGGAATAAAATAACAGACAGATCTGTGGCTCTCATTGCTGAACCTACAACAAGGCATGGGCTTGTGTGAAAATGGCAGTAACCTAGTGATGGCTCTGAATCTTGGCAATATGCCATTGAAGAAAAAAATTTAAAGTGGCACTTACCATATTCTGCAGTTAAATGTCCTTTAAACCAGAGGACAAATCAAGCAGAGCGGTAGGTGGGTGGGGTGGGGGTGAATGACTGTTGTTTCACGCTGCAATGCGGGTCCAGCTATAAATGGAATAGCTGCTGCATACACAATATTGCTCTACAAGAGAAGACAACTCACACTATTATAGGTTGAGACTGGTGTCTGCGTAGCTTCACTTGATTTATATCTGAAGCTTGGCAAGCTCGCATACTTACTCTACCTGGCCCACATGCTCCACTTAGTGGTTCAGAGGTTTCTGAAAACCTACCCAGATTTGCCTGAACTACTTGTGAGGGTACTCTGCGTGTGCGCTATTTCCGCAAGTCAGCTACAGCTGCCACCGGTCTGGCAGTGCTGCAACAACGCTTGCAAGTGCCAGCTCACAGACTACTGTGCAATGCAACCACATGCTGGAACTCCACATTACATATGTTGGCAAGGCTTTGTGAGCAGCAGAAGGCAGTAGTTGAATACCAGCTACAACATGCACTTCAGTATTCCTGTCCTCGACTGTTCAGCATGGATGGGCTAAAGAGGAGGAGAGGGAGGTGGGGATGGAGAATAATCCTCCTGGAGGGGACAGGGAAGTTTTGCCTTTTGGGAGTCTGGCACACATGGCTGACTTTGTGTCCTGCTGCCTTTCCCATGAGCCTTGTGTTATACACATTTTGGCCAATACTGATTACTGGTTGCTTACCCATCTCAACCTATGCTACAAGGTGAACTTTCCATCTCTCCTTCCTGTGGTGGAAAAGGCTAGTAAAATGGTGCAATACCAGAAGGCCATAGTTGAAAAATTAATAAAAAAAATTCTCATCTAACAATGCTGGCGGTAGAGGTGATAGATCCTGGGTCAACCAAAGAGGAGAGACAAGAGAGACACAAACCAGTTGCAACAGAGGCAGGGGAACACTATCAAAGGTCTGGAACAGTCTAATTAGACCCTCACAGCGCCCATGCTCTGATGTGCCGGGTAGTCTGACAAGTAGGGAAAAGTTTTTGAAGATAGTGACGCTGACTGCTTTAGCGTCCTTTGTGATTCCTCTGTGTTATACAACTATTGGGTTTCCAAGCTGGACATGTGGCATGAACTGTCCTTCTACAACTTGAAGGTGCTAGCGATTTGTCAGAGCAGGTTTTTAGGGCCCCTGGTGGCATAATAACTGATAGGTGCATCTGACTCAAAATGCTGACAGGTTGTCTCTTATCAAAATGATCAAGGCCTGGATTGGCCCAGACTTCTCAACCCCACTGGATGACAGCAACAAAACATAAAGCCAACAAAAATGTTTTGTTTTTTTTGTTCTGGTGTATTCCATGCACCCCTTCCAGTCAAAAAAAGTCTTCTTTTTCTTGTCCTCCTCCTCCGCCATAACAACAGGATCATCAGGTGACTCTCACTCAAAAACTTGACAGGGTCATCAGGTAGCCCTCACTCAAAATCTTTATATGATCATCATGCAGCCATCATGCAAAATGAACAAGGCCTGGATTGGACCAGACTCCTCAACCCCACTGGATGTCAGCAGCTGAACATAAATAGAAAGCAGAGGGTGGTTATAAATGGTATATTCTCTAACTGGGTCGCTGTGACCAGTGGGGTACCGCAGGGGTCGGTGTTGGAACCTATTCTCTTCAACATATTTATTAACAATCTGGTAGAAGATTTACACAGTAAAATATCGATATTTGCAGATGATACCAAACTATGTAAAGCAGTCAATACAAGAGAAGATAGTATTCAGCTACAGATGGATCTGGATAAGTTGGAAACTTGGGCCGAGAGCAGATGCAGTTTAAGAATGATAAACGTAAGGTTATACACATGGGAAGAAGTAATCAATATCACCATTACACACTGAATGGGAAACCACTGGGTAAATCTGACACGGAGAAGGACTTGGGGATCCTAGTTAATGATAAACTTAGCTGGAGCAGCCAGTGCCAGGCAGCGGCTGCCAAGGCAAACAGGATCAAGGGGTGCATTAAAAGAGGTCTGGATACACATGATGAGAGCATTATACTGCCTCTGTACAAATCTCTGGTTAGACCGCACATGGAGTACTGCGTACAGTGGAGCGCCCCCACACCGCCGCAGGGCCGAGGGGCACCCGGAGCCGGGCCTCTGGGTCTCAGTCTCGGGATTGTCACGGTGGCTAGACCCGGTCCGTGGCCCTGTCCGTCAGTGGGGGACGTCCGGTGCAATAGGTGGTAGTAGTGGTAGCGATGTAGCGGTGCAGTTGTGGGGTGTAAGTCGCGGTAAATAACGAGGACACCAGTTTGCAGTCTCTTTACCTCTTTACTGGAGATCTCTGAGTCCTCAGTCCAGAACACGGTTCACCAGGCTACGCAAGTCCGGCCGGTCCAATGGCACCTCCAGAGTTCTCCTCTCAGGTGGAAATCTGTGCCTTCCTACTTAGCGCTATGTGTTGTAGTCCTTCCCTGCTGTGCTCTCGGAAAGTGACCCCACAACGGTTGTGTCTGTTTCTTAAGTTCCCTCACAACTCGATTTGATGTTCCTCTGTAATCCACCCCTTCCCTGTATTCAGGTTGGAATGGCACCCGTTTGTCAGGTAGGCCTGGAGTTCTTCCGGGACCCTAGAGACGCCCCTCTCCCGCAATTGCCCCCCAAGACTTCATAGGTGATATGTGGTAGACAGCCCGCCTGAGACCGACTGTCCTGCCGCTGTTTGGAGTATGGCTTGAAGCTGTATTCTAATCCACTCCCTCGGCGTTCCGGCCACCGGTATTGCGCCTCAGCAAGGTGCTGCCTCTTTCAGCACAACCCCTGCTGGTATTCTCCTTCTGCTTGATCTCGTTTCTCACTCAGCACAATCTGTCTCGCTTCTAGTCCTTTCCTTGAGTCCCGCCGCTTCCAGGAGCCTGCGCGGACCCGTTACGTTCTTTCAATGCCAAGCCTCTGCCAGGATCCCACCCCTGGCAGAGACCCTACAGTCTCTCCCTTCACAACACCCCCTGCCACAGGGTGTTGCTCCGTTCAATCCCGTCAGCGTTCTCTCTAACTTCCTGCCTGACCCCCAGTTTACCCACTATGGTGGGGAGTGGCCTAATGAATAGCACCCTTAGCTCCCCCCGGAGGCCCAGCTGTGAAACATATTGGTGTCTGTGATACCTGATTGGAGGAACTCCTTCGGTGCCATCGAACGTACCATGGCTCCCCTTAGCGGCGAAGCCACAGCACTGCAACGACCAGGACTCTGGGGCGCTGCACTCCCCCCTGGTTAAACACAGTACTCCGGGACTGGGAAGAAAAACAACAATACAGATTAGCAAAAAGACATACAATTTTGTTGAGTGTAAAACAATAAGCATACTTGAACAGGCTTCCCTTTATGGGAGGTGAGGACACTTTTAACGTTACAAACATGGTCAACATTATAAATTACAGGCTATGCATAACTCCTGTTACCCAACCGGGTATTCTACTTAGTGCAAATTCTGGAACAATAAATTAACATTGCCTTTAAGAAACATACACTCTTAGTTTACCAAAGGCCTTCCTATAATCACATTACAGGGTAAGGTAACTTCACATTCTCCTACTTTGAACCTGCAGGACCGCCTGTCCCTATGGCACCAGACCTACTGCCTCTCCTTTCTTTTACAGGACCGCCCCGTTCAGCCAGGGCCTACTGCCTTTCGCTACTATACATAGTATAGACATAACATTCCTTTCTTTTTAGAGAACTCTGAGCCAGCTCTACTCGGCTCCTTTAAGGACTCACTCTCTAACCCCTACGGGTTCGCTTTCTGTCCTTAGTAACAAAGTAACTTTCTATGGGGACGCAGGGTTGACCTTCTATCCTCACCTTCATCATTACTTCCTTACTTTCAGCTATGCAGATCTCTATCTCTACCCCTACGGGCTCTCTGCATCCTTTTCTTTCTACAAAACATTATTTAGATTTCACATTTCAACAAATTCAACACATATAACTTTTCATGTAAAACAGTTACATTTCTTTTCAAAGCATCATCATGGCATTACTGTTCTGCAACAGTATCTTTCTCAAGTTCAATTCTTCACATCCCCTTTAAGAGGGGACCAAGTCTTTCTGAGGTAGCTCGTCTCCTCAGCCTACCAGTCCATGCAAAGGTTCCGGTATGGTATCTTCGCAAAGTGTCTTTAACTAGAACCAGTAGCAAAGGTATCTTCACAAAGTGTCTTTGGCTCAAACCAATAAGGCAAACATCTTCGCAAAGTATCTTTGGCTAAAACCAGTAGGGAGCACCCTTAAGAAGGTGCAAACCATTTACAATAAGTTTGTATCACGCACGGTCCATGATTACAGCAGTTCTTTCAACTTTTGTGCAAACTTGAAGAAAAAAAATAAACAAAACAAAAAGCAGAAGAAGGGATCCCGGGTAAACAAAGGGATCCCTTTAAGAGTTTAACCCTAGTCGGGTTGTAGCAGCAAAACAGGAAAACAAACAGTTAACTATGTACATTCTCGTGGTTCCGAGGTTTATTCTTGTAGTAGGTTGCAAGGCATCAGTTGGTAGTGAACACTTCCTGGCCTGGGAAGATCTGTGTTCAACTTCTCATCCGTTGCGGTATCAATGTCACTAATCGGTCTTTCAGGTATAATCTGGGTTCGAATGTCAATTTTGGTGGTAGGTTCAGTGGTAGAGATAATGCACTCTGTAGCAGTAGTGCTGGGACTCGTCGGTTCAGAGGTAGTCTTAGTCAGGGCAGCAGGTAGCGCTGCTGCAAGATCAGTCACTGGAACGGAGTCAGTAGCGGTGGCACTAGCAGTCACTGGAGTGGTGTCAATCATCAGGGCAGGGTCGTTCTTCCTACCTGCTTCCGATGCGGTTCCTCCGGGGCCGGTCTGCTCCGTCTCCGCTGGGGTCTGGAACGCTGGTTGCGGGGCCTTGTGCTGCGACACTGTCATCTCTGCTTGCAGCACCTCGCTTTCCGGCAGGGCCTTGCTTTCTGGCTTCGGAGCGCTGGAACTTCTTTCTTGCTCCGGACCAGAAGAGGCTGCCGACAGACGTCTGGCGAGGCTCCCGATGATGGTCTTCTTCCACCCGGTCTCAGTGCTCAGCTGCATCCGCCGGCGTTGGTGGATCAGCTCGTCCGCTCCGGTCTGCAGGAGGTCAGCGTCAACTGTGGAGGTCTGGCTGCGGTGCCTCTCCGGGTAGCTGGGGGAGTCCTCGGCTCCGACCCCACGCTCCGGCTCCGGGCGGCTGGCCATGGCGTCCTCCATGTTGCTTGCTTCTTCTTCCTGGTCTTTTTCCCGCTCTCTCCTTCGTGGGCGGTTTCGTTTTCTCTGCCTCCGCCCTCCATTGAGGATTAGGAGGCGGATCTCTGCTGCTGACGGACACGTCCTCACTGTGCAGAAATATTTAGACTGGGCGGCCATTGTCCTTCGCGCTCTCCAGCTTGTCTACGCCCACTTCACGCCCCTCTTCTTCACCTGCGCCTCTCCTCAGCGCTGCAATGGCGGCGGTTTTGGCGGGAACTTCTCTCGGTCAATGGCAATTCACAGTCTCTCAAGAAAGCACAGTCCAAGCACAACAAATCACAGTCTCTAGGCACACATGACCTGATTCTTCAGGCTTAAGTAGATCCTGTTCGTGACGCCAAGTTGGAGCGCCCCCACACCGCCGCAGGGCCGAGGGGCACCCGGAGCCGGGCCTCTGGGTCTCAGTCTCGGGATTGTCACGGTGGCTAGACCCGGTCCGTGGCCCTGTCCGTCAGTGGGGGACGTCCGGTGCAATAGGTGGTAGTAGTGGTAGCGATGTAGCGGTGCAGTTGTGGGGTGTAAGTCGCGGTAAATAACGAGGACACCAGTTTGCAGTCTCTTTACCTCTTTACTGGAGATCTCTGAGTCCTCAGTCCAGAACACGGTTCACCAGGCTACGCAAGTCCGGCCGGTCCAATGGCACCTCCAGAGTTCTCCTCTCAGGTGGAAATCTGTGCCTTCCTACTTAGCGCTATGTGTTGTAGTCCTTCCCTGCTGTGCTCTTGGAAAGTGACCCCACAACGGTTGTGTCTGTTTCTTAAGTTCCCTCACAACTCGATTTGATGTTCCTCTGTAATCCACCCCTTCCCTGTATTCAGGTTGGAATGGCACCCGTTTGTCAGGTAGGCCTGGAGTTCTTCCGGGACCCTAGAGACGCCCCTCTCCCGCAATTGCCCCCCAAGACTTCATAGGTGATATGTGGTAGACAGCCCGCCTGAGACCGACTGTCCTGCCGCTGTTTGGAGTATGGCTTGAAGCTGTATTCTAATCCACTCCCTCGGCGTTCCGGCCACCGGTATTGCGCCTCAGCAAGGTGCTGCCTCTTTCAGCACAACCCCTGCTGGTATTCTCCTTCTGCTTGATCTCGTTTCTCACTCAGCACAATCTGTCTCGCTTCTAGTCCTTTCCTTGAGTCCCGCCGCTTCCAGGAGCCTGCGCGGACCCGTTACGTTCTTTCAATGCCAAGCCTCTGCCAGGATCCCACCCCTGGCAGAGACCCTACAGTCTCTCCCTTCACAACACCCCCTGCCACAGGGTGTTGCTCCGTTCAATCCCGTCAGCGTTCTCTCTAACTTCCTGCCTGACCCCCAGTTTACCCACTATGGTGGGGAGTGGCCTAATGAATAGACCCTTAGCTCCCCCCGGAGGCCCAGCTGTGAAACATATTGGTGTCTGTGATACCTGATTGGAGGAACTCCTTCGGTGCCATCGAACGTACCATGGCTCCCCTTAGCGGCGAAGCCACAGCACTGCAACGACCAGGACTCTGGGGCGCTGCACAGTTTTGGGCACTGGTGCTCAGGAAGGATATACTGGAACTAAAGCGAGTACAAAGAAGGGCAACAAAATTAATAAAGGTGATGGGGGAACTACAATACCCAGAGAAATTTGCAGAATGAGAATTATTTAGTCTAGAAAAAAGACGACTGAGGGGCGATCTAATAACCATGTATAAATATATAAGGGGACAATACAAATATCTCTCCGAGGATCTGTTTATACCAAGGAAAGTGACGGTCAGAAGGGGGCATTTTCTGCATCTGGAGGAGAGAAGGTTTTTTCACCAACATAGAAGAGGATTCTTTACTGTTAGGGCAGTGAGAATCTGGAATTCCTTGCCTGAGGAGGTGGAGATGGCGAACTCAGTCGAGGGGTTCAAGAGAGGCCTGGAGCGTAACAATATTGTATCTTACAGTTATTAAGTTCTTTAGAAGGACGTAGATCTGGGGATTTATTCTGATGGAATATAGGCTGAACTGGATGGACAAATGTCTTTTTTCGGCCTTGCTAACTACTATGTTACTATGTTAAAGCCAATTCAAATGTAGGGTCATCATGAGAACCTTACTCCAAATTTTTAGAGGGTTAATATGCGTCACTCTCTCCAAATTTTTAGAAAGTTATTTTGCATCACTCTCTCCATATTTTTAGAGGGCCTTTATGTGTCATTCTATCCCAATTTTTAAAGATTATTATGTGTCACTCTCTTTAAATTTTTAAAGGGTCGTCATGCGACACTCTTTCAAAATTTTTCTTTTAATTTTTGTCAGCCCTTGAACTTAGTGCATAAGCTTTATGAGCCTAGGAGTCCCACTACCTAACAATTTTAATATAATGTTATGTGGCCCTCTTTTATGTCAAATACAGGGTGTATCGGATTCCCTCTTCCTTCTAATTTTTGACAGTTCTTGCATTGTCTACATTGGCTTTGCGAGTATCAAATCCCCTTCCTCATAGATTAAACAGGATGTGTTTGACAATGTCATACACCACATGTCCAGATAAGGAAGTAAAATGTTAAAATTATGTTTACCAGTGACTACCGGTTGGTATAGTTTTTTTTCCTCCTCTAATATGTCATCTCCTTTGGTTATAGGCTACTGGGAACTATGGTAAGAGGTGGCCCAGCTATTAAGAGATTGAGGAGGCTTTTTTGTTAGATATTTTGTCTTTTTAATTGTGTCTTATATACATTTCATTATATAGGAAAGAATGTTTCCGTTTTGTCAGTCCGTAAAACTGGAGTAATACTCTGACAACATTGTTCCAGCAGCGACCTACGAGTGAGAGATGCGTCCAGGCATTTTCCCCTTGCTGTTCCCATTCCATCTGAGAAGCTGTTTCCATACTTTTCAAAGATTTTACTGCCCCCCAGTCCCCTGAGTATAGAGTCTTCCGGAAAAATGTTTGCGTTTCCCAATGAATTTCCATTATACTTGTTACTCAATTAGAACCCGTCCGAGCGTCTGACCTGCTCAATTTGAGTACTGATCACTCCACCATTTTACTGCTCGATCACCACTTATTCAAACCTCAGAATGGTTAATCTTTACAATTGCTGACTTTAAGATCCATCACTTACATTTCTGGCTTTTCTGAATTTTAGACCCTTAAGCCACAGTATTCTGGGTGCTAAGGAAGATACTTTACAACTTCTTCCAGCTATTGTTTTGCATGAGATGAACAGTCAGTATTTGGATTTGAATGAAATGGGGTCTGGAGGAGGAGGATATAACTCAAGCAACTAGCTATGTTGGTAGTGATTACAGAAGAAGTAGCACCGGTAACCGTGGTGGTAGACGGATTGGCAGCTGAAGTTTTAGTGCCAAGCCAAATTAAAAAGTGGGAGGTTCTCAAGACATTTTCCACATTGAAACAACTGTCAGCCATGATGATGATGATAATGATGAGGATAATGATTTTGTGGTGGTCTGGACCTTGGAATCAGATTGTATGACAAGGAGGTAATGTTATCAGAGGAGGAGGGTAGTGGCAGAGCAATAAAGAGGGGAGACCAAGAGATCTCCTGTGGTTATGTCAGGAGCAGGGACTGCTGTAACTGCTGTTGGTGGAGGAGGCTAAACAGGTCCTAGAAGCTATAATCGTAGTGGTGAGTTATATTTGCAGTCATCTCAGCTGCGGAAATTCTTTTCTACTCTGCCAGCCAATTAATCATATACAGTGTGTAGGGCTGTACTTGACATTCATGCTGCCCTAGGCACTTTAAGTGGTCTTGCCCCCTACTGGTAAGTCAGACTAAGGCCACATTCATACATTCGGTATTTGGTCAGTATTTTACATCAATATCTGCAAGCCAAGACCATGTGTAGGTGGAAAATTCAGAAGTGGTGCTCGTGTTTCTATTATGCTTTTGCTCTGATTATTCCATTCCAGATTTTGGCTTACAAATACTGATGTAAAATACTGACCAAGTACTGAACATGTACACATACCCTTTAGATAATAGGCCGGGGTCACACTAGAGAGAAATACGGACGAGGGAGAGGTGCAAAAACAATGCATTGCTCTCGGACCAATGTTTCTCTATGGGGCAGCTTCCATCAGCCGTATATTTCTCTGCCGTATTTAACGGGCTGACAAACCGCAGCATGCTGCGATTGTCAGCGTATTCCTCCAAAATTACGCCAATGAAAGTCTATAGAGGTGAGAAAAATACAGATTACACATGGAGAACATGTCTGCCTTGCGAGAAATACGCCCCTGTGTCCTATAGAAAAGCCGATAATTCAGTGCGGTGTACAGTAAAATCACACTGACAGGTTAGAATAGAATAGATAAAATAAATGTCTACACTTAGAATAGGTATATATACAGTATATATGTCATTGACACACACATATATATATATATATATGAGGGCCCTCATTCCTACTGGTATCTGTTTTGAACTGTGATTTCTGTTATGCTGTAATGTCTATTGTCTGTATAAGTCCCCTCTATAAGTTGTAAAGCGCTGCGGAATATGTTGGCGCTATATAAATAAAATTATTATTATTATTATTATTATATATATATATATATATATATATTTATATTTAATACAGAGCTAGGTAGCATAAAAGCTGGTAATTCAATTGCCTGCTTTTGCTAACTCCTTACCAAACCCGAAAGGATATGAGACATGGTTTACATAACTTGGAAATTATAGGCCAGTAAGCTTAACCTCTACTGTTGGTGAAATCCTGGAGGGTATTCTAAGGGATGCTATACTGGAGTATCTGAATTGGAATAACCTCATGACCCAATACCAACATGGGTTTACTAGGGACCATTCCTGTCAGACTAATCTCATCAATTTCTATGAAGAGGTAAGTTACGGACTGGACCAAGGGAACCCAGTGGACATAGTGTATATGGACTTTTCAAAAGCTTTTGATACGGTGCCACACAAAAGGTTGATACATAAAATGAGAATAATGGGGATAGGGGAAAATATGTGTAAGTGGGTTAAGAGCTGGCTCAGGGATAGGATGGTTATTAATGGAGCACACTCGGACTGGGTCACGGTTAGCAGTGGGGTACCACAGGGGTCAGTATTGGGCCCTCTTCTTTTTAACATATTTATTAATGATCTTGTAAGGGGCATACAGAGTGGAATTTCAATATTTGCAGATGACTCTAAACTCTGCAGGGTAATCAATACAGGGGAGGACAATTTTATATTACAGGATGATTTATGTAAACTAGAAGCTTGGGCTGATAAATGGCAAATGAGCTTTAATGGGGATAAATGTAAGTTCATGCACTTGGGTAGAAGTAATAAGATGTATAACTATGTGCTTAATTCTAAAACTCTGGGCAAAAACATCAATGAAAAAGACCTGGGAGTATGGGTGGATGACAAACTCACATTTAGTGGCCAGTGTCAGGCAGCTGCTACAAAGGCAAATAAAATAATGGGATGCATTAATTAAAAGAGGCATAGATGCTCATGAGGAGTACATAATTTTACCTCTATACAAGTCACTAGTTTGACCACACTTAGAACACTGTGTACAGTCCTGGTCTCCGGTGTAAAAGAAAGACATAGCTGAACTAGAGCGGATACAGAGAAGAGCGACCAAGGTTATTAGAGGACTGGGGGTCTGCAATACCAAGATAGGTTATTACACTTGGGGCTATTTAGTTTGGAAAAACGAAGGCTAAGGGGTGATCTTATGTTAATGTATAAATATATGAGGGGACAGTACAAAGACCTTTCGGATGATCATTTTTAATCATAGACCTGAGACAGGGACAAGGGGGCATCCTCTACGTCTGGAGGAAAGAAGGTTTAAGCATAATAACAGACGCGGGTTCTTTACTGTAAGAGCAGTGAGACTATGGAACTCTGCCGTATGATGTTGTAATGAGTGATTCATTAATTAAATTTAAGAGGGGACTGGATGCCTTTCTGGAAAAGTATAATGTTACAGAGTATATATACTAGATTCCTTGTTAGGGCGTTGATCCAGGGAACTAGTCTGATTGCCGTATGTGGAGTCGGGAAGGAATTTTTTTCCCCAATGTGGAGCTTACTCTTTGCCGCATGGGTTTTTTTTGCCTTCCTCTGGATCAACATGTTAGGGCATGTTAGGTTAGGCTATGGGTTTAACTAGATGGACTTAAAGTCTTTCTTCAACCTTAAAAACTATGTTACTATGTTACTATATCCGTTATATTTTTACATATTCCTCGCTAATAATAATAGTAGTTTGTGTGTTCAAAATTTTTGATCCCTAGGTGTTAAAATAAAGGGTTAAATCACGGAAAAAACTGGCGTGGGCTCCCGCGCAATTTTCTCCACCAGAGTGGTAAAGCCAGTGACTGAGGTCAGATATTAATAGCCCAGACAGGGACCATGGTTATTGGCCCCCCCTGGCTAAAAACATCTGCCCCCAGCCACCCTAGAAAAGGCGCATCTGTAAGATGCGCCTACTCTGGCACTTAGCCACTCTCTTCCCACTCCCCTGTAGTGGTGGGATATGGGGTTATAACTTGCTATTGTAAGGTGACATTAAGCCTGGTTAACCCCTTAAGCCCCGAGGGTGGTTTGCACGTTAATGACCGGGCCAATTTTTACAATTCTGACCACTGTCCCTTTATGAGGTTATAACTCTGGAACGCTTCAACGGATCTTGGCGATTCTGACATTGTTTTCTCGTGACATATTGTACTTCATGATAGTGGTAAAATTTCTTCGATATAACTTGAGTTTATTTGTGAAAAAAATGAATATTTGGCAAAAATTTTGAAAATTTCGCAATTTTCCAACTTTTAATTTTTATGCCCTTAAATCACAGACATATGTCATGGAAAATACTTAATAAGTAACATTTCCCACATGTCTACTTTACATCAGCACAATTTTGGAACCAAAATTTTTTTTTGTGACGGAGTTATAAGGGTTAAAAGTTGACCAGCAATTTCTCATTTTTACAACACCATTTTTTTTTAGGGACCACATCTCATTTGAAGTCATTTTGACGGGTCTATATGATAGAAAATACCCAAGTGTGACACCATTCTAAAAACTGCACCCCTCAAGGTACTCAAAACCAATTTCAAGAAGTTTATTAACCCTTCAGGTGTTTCACAGGAATTTTTGGAATGTTTAAATAAAAATGAACATTTAACTTTTTTTCACACAAAATTTATTTCAGATCCAATTTGTTTTATTTTACCAAGGGTAACAGGAGAAAATAGACCCCCCAATTTGTTGTACAATTTGTCCTGAGTACGCTGATACCCCATATGTGGGGGTAATCCACTGTTTGGGCGCATGGCAGAGCTCGGAAGGAAAGGAGCGCCATTTGACTTTTCAATGCAAAATTGACTGGAATTGAGATGGGACGCCAAGTTGCATTTGGAGAGCCCCTGATGTGCCTAAACATTGAAACCCCCCACAAGTGACACCATTTTGGAAAGTAGACCCCCTAAGGAACTTATCTAGATGTGTGGTGAGCACTTTGAACCAACAAGTGCTTCACAGAAGTTTATAATGCAGAGCGGTAAAAATAAAAAATCATATTTTTTCACAAAAATGATCTTTTCGCCCCCAATTTTTTATTTTCCCAAGAGTAAGAGAAGAAATTGGACCTCAAAAATTGTTGTGCAATTTGTCCTGAGTACGCTGATACCCCATATGTGGGTGTAAACCATTGTTTGGGCGCAGGGCAGAGCTCGGAAGGGAAGGAGCGCCATTTGACTTTTCAATGCAAAATTGACTGGAATTGAGATGGGACGCCATGTTGCATTTGGAGAGCCCCTGATGTGCTTAAACATTGAAACCCCCCACAAGTGACACCATTTTGGAAAGTAGACCCCCTAAGGAACTTATCTAGATGTGTGGTGAGCACTTTGACCCAACAAGTGCTTCACAGAAGTTTATAATGCAGAGCCGTAAAAATAAAAAAATCATATTTTTTCACAAAAATGATCTTTTCGCCCCTATGTTTTTATTTCCCCAAGGGTAAGAGAAGAAATTAGACCACAAAAGTTGTTGTGCAATTTGTCCTGAGTACGACGATACCCCATATGTGGGGGTAAACCACTGTTTGGGCGCATAGAAGAGCTCGGAAGGGAAGGAGCGCTATTTTACTTTTCAATGCAAAATTGACTGGAATTAAGATGGGATGCCATGTTGCGTTTGCAGAGCCCCTGATGTGCCTAAACATTGAAACCCCCCACAAGTGACACCATTTTGGAAAGTAGACCCCCTAAGGAACTTATCTAGATGTGTTTTGAGCGCTTTGACCCACCAAGGGCTTCACAGAAGTTAATAATGCAGAGCCGTAAAAATAAAACAAAAATTTTTTCCCACAAAAATTATTTTTTTAGCCCCCAGTTTTGTATTTTCCCGAGGGTAGCAGGAGAAATTGGACCCCAAAATTTGTTGTCCAAGTTGTCCTGAGTGCGATGATACACCATATGTGGGGAGAACCACTGTTTGGGCGCATGGGAGGGCTCGGAAAGGAAGGAGCGCCATTTGGAATGCAGACTTAGATGGAATGGTCTGCAGGCGTCACATTGCGTTTGCAGAGCCCCTAATGTATCTAAACAGTAGAAACCCCCCACAAGTGACACCATGTTGGAAAGTAGACCCCCTAAGGAACTTATCTAGATGTGTGGTGAGCACTTTGACCCACCAAGGGCTTCACAGAAGTTTATAATGCAGAGCCATAAAAATAAAACAAAAATTTTTTCCCACAAAAATTATTTTTTAGCCCCCAGTTTTGTATTTTCCCGAGGGTAACAGGAGAAATTGGACCCCAATTGTTGTTGTCCAATTTGTCCTGAGTGCGCTGATACCCCATATGTGGGGGGGAACCACCGTTTGGACGCATGGAAGGGCTCGGAAGTGAAGGAGCGCCATTTGGAATGCAGACTTAGATGGAATGGTCTGCAGGCGTCACATTGCGTTTGCAGAGCCCCTAATGTATCTAAACAGTAGAAACCCCCCACAAGTGACACCATGTTGGAAAGTAGACCGCCTAAGGAACTTATCTAGATGTTTGGTGAGCGCTTTGACCCACCAAGGGCTTCACAGAAGTTTATAATGCAGAGCCGTAAAAATAAAACTAAAAATTTTTCCCACATAAAATATTTTTCAGCCCCCGGTTTTGTATTTTCCCGAGGGTAACAGGAGAAATTGGACCCCAAAAGTTGTTGTCCAATTTGTCCTGAGTGCGCTGATACCACATATGTGGGGGGAACCACCGTTTGGATGCATGGGAGGGCTCGGAAGGGAAGGAGCGCCATTTGGAATGCAGACTTAGATGGAATGGTCTGCAGGCGTCACATTGCGTTTGCAGAGCCCCTAATGTACCTAAACAGTAGAAGCCCCACACAAGTGACCCCATTTTGGAAACTAGACCCCCCAAGGAACTTATCTAGATGTGTTGTAAGAACTTTGAACCCCCAAGTGTTTCACTACAGTTTATAACGCAGAGCCGTGAAAATAAAAAATCTTTGTTTTTCCCACAAAAATTATTTTTTAGCCCCCAGTTTTGTATTTTCCCAGGGGTAACAGGAGAAATTGGACCCCAAAGGTTGTTGTCCTATTTGTCCTGAGTACGCTGATACCCCATATGTTGGGGTAAACCCCTGTTTGGGCACACGGGAGAGCTCGGAAGGGAAGGAGCACTGTTTTACTTTTTCAACGCAGAATTGGCTGGAATTGAGATCGGACGCCATGTTGCGTTTGGAGAGCCCCTGATGTGCCGAAACAGTGGAAACCCCCCAATTATAACTGAAACCCTAATCCAAACACACCCCTAACCCTAATCCCAACAGTAACCCTAACCACACCTCTAACCCTGACACACCCCTAACCCTAATCCCAACCCTATTCCCAACCGTAAATGTAATCCAAACCCTAACCCTAACTTTAGCCCCAACCCTAACTGTAGCCTTAACCCTAGCCCCAACCCTAGCCCTAATGGGAAAATGGAAATAAATACTTTTTTTTTATTTTTCCCTAACTAAGGGGGTGATGAAGGGGGGTTTGATTTACTTTTATAGCGAGTTTTTTAGCGGATTTTTATGATTGGCAGCCGTCACACACTGAAAGACGCTTTTTATTGCAAAAAATATTTTTTTGCGTTACCATATTTTGAGAGCTATAATTTTTCCATATTTGAGTCCACAGAGTCATGTGAGATCTTGTTTTTTGCGGGATGAGTTGACGTTTTTATTGGTAACATTTTTGGGCACGTCACATTTTTTGATCGCTTTTTATTCCGATTTTTGTGAGGCAGAATGACCAAAAACCAGCTATTCATGAATTTCTTTTGGGGGAGGCGTTTATACCGTTCCGCGTTTGGTAAAATTGATAAAGCAGTTTTATTCTTCGGGTCAGTACGCTTACAGCGATACCGCATTTATCTCATTTTTTTATGTTTTGGCGCTTTTATACGATAAAAACTATTTTATTGAAAAAATAATTATTTTTGCATCGCTTAATTCTCAGGACTATAACTTTTTTATTTTTTTGCTGATCATGCTGTATGGCGGCTCGTTATTTGCGGGACAAGATGACGCTTTCAGCAGTACCATGGTCATTTATATCAGTCTTTTTCATCGCGTGTTATTCCACTTTTTGTTCGGCGGTATGATAATAAACCGTTGTTTTTTGCCTCGTTTTTTTTTTTTTTTTCTTACGGTGTTTACTGAAGGGGTTAACTAGTGGGCCAGTTTTATAGGTCGGGTCGTTACGGACGCGGCGATACTAAATATGTGCACTTTTATTGTTTTTTTTTATATATTTAGATAAAGAAATGTATTTATGGGAATAATATTTATTTTTTTTTTTTCATTATTTTGGAATATTTTTTTTTATTTTTTTTTACACATTTGGAAATTTTTTTTTAAACTTTTTTACTTTGCCCCAGGGGGGGGACAATACAGATCGGTGATCTGTCAGTTTGCATAGCACTCTGACAGATCACCGATCTGAGAGAAGTGCAGGCTGCTTCACAGTGCCTGCTCTGAGCAGGCGTCTGTGAAGCCACCTCCCTCCCTGCAGGACCCGGATCCGCGGCCATCTTGGATCCGGGTCTGGAGCAGGCAGGGAGGGAGGTAAGACCCTCGCAGCAACGCGATCACATCGCGTTGCTGCGGGGGGCTCAGGGAAGCCCGCAGGGAGCCCCCTCCCTGCGCGATGCTTCCCTGCACCGCCGGCACATCGCGATCATGTTTGATCGCGGTGTGCCGGGGGTTAATGTGCCGGGGGCGGTCCGTGACCGCTCCTGGCACATAGTGCCGGATGTCAGCTGCGATATGCAGCTGACACCCGGCCGCGATCGGCCGCGCTCCCCCCGTGAGCGCGGCCGATCGCGTATGACGTACTATCCCGTCACCGGGAATTAAGTCCCAGGTCACCTTGACGGGATAGTACGTCATACGGGATTAAGGGGTTAATAATGGAGATGTGTCAATAAGACACCTATCCATTATTAATCCAATATTAGTAAAGGGTTAAAAATACTCACACACACATTAAGAATAAAGCATTTTAATTAAATAAATAAACACACAGGGTTTATTATGAAAGTCATTGACTGCTCCTGCTGGTAATTCAGCTGCTCCACATGAACAGAGCAACTCTTCCTCGTCCAGGCTGCTCTGATGAAGGGGCGTAACTGCCGACATGTTGCTGATTGAAAGCTGGCTCCCCGCCGTTAGGCAGCAGGGAGCTGGTTGTCAATCACCATGACATTGGCAGGTCACACCACTTTGACAGAGCAGAGTGGAAGAGAATCCACAGCTTTGTTAAGGTGACATCAGCGGAAGCTGCAGAATGGTCGGCAGGAGTGGTGTGTGACATCTCTGCGCCAGCAGAGATTGGTGCAGAGTAGAACAGGCAGGTTAGGGACTACCTGCTTGTCAGTTCTTAGGCCCATAGTAAAAAAATGATCTAGTCCTGAATAACCTCTGTAAGGTCCTCTTGACTAGCTTTACTAACGTAAGCCGCACTCGCCAATACCAATGGGTTCTGCTCACAGTCTACATAGTTATATAGTTATGTACGTTGAATAAAGACCTAGATCCATCAAGTTCAACCTTTCTCCACCAATTGTACATTTTGTCACTAATCTAGCCCTAACCCGCAATGTTATGGGAGTCAAGGAAATCATCCAGCCCTTTTTTAAAAGCTGTTATAGTGTCTGCCATTACTACCTCCTGTGTTAGGGCATTCAACAGTCTGACTGCTCTAACTGTAAAGAACCCTTACCTGTTTAGCTGTCAGAATCGCCTTTCTTCCACCCGTAATAAGTGCCCCTTTAGTCCTCAGGACAGTCCTTAGAAGGAACAAGTCATGTGCCAGTGTTTTGGACTGGCCACACATATATTTATACATGTAAATGAGATCCCCTCTGAGGCGTCTTTTTTCTACGCTAAACAAGCCCAACTTTTCCAACCTCTCCTCATATGAGAGGCCTTCCATCCCTTGTAATAATCTAGTTGCCCGCCATTGAACTGATTCTAATTTCTGAATATCCTTTTTAAAATGTGGAGCACAAAACTGGATCCCATATTCTAGATGTAGCCTCACCACTGATTTATAAAGGGCTAATAATACGTTAGGATCTCTCTTGTTATACACCCTAAAATCTTGTTTGCTTTTGCAGCTGCTTTGACATTGAGTACTGCTGCTCAGCTTACTTGTAACCAGAATACCCATTTAGGGTACTGTCACACTCTGCAACTTTCCAACGATCACGACCAGCGATACGATCTGGCCGTGATCGTTGGAAAGTCGTTGTGTGGTCGCTGGGGAGCTGTCACACAGACCGCTCTCCAGCGACCAACGATGCCGAAGTCCCGGGTAACCAGGGTAAACATCGGGTTACTAAGCGCAGGGCCGCGCTTAGTAACCCGATGTTTACCCAGGTTACCAGCGTAAAAGTAAAAAAAAAACAAACAGTACATACTCACATTCCGGTGTCCTTCAGGTCCCTTGCCATCTGCTTCCCGCTCTGACTGACTGCCACCGTAAAGTGAAAGCAGATCACAGCGGTGATGCTCTGCTCTTACTTTCCGGCCAGCGCTCACAGTCAGAGCGGGAAGCAGACGGCAAGGGACCTGACGGACATCAGATGGTGAGTATGTACGGTTTTTTTTTTTTTTACTTTTACGCTGGTAACCATGGTAAACATCGGGTTACTAAGCGCGACCCTGCGCTTAGTAACCCGATGTTTACCCTGGTTACAAGCGAACGCATCGCTGGATCACTGTCACACACAACGATCCAGCGATGACAGCGGGAGATCCAGCGACGAAAGAAAGTTCCAAACGATCTGCTACGACGTATGATTGTCAGCAGGGTCCCTGATCGCTGCTGCGTGTCAGACACAGCGATATCGTATGGATATCGCTGGAACGTCACGGATCGTACCGTCGTAGCGACCAAAGTGCCACTGTGTGACAGTACCCTTAATGTATATGCAGCAATAGGATTACTCTGTCCTAGATTACATTTATCTATATTAAATCTCATTTGCCAAGTGTTTGCCCATTCAGTCATCTTATTCAGATTGTTTTGCAATATTATAATGTCAAGGTCAGATTTTAATATCCTACATAGTTTGGTGTCATCAGCAAAGACTGACACTTTACTCTCAATCCCAACCACAAGGTAATTAATAAAGAGGTTGAAAAGAATCAGTCATAGCACAGATCCCTGCGGTACCCCACTGCTGACTATATCCCATTTAGAGAACGTACCATTTATGACAACTCTTTGTTTCCGGTCATTTAGCCAATTCCTTACCCATATGCATATACAGTGCCTTGCGAAAGTATTCAGCTCCTTGGAACTTTTCAACCTTTTCCCACATATCATGCTTCAAACATAAAGATACCAAATGTAAATTTTTAGTGAAGAATAAACAACAAGTGGAACACAATTGTGAAGTTGAACAAAATTTATTGCTTATTTTAAAATTTTGTGGAAATTCAAAAACTGAAAAGTGAGGCGTGCAAAATTATTCGGCACCTTTAACTAAATACTTTATTGCGCCAACTTTTGCTGCGATTACAGCTGCAAATCGCTTGGGGTATGTCTCTATCAGTTTTGTACATTAAGAAACAGAAATTCTTGCCCGTTTTTCCTTGGCAAACAGCTCGAGCTCAGTGAGGTTTGATGGAGATCGTTTGTGAAAAGCAGTTTTCAGCTCTTTCCACAGATTCTCGATTGGATTGAGGTCTGGACTCTGACTTGGCCATTCTAACACCTGGATACGTTTATTTGTGAACCATTCCATTGTAGATTGTGCTTTATGTTTGGGATCATTGTCTTGTTGGAAGACAAATCTCCGTCCCAGTCTCAGGTCTTTTGCAGACTCGAACAGGTTTTCTTCAAGAATGGTCCTGTATTTGGCTCCATCCATCTTCCCATCAATTTTAACCATCTTCCCTGTCCCTGCTTATGAAAAGCAGGCCCAAACCATGATGCTGCCACCACCATGTTTGACAGTGGGGATAGTATGTTCAGGGTGATGATTTGTGTTGCCTTTACGCCAAACATATCGTTTGGCATTATTGCCAAAAAGTTAGATTTTGGTTTCATCTGACCAGAGCACCTTCTTCCACATGTTTGGTGTGTCTCCCAGGTGGCTTGTTGCAAACTTTAAACAACACTTTGTATGTATATCTTTGAGAAATGGCTTTCTTCTTGCCACTCTTCCATAAAGGTCAGATTTGTGCAGTGTACGACTGATTGTTGTGCTATGGACAGACTGTCCCACCTCAGCTGTAGATCTCTGCAGTTCATCCAGTGATCATGGGCCTCTTGGCTGCATCTCTGATCAGTCTTCTCCTTGTTTGAGATGAAAGTTTAGAGGGACCGCCGGGTCTTGGTAGATTTGCAGTGGTATGATACTCCTTCAGAGATCCACAATCAACTTCTGGAGTGAGTTTGCTGCACTGAAAGTAAAGGGGCCGAATAATATTGCACGCCCCACTTTTCAGTTTATGAATTTCCACAAAAATTTAATATAAACAATACATTTCGTTCATCTTCAAAATTGTGTTTCACTTGTTGTTGATTCTTCACCAAAAATTTACATTTGGTATCTTTATGTTTGAGGCATGATATATGGGAAAAGGCTAAAAAGTTCCAGGGAGCCGAATACTTTCGCAAAGCACTGTAGTTTCCCCCAGTCCTTGTTTCTGTAGCTTAAGTATAAGTCTGTTATGTGGAACTGTATCAAATGCCTTTGCAAAGTCCAGATAAATCACATCAGCCGCATTACCTACATCCAGATTCGCACTCACCTCCTCATAGAAACCCAACATGTTAGTTAGACACGACTTATT
Source organism: Ranitomeya variabilis (assembly GCF_051348905.1). Lineage (NCBI taxonomy): Eukaryota > Metazoa > Chordata > Amphibia > Anura > Dendrobatidae > Ranitomeya > Ranitomeya variabilis. Next base: position 542,661,774 of record NC_135236.1, on the reverse strand, counting down.
CTTTATCAATCTATGCTGGTTGTCGGTTATTATATTATTCTCTGCAATATATTTCTGCAGGTCATCTCTTATAATGCCCTTAAAAATTTTGCACACTACTGATGTCAGGCTTACCGGACAGTAGTTGCCCTGATCCACCTTCTTACCTTTCTTGAAAATTGGTACCATATCCCCCAATCTTGTGGCACCACGCCTGTTACAAGAGAGTCTATGATATGAGATAAGAGTCTAAGGCTACATTCGCACATCCGAGTGTTAGGATCCAAGAGAAATGTACTAATTTTCTCAGGTGTCATCATTATTATACCCTAGTTGCTTCTGTGTTTGAAGCGGTGTCCTTACTCTCCACCCAATAAAAAATACTATGGAAGGTCACATGTTTTCATTCAAATTTATCTCTAAACTTCAAGGGATTATTCATATTAACTTATTTGTAGGTCATATCTCAATACACACATGATCGCATAGACATAGACATATAAAAGACCTCAACACCAACGAGTATATTAATCAAATATGATCTTTATTAATTATATAAAATTCAAACAATGATTTTAAATACCAAGTGCTGCTATGAAGTATTGGGGATGCACAATGTATCATTTAATCAACTACATGCATAAGCATTAGTATTCTCATATATAGTACAACTGTAAGCAGGTGCTGAGATGCAGTACGCAGGCATTGCAGAGCAGTACAGTATAACAATATTATTTATTTTAACCGTAAAGGTAAGGTAATCTTCTCGCAGGGAGTCAATTAGCAGTGAAGAAAACGGTTAATAGAACAACAAGAAATAAATGAAATAAGCAGAATAAGTGCGACAGCCTGAGATTCAAATAACACTTATCGTAGTTCCTGCTGGTGTTCCTTAGTCCACAGTCCGATGGAAGTAGTAGTACCGGCAACGGCCTGTATAGGGGTCCAAGATTAATGATCCATCTTTTGGCGGCAGCGGGCGGTCTCCAGTTTTACCCGCTGAGCCCCCAGTCCATAAATCCGTGCAATCAAAGCTGGAAAAGCTGCAGAAGTTTCCAAACCAAGTGTGGGCTGATGCGTGCTAGTCAGCAAAGGGAACCGCACCTCAATGTCCTGTAACTGGCCCATGTTTCTCTGCACGACCGCGGTTCTGCGCTTGGCCGGGCACACGACGCTTTCCACAGTCACTGTCCCGCTGGAGCCCTCAGGAGATGTCGGCTGCCATACGTCACAGCGCAGGGGCTCGGGGTGTGGAACGCGCTTCTCACTCAGCTGAGAGCCCCTCACGGTGGGAAACTAACTGTTGCTTTGCATGCTTTTTCCTCTGTTTCCGGCATAAACATGCCCCCTCTTCCCAGGTCATGTAACCTATCTGGTTCCCTATTCCTTCCCCCGGGCAACATGGGACGCAGCCTCGACAGTTCCGGACCCGGCTCAATACAGGTACCGGCAGCCTTGTCTTCCTCCTTACACAAACATGATAATAATGAGAGCAGTAAAATATGATTTTGTTTCAAATAAATGATACAAAATTAATAGTGTTATCATAAATATGCTAAAACAAACATAATCATGAGAGTAATAGTTAATAGTACAATTTTGCTCAAATACTGAGTCAATATAAATATGGTTAGCAAATAGCATACCATACTGCCCTATAAATGTAAGCAGGTAATGCAGAGGCGCAAAGCAGAGGTCAACAAGAATGTGGTTTAATCTATAGTAATAAACTCCTCGCAGGGAGATAGCAGGAAATTAAAAAACAATGAATCATGGTTAAAGGAAAAGGCAGAATTTAAGCAACAGTCCTATGTCATGGTTCTCAATGGCAAGAGACCGTAGTAAGCATACAACAGGACTAGCTCTTGGAAGATGGGAACTCGAGCTGACTGTGAGCTAAACCTACCGCACAACTAACAGTGGCCGGGTAGCGTGCCTACGTTTTATCCCTAGACGCCCAGCGCCAGCCGGAGAACTGACTGACCCTAGCAGAGGAAAATACAGACCTGGCTTACCTCTAGAGAAATTTTCCCCAAAAGGCAGACAGTAGCCCCCACATATATTGTCGGTGATTTTAGAGGAAAATGACATACGAAGTATGAAGATAGGTTTAGCAAATTGAGGTCCGCTTACTAGATAGTAGGAAGACAGAAAAGGGAACTTCACAGTCAGCTGAAAACCCTTTCAATACACCATCCTGAAATTACTTTAAGACTCTAATATCAACTCATGACATCAGAGTGGCAATTTCAGCTCACAAGAGCTTCCAGCCTCAGAAAAATTCAAAAACAGAGAACTGGAACAAACATGCAAAACAATCTTAGGACTACAAGTCCAACTTAGCTGATAGTAGTCTAGGAGCAGGAACATGCAACAGAAAGGCTTCTGGTAACATTGTTGGCTGGCATAGAAATGACTGAGGAGCAAGGCTAAATAGAAACTCCCACATCCTGATGGAAACAGGTGAACAGAGGAGATGAAGCACACAAGTTCAGTACCACCAGTAACCACCGGGGGAGCCCAGAAACCAAATTCACAACAGTACCCCCCCCTCAAGGAGGGGGCACCGAACCCTCACCAGAACCACCAGGGCGATCAGGATGAGCCCTATGAAAGGCACGGACCAAATCGGAGGCATGAACATCAGAGGCTGTCACCCAAGAATTATCCTCCTGACCGTAGCCCTTCCACTTGACCAAATACTGAAGTCTCCGTCTGGAAACACGGGAGTCCAAGATCTTCTCGACAACGTACTCCAACTCACCCTCAACCAACACCGGAGCAGGAGGCTCAACGGAAGGCACAACCGGTACCTCATACCTGCGCAACAATGACCGATGGAAGACATTATGAATAGAAAAAGATTCAGGGAGGTCCAAACGAAAGGACACAGGGTTAAGAATCTCCAATATCTTGTACGGGCCGATGAACCGAGGCTTAAACTTAGGAGAAGAAACCTTCATAGGGACAAAACGAGAAGACAACCACACCAAGTCCCCAACACCAAGACGAGGACCAGCACGACGACGGCGGTTGGCAAACTGCTGAGTCTTCTCCTGGGACAACTTCAAATTGTCCACCACATGCCCCCAAATCTGATGCAACCTCTCCACCACAGCATCCACTCCAGGACAATCCGAAGACTCCACCTGACCGGAAGAGAAACGAGGATGAAACCCCGAATTACAGAAGAAAGGAGAAACCAAGGTGGCAGAACTAGCCCGGTTATTGAGGGCAAACTCCGCCAAGGGCAAAAAGGCAACCCAATCATCCTGATCCGCAGACACAAAACACCTCAAATAAGTCTCCAAGGTCTGATTAGTTCGCTCGGTCTGGCCATTAGTCTGAGGATGGAAAGCAGACGAAAAAGACAAATCAATGCCCATCCTAGCACAGAACGCTCGCCAAAATCTAGACACGAATTGGGTTCCCCTGTCAGAAACGATATTCTCCGGAATACCATGCAAGCGAACCACATTTTGAAAAAACAGAGGAACCAGCTCGGATGAGGAAGGCAATTTAGGCAAGGGGACCAAATGGACCATCTTAGAGAAACGGTCACACACCACCCAGATGACAGACATCTTCTGAGAAACAGGGAGATCAGAAATAAAATCCATGGAGATGTGAGTCCAAGGCCTCTTCGGAATAGGCAAAGATAACAACAATCCACTAGCCCGAGAACAACAAGGCTTGGCCCGAGCACAAACATCACAAGACTGCACAAAACCTCGCACATCTCGCGACAGGGAAGGCCACCAGAAGGACCTAGCCACCAAATCCCTGGTACCAAAGATTCCAGGATGACCAGCTAATGCAGAAGAATGGACCTCCGAGATGACTCTACTGGTCCAATCATCCGGAACAAACAGTCTACCAGGCGGGCAACGATCAGGTCTATCCGCCTGAAACTCCTGCAAGACCCGTCGCAAGTCTGGGGAAACAGCAGATAATATCACTCCATCCTTAAGGATACCTGTAGGTTCAGAATTACCAGGGGAATCAGGCTCAAAACTCCTAGAAAGGGCATCCGCCTTCACATTTTTAGAACCCGGTAGGTAAGAAACCACAAAATTAAACCGAGAGAAAAATAACGACCAGCGCGCCTGTCTAGGATTCAGGCGCCTGGCAGACTCAAGATAAATCAAATTCTTGTGGTCGGTCAATACCACCACCTGATGTCTAGCCCCCTCAAGCCAATGACGCCACTCCTCAAAAGCCCACTTCATAGCCAAGAGCTCCCGATTACCAATATCATAATTTCGCTCAGCGGGCGAAAATTTACGAGAAAAGAACGCGCAAGGTCTCATCACGGAGCAGTCGGAACTTTTCTGCGACAAAACCGCCCCAGCTCCGATTTCTGAAGCGTCGACCTCAACCTGAAAAGGAAGAGTAACATCAGGCTGACGCAATACAGGGGCGGAAGAAAAGCGGCGCTTAAGCTCCCGAAAGGCCTCCACAGCAGCAGGGGACCAATCAGCAATATCAGCACCCTTCTTAGTCAAATCAGTCAACGGCTTAGCAACATCAGAAAAACCAGTTATAAATCGACGATAAAAATTAGCAAAGCCCAAAAACTTCTGAAGGCTCTTAAGAGAAGAGGGTTGCGTCCAATCACAAATAGCCTGAACCTTGACAGGGTCCATCTCAATGGAAGAGGGGGAAAAAATGTACCCCAAAAACGAAATCTTTTGAACCCCAAAAACACACTTAGAACCCTTTACACACAAGGAATTAGAGCGCAAAACCTGAAAAACCCTCCTGACCTGTTGGACATGAGAGTCCCAGTCATCCGAAAAAATCAAAATATCATCCAGATACACAATCATAAATTTATCCAAATATTCACGGAAAATGTCATGCATAAAAGACTGAAAGACTGAAGGGGCATTTGAAAGACCAAAAGGCATTACTAAATACTCAAAATGGCCCTCAGGTGTATTAAATGCGGTTTTCCACTCATCCCCCTGCTTAATTCGCACTAAATTATACGCCCCACGAAGATCAATCTTAGAGAACCACTTGGCCCCCTTTATTCGAGCAAACAAATCAGTAAGCAGTGGCAAAGGATACTGATATTTAACCGTGATTTTATTCAAAAGCCGATAATCAATACACGGCCTCAAAGAGCCATCTTTTTTAGATACAAAGAAAAAACCGGCTCCTGAGGGAGATGACGAAGGACGAATATGTCCCTTTTCCAAGGACTCCTTAATATATTCCCGCATAGCAGCATGTTCAGGCACAGATAGATTAAATAAACGACCCTTTGGAAACTTACTGCCCGGAATCAGATCTATAGTACAATCGCAATCTCTGTGCGGAGGTAGTGAACCAAGTTTAGGCTCCTCAAAAACGTCACGATAATCAGATAAAAATTCCGGAATCTCAGAGGGAATAGATGACGAAATGGAAACCAAAGGTACGTCCCCATGAGTCCCCTGACATCCCCAGCTTAACACAGACATTGCTTTCCAGTCGAGGACTGGGTTATGAGATTGCAGCCATGGCAATCCAAGCACCAACACATCATGTAGATTATACAACACAAGGAAGCGAATAATCTCCTGGTGATCCGGATTAATACGCATAGTTACTTGTGTCCAGTATTGTGGTTTATTACTAGCCAATGGCATGGAGTCAATACCCTTCAGAGGTATAGGAACTTCCAGAGGCTCTAAATTAAACCCACAGCGTTTGGCAAAGGACCAATCCATAAGACTCAAAGCGGCGCCAGAGTCGACATAGGCGTCCGCGGTAATAGACGATAAAGAGCAAATCAGGGTCACAGATAGAATAAACTTAGACTGTAAAGTGCCAATTGAAACAGACTTATCAACCTTCTTAGTACGTTTAGAGCATGCTGATATAACATGAGTTGAATCACCACAATAGAAGCATAACCCATTTTTTCGCCTAAAATTCTGTCGTTCGCTTCTGGACAGAATTCTATCACATTGCATAATCTCTGGCGCCTTCTCAGTAGACACCGCCAAATGGTGCACAGGTTTGCGCTCCCGCAAACGCCGATCAATCTGAATAGCCATTGTCATGGACTCATTCAGACCTGTAGGCACAGGGAACCCCACCATAACATCTTTAATGGCATCAGAGAGACCCTCTCTGAAATTCGCCGCCAGGGCGCACTCATTCCACTGAGTAAGCACAGACCACTTACGAAATTTTTGGCAGTATATTTCAACCTCATCTTGCCCTTGAGACAGGGCCATCAAGGCTTTTTCAGCCTGAATCTCTAAATGAGGTTCCTCATAAAGCAACCCCAAAGCCAGGAAAAACGCATCCACATTGAGCAACGCAGGATCCCCTGGTGCCAAAGCAAATGCCCAGTCCTGAGGGTCGCCCCGGAGCAAGGAAATTACAATCCTGACCTGCTGTGCAGGATCTCCAGCGGAGCGAGATCTCAGAGACAAAAATAATTTACAATTATGTTTGAAATTCTGGAAGCGAGATCTATCCCCGGAGAAAAATTCAGGTAAAGGAATTCTAGGTTCAGATATAGGAGCATGAATTACAAAATCCTGTAAACTTTGAACCTTCATAGCGAGATTATCCAAACCAGTAGCTAAACTCTGAGGATCAATTTTAATCAGGTGAAATCAGAACCATTCAAGGATTAGAAGGAGAGAGAGACGAAGGCTGCAGTAAGCAGAGATGCAAGTGAATCAACTAATGAGCAAACTCAGAAAAAAAAAAAAAAAAAAAATTCTCTGCAGACTTCTTTTCTCTCCTTTCTTCTGCCAATTATTTTAACTCTTGGCCGGCCAAACTGTCATGGTTCTCAATGGCCAGAGACCGTAGTAAGCATACAAAAGGACTAGCTCTTGGAAGATGGGAACTCGAGCTGACTGTGAGCTAAACCTACCGCACAACTAACAGTGGCCGGGTAGCGTGCCTACGTTTTATCCCTAGACGCCCAGCGCCAGCCGGAGAACTGACTGACCCTAGCAGAGGAAAATACAGACCTGGCTTACCTCTAGAGAAATTTTCCCCAAAAGGCAGACAGTAGCCCCCACATATATTGTCGGTGATTTTAGAGGAAAATGACATACGAAGTATGAAGATAGGTTTAGCAAATTGAGGTCCGCTTACTAGATAGTAGGAAGACAGAAAAGGGAACTTCACAGTCAGCTGAAAACCCTTTCAATACACCATCCTGAAATTACTTTAAGACTCTAATATCAACTCATGACACCAGAGTGGCAATTTCAGCTCACAAGAGCTTCCAGCCTCAGAAAAATTCAAAAACAGAGAACTGGAACAAAAATGCAAAACAATCTTAGGACTACAAGTCCAACTTAGCTGATAGTAGTCTAGGAGCAGGAACATGCAACAGAAAGGCTTCTGGTAACATTGTTGGCCGGCATAGAAATGACTGAGGAGCAAGGCTAAATAGAAACTCCCACATCCTGATGGAAACAGGTGAACAGAGGAGATGAAGCACACAAGTTCAGTACCACCAGTAACCACCGGGGGAGCCCAGAAACCAAATTCACAACAGTCCTATATTCAAAAACACTTATTTTGGCTCCCGCTGATGCTCCTTAAGCCACAGTCCAATGGGGTAGTAGTAATGGCAACGGCCGGTGTAGGGTCCTCAGATGGGGTCGAAAGTTAACAATCCGTCTTCTGGCCACAGCAGGCGGTCTCCGGTTTTATTCGCTGAGCCCTTAGTCCATTTAACTGTGGAGCAAAAGAGTAAAGCTCTCCGCAAGGTTCATCATGGCACGTGTCTGTCTGAGCAGCTGCCATCACCTGAATGGCTGCTCTGCACGAATCTGCTCGACATTCGCTCCTCTATGTGCCAGCCAAAATGAGGATCGCTGTCATAGTCTCTGTCCCACACGGGTGCCGCTGTGTGTCTGTCAGCAATGGGGGATGCACATCAGGGTTCTGCACTGGGTCCTCGCTCCTCTGCATGAGCGTTGCACTCTGCTAAGCCGGGCGCTCAGCACTCTCATTGGCTCAGTGGCCCATACGCGAAAGCTCTGCCACAGTTCTGCCCCGCGCTGTTTCTCATACTGCGGAGTGCGCTGTACTACTGTGTTGTGAATTCTGCTCTTGGGTTCCCTCCGGTGGTTGTTGGTAGTAATGCAGTTGTCCCTGGGTTGCAATCCTGGGCAGGTGTCCCTGCTGATTGCAGCTCTGACTGGGATATTTAGGTGTGCAGGATTCATTAGCCCTTGCTAGTTGTCCATTGTTCTTGGAGGTTTTGCATCTCTGTCTGGTTCCTCCTGCCCTGCTGCCAAATCAGCAAAGATAAGTGTCTGGTTTTGCTTCTGCAGCACACATGCTGTGCTTTACAATTCAGTACTATTCAATGTTTTTTCTTGTCCAGCTTAGACTGTTTGGATATTTCAGTCAAGTTGGATTCTCAGGAGATGCAGATATACATTCCATGTCTTTAGTTAGATGGTGGAATTTTTGTATTATCTGCTGTGGATATTTTTAGGGTTTTATACTGACCGCTTAGTATTCTGTCCTATCCTTTCCTATTTAGCTAGCGTGGCCTCTTTTGCTAAATCCTGATTTCTGCCTGCGTGTGTCTTTCCTCTAATACTCACAGTCAATATTTGTGGGGGGCTGCCTATCCTTTGGGGTTCTGCTCTGAGGCAAGATAGAATTTCCATTTCCATCTATAGGGGTATTTAGTCCTCCGGCTGTGTCGAGGTGTCTAGGATGTGTTGGGTACACCCCACGGCTACTTCTAGTTGCGGTGACAGTTTAGGGTTTGCGGTCAGTACAGGTTCCACCTACTCCTGAGAAAGTCTCATGCGGCTCCAAGGTCACCGGATCATAACAGTACAACTGGCCAACAATGCATCTCAGAAGAAGGGAAGAAAGAGCCATTTTTTTCTGTAGCCTGCTTTGTCTTTTCTTCCCTCTTTTTCTCTGGGTGGCTGAGGAGTCTTGTGCTAGCATGGATGTTCAGGGATTAGCTTCTCCGGTAGACCAGCTTGCTGCTAGGGTACAGGGTATTTCTGATTATATTGTTCAGACTCCAGTTTTAGAGCCTAAGATTCCTACTCCTGATTTGTTTTTTGGGGACAGGTCCAAATTTTTGAGTTTTAAAAACAACTGTAAACTGTTTTTTGCTCTGAGACCTCGATCCTCTGGTGATTCCATTCAGCAGGTAAAAATTGTCATCTCCCTGCTGCGTGGTGATCCTCAGGATTGGGCATTTTCCCTGGAATCTGGGAATCCGGCCTAGATTAATGTAGACGCCTTTTTTCAGGCTTTAGGATTATTATATGATGAACCAAATTCTGTGGATCAAGCGGAGAAGACCTTGTTGGTCCTATCTCAGGGTCAAGAAGCGGCAGAATTGTATTGTCAGAAAATTAGAAAATGGTCTGTGTTGACTAAATGGAATGACGATGCTTTGGCGGCAATTTTCAGAAAGGGTCTTTCTGAATCCGTTAAAGATGTTATGGTGGGGTTTCCCACGCCTTTCAGTCTGAGTGATTCTATGTCTCTGGCCATTCAGATTGATCGGCGTTTGCGGGAGCGCAGGGCTGTGCGCGCTGTGGCGTTGTCCTCGGGGCGGATGCCTGAGTCAATGCAGTGTGGTAGGATTCTGTCTAGAACGGAGCAACAGGGATTCAGACGTCAGAATAGGTTGTGTTTTTATTGTGGCGATGCTTCTCATGTCATTTCAGTCTGCCCTAAGCGTACAAAGAGGATCGCTAGTTCATTTACCATCAGTACTGTACAACCTAAATTTTTATTATCTATGTCCTTGATCTGCTCATTGTCATCATTTTCTGTCATGGGGTTTGTGGATTCAGGCGCCGCCTTGAACTTAATGGACTTTGAGTTTGCCAGGCGTTGTGGTTTCCCCTTGCAGTTTTTGCAGAACCCTGTTCCTTTAAGGGGCATTGATGCTACACCTTTGGCTAAAAATAAGCCCCAGTTCTGGACACAGGTGACCATGTGCATGGCGCCAGCCCATCAGGAAGATTGTCGATTTCTGGTGTTGCATAATTTACATGATGCTATCGTGCTGGGTTTTCCGTGGTTGCAGGCACATAATCCTGTGTTGGATTGGAAGTCTATGTCTGTGACTAGTTGGGGATGTCAGGGGGTTCATAATGACGTTCCTTTGATGTCAATCTCCTTTTCTTCCACTTCTGAAATTCCAGAGTTTTTGTCTGATTTTCAGGATGTATTCGGTGAGCCCAAGTCCAGTTCCCTTCCACCGCATAGGGACTGTGATTGTGCGATTGACTTGATTCCAGGCTGTAAGTTTCCTATGGGCCGACTTTTCAACCTCTCTGTGCCTGAACATACCGCCATGCGGAGTTATGTTAAGGAGTCTTTGGAGAAAGGACATATTCGGCCATCTTCTTCACCGTTTGGAGCAGGATTTTTTTTTGTTGCTAAGAAGGATGGCTACTTGAGACCCTGTATTGATTATCGCCTCTTGAATAAGATCACGGTCAAGTTTCAATACCCTTTACCTCTACTTTCCAATTTGTTTGCTAGGATTAAGGGGGCTAGTTGGTTTACGACGATTGACCTTCGGGGGGCATATAATCTTGTTCGTATTAAGCAGGGCGATGAATGGAAAACTGTGTTTAATACTCCCGAAGGCCATTTTGAATACCTTGTGATGCCATTCGGGCTCTCTAATGCTCCATCTGTTTTTCAGCCCTTCATGCACGATATCTTCCGGACTTATCTTGATAAATTCATGATTGTATATTTGGATGACATTTTAATTTTTTCCGATGATTGGGAGTCTCATGTGAAACAGGTCAGGATGGTATTTCAGATCCTTCGTGATAATGCTTTGTTTGTGAAGGGGTCTAAGTGTCTCTTTGGAGTGCAGAAGGTTTCTTTTTTGGGCTTCATTTTTTCTCCCTCATCTATAGAGATGGATCCGGTTAAGGTTCAGGCCATTCATGATTGGATTCAACCCACATCTGTGAAGAGCCTTCAGAAATTGTTGGGCTTTGCTAATTTTTATCGCCGTTTCATTGCTAACTTCTCCAGTGTGGTTAAACCCCTGACCGATTTGACGAAGAAAGGCGCTGATGTGACGAATTGGTCCTCTGCGGCTGTCTCTGCCTTTCAGGAGCTTAAACGCTGATTTACTTCTGCCCCGGTGTTGTTTCAACCGGATGTTTCTCTTCCGTTTCAGGTTGAGGTTGACACTTCTGAGATTGGGGCAGGGGCCGTTTTGTCTCAGAGGGATCCTGTTGGTTCCTTGATGAAACCATGTGCCTTATTTCCCCGTAAGTTTTCGCCCGCTGAATGCAATTATGATGTCGGCAATCGGGAGTTGTTGGCTATGAAGTGGGCGTTTGAGGAGTGGCGACATTGGCTCGAGGGAGCTAAGCACCGTATTGTGGTCTTTACCGATCATAAAAATCTGATTTACCTCGAGTCTGCCAGGCGGCTGAATCCTAGACAGGCTCGATGGTCCTTGTTTTTTTCCCGTTTTGATTTTGTGGTCTCGTATCTTCCGGGTTCTAAGAATATTAAGGCTGATGCCCTCTCTAGGAGTTTTTTGCCTGATTCTCCTGAGGTCCTTGAACCGGTCGGCATTCTGAAAGAAGGGGTGGTCCTTTCTGCCATCTCCCCTGATTTACGACGGGTTCTTCAGGAATTTCAGGCTGACAAACCTGACCGCTGTCCAGTGGGGAAACTGTTTGTTCCTGATAGATGGACTAGTAGAGTGATTTCTGAGGTTCATTGTTCTCTGTTGGCTGGCCATCCTGGTATTTTTGGTACCAGAGATTTGGTTGGTAGGTCCTTTTGGTGGCCTTCTTTGTCATGTCATGTGCGTTCTTTTGTGCAGTCCTGTGGGACTTGTGCGCGGGCCAAGCCTTGTTGTTCCCGTGCTAGTGGGATGCTTTTGCCTTTGCCGGTCCCTGAGAGGCCCTGGACGTATATTTCTATGGATTTTATTTCTCATCTTCCGGTTTCCGAGAAGATGTCTGTCATCTGGGTTGTTTGTGACCGGTTCTCTAAGATGGTTCATTTGGTGCCTTTGCCTAAATTGCCTTCCTCTTCTGATTTGGTTCCGTTGTTTTTTCAGCATTTGGTTCGTTTGCATAGTATTCCGGAGAATATTGTGTCCGACAGAGGTTCCCAGTTTGTTTCTCGGTTTTGGCGGGCCTTTTGTGCTAAGCTGGGCATTGATTTGTCTTTTTCTTCCGCATTTCATCCTCAGACAAATGGCCAGACCGAGCGAACTAATCAGACTTTAGAAACTTATCTGAGATGCTTTGTGTCTGCTGATCAAGATGATTGGGTGGCTTTCTTGCCATTGGCCAAGTTTGCCCTTAATAATCGGGCTAGTTCGGCTACTTTGGTTTCGCCCTTCTTTTGTAATTTTGGTTTTCATCCTCATTTTTCTTTGGGGCAGGTTGAGCCTTCTGACTTTCCTGGTGTGGATTCTGTGGTTGACAGGTTGCAGCAGATTTGGGCTCATGTGGTGGACAATTTGGTATTGTCTCAGGAGGAGGCTCAACGTTTTGCTAACCGTCGTCGGTGTGTTGGTTCCCGGCTTCGGGTTGGGGATCTGGTCTGGTTGTCTTCCCGTCATGTTCCTATGAAGGTTTCTTCCCCTAAGTTTAAGCCTCGCTTTATTGGTCCTTATAGGATTTCTGAGATTATTAATCCGGTGTCTTTTCGATTGGCCCTTCCGACTTCTTTTGCTATCCATAATGTCTTCCATAGATCTTTATTGCGGAAATATGTGGTGCCCGTTGTTCCCTCTGTTGATCCTCCGGCCCCTGTGTTGGTTGATGGGGAGTTGGAGTATGTGGTTGAGAAGATTTTGGATTCTCGCTTTTCGAGGCGGAGGCTTCAGTACCTTGTCAAATGGAAGGGTTATGGCCAGGAGGATATTTCTTGGGTTTTTGCCTCTGATGTCCATGATGCTGATTTGGTCCATGCCTTTCATCTGGCTCGTCCTGATCGGCCTGGGGGCTCTGGTGAGGGTTCGGTGACCCCTCCTCAAGGGGGGGGTACTGTTGTGAATTCTGCTCTTGGGTTCCCTCCGGTGGTTGTTTGTAGTAATGCAGTTGTCCCTGGGTTGCAATCCTGGGAAGGTGTCCCTGCTGATTGCAGCTCTGACTGGGATATTTAGGTGTGCAGGATTCATTAGCCCTTGCCAGTTGTCCACTGTTCTTGGAGGTTTTGCATCTCTGTCTGGTTCCTCCTGCCCTGCTGCCAAATCAGCAAAGATAAGTGTCTGGTTTTGTTTCTGCAGCACACATGCTGTGTGCTTTACAATTCAGTACTATTCAATGTTTTTTCTTGTCCAGCTTAGACTGTGTTTGGATATTTCAGTCAAGTTGGATTCTCAGGAGATGCAGATATACATTCCATGTCTTTAGTTAGATGGTGGAATTTTTGTATTATCTGCTGTGGATATTTTTAGGGTTTTATTCTGACTGCTTAGTAGTCTGTCCTATCCTTTCCTATTTAGCTAGCGTGGCCTCTTTTGCTAAATCCTGATTTCTGCCTGCGTGTGTCTTTCCTCTAATACTCACAGTCAATATTTGTGGGGGGCTGCCTATCCTTTGGGGTTCTGCTCTGAGGCAAGATAGAATTCCCATTTCCATCTATAAGGGTACTTAGTCCTCCGGCTGTGTCGAGGTGTCTAGGATGTGTTAGGTACACCCCACGGCTACTTCTAGTTGCGGTGACAGTTTAGGGTTTGCGGTCAGTACAGGTTCCACCTACTCCTGAGAAAGTCTCATGCGGCTCCAAGGTCACCGGATCATAACACTCCTGCCTCTGCCCTTGCTGCCAGCAGGAAACTCACTGTTTCTTCGCGTGTTCTCCTCACTGCCTGGCTTAGTCATGCCCCCTCTTCCCAGATCATGGGGTCTGTTCTGCCCCCTATTCTTTCCCCCCGGGCAAAATGGGATGCAACCTCAGCAGTTCCGGACCCAGCATGATGCAGGCACCTGCAGCCCGGTCTTCCTCCTAACTAATTATGCAGCTAGTTTTAGTAAGTAGAGCACTTACATGTAAGCATAACTTATAACACTATACAGAGTAGCATGATCAAGCTATATGACAGTCTGTGCAGCCAGTTAAGAGAATGAAACACACATAGGAAAGTTGATAAAACATTGTCCCCACATGCCCCAAAGCGTTTCTCTGTCAGGGCAAAGAAGCACTATCACTAAGCAACATGTCCGTGATGCCAAATGGAAGCAAATCAGAAGCCATCCATTCTGCATCCATGTCTTACGGATCCCAATATATCATTACAATGAATTGGGGGAGCGAGAGATGCACAGTAGGGGGAGCAAGTCCCTGCTGGAGTATGCTTCGGTTGACAATTCTAACGGATACTTAGCAGATTCCTCTCTCTAAGCAATATGCACAGTGACAGTGCGCTCTCTTTTTGGCTCTGATCAGAAGTGACATGACTTGCGGGGACAGGGTTGGTCTATGCTGGTTCCTTCTTTACTTACACTGTACACTTTGTTGCTAGCTTGTCACTTCTGATCAGAGTCAATGAAGGAGCACACTGTCACTGTGCACTGAGAAGTGCACAGTGACAGAAATCTACTGATTAGACCTTGCAGTTGAAAACCTATGCCTTCTCAGTAGGGCAGGAAGTAGCCCAGGGAAGAGGCAGGGGCTGATGATGTTTCATTTGAGTATACCAGTATGCACTGGGATTCTAAAACAAATTGTCATAAAAAAGGAAGTAAAGGAAGTAGCATAAAAATAAAGCAGTTAGGGAATTTTAGTGAAAGAATATTAGAAACAAAGATTAGATTATTAAATTAAATATATAGAGTTTAGGATGAAAATACCATTTTGTTTTATACCACCCTTTTAAAAATATGCATCCATCTCATATTAAATAGTGCCCTCTTGTTATATATGGTGCCTTTTCTTATTACATAGTTTCCTGTATTTTGTATAGCGCTATGTTTTTTATAGCACTGTACATAAGCGGAAAAAACTGCCTCTGTCATTTTGCATCTTCAGATGTGCACCTGAGCACCTGTGTGATAATCATGTGACCTATCGCATGATCTATCAAAGGGGATCATGTGACATGTCACCTGATAACTCAGATGCTGGGGGCCCTGGATACTCTTAATCTGCCACTGGAAGCAGGGCCGGCGTCAGCACCCGGCACACCCGGGCAAGTGCAGGGGCCCTGAGCAGGCGGAGGGGCCCACTCGCAATCGGGAACACTCTTACTATTTCATTGCAAGTACCTTGTGTGAGTCTGGCTCTGGCTGTCCTGTTTGCACCTGTCCTTGTATTCGTCTTGTGTGAACTTGCTCCTGTCTGTCCTGAGTGTACTTGTCCTTCCTGACTCAGTCTGTTCTATGTGAACCTGCTCCTGTCTGTCTTGTGGGAACCTGCAGTCCCCTGCCTGTCTGCATCTGCGGTTCCCTGTCTGCCTGCACATGCGGTCCAGTTCTCCCTTGCCAGAGACCCAGTTCTTCCTGAAGCCATTCCTGTCTGTCCTGTCTGAACTGGGTCCTACCCCATTCTGTATTCCAGTTGTACCTGCCAGAGACCCAGTTCTTCCTGAAGCTGTTCCTGCCCGTCCAGTCTGAATTGGGTCCAACGCCTGCCTGCTTATCTGTTGTGTCAGCAAGCATCTTAATATCTTGTTGAGGGTCAGCTGCTGTGTGACCGAGGTTAATCCTAGTGTAGCGCCTGGTCACGCCTTCCCAGGCACTATTCAAATCATGGCACGGGGTCAGTCTTGGTGAGACACTCAGTCACGCCCCTCCAGGCTCTCGTTGGTGCACAGCACAGTGGGACCATGATCTATGCTTGTGCTCAACAGTCAGAGCGCGAACATAACAGAGCCTTCTCCATACTTTCTTTTTCCACTCATACTAGTACAGGTTGATCTTAGTTTCATCTCTCCAAAGAATGCTTTTCCAGAGCTAGTTACCAGAGGCAGGGTACCAGGTCTATCTGATTACATATGGTACAATACTGCTCTCTGTGCGCCCTAAATTGCTAGGGCTTTTCAGGGAGAGGGAGGGAAAACCGTCGTTGAGCGGGGATGCCATAGCGCAGGATTGAAGGGTGCCAACCTCTGCTGGTAGGAAGGGAATCTATAGTGAATTAATAGGGTGATTGTTTTCTCCCTTCTATTTAATTGCCCACATATGTGCAGATTTATATCATATGGGGTAATGATGATGTAATGTTGAAAATATTTGTTGTATATTATTTTATATATCTACATTAAAAGTTATGATTTAATTGAGCGCTATTCGGTCAATTCTATGTATTTATGGTGCCTATTTATTTGATTAACAGTGAACACTAAAAGAAATCAAGTCATTTCTTCTTCAGTTTGCAAGCACTAGACCTGTTGTTAGGCCGGGGTCACATTTGCATGTGCAATGCTAGAAACTCGCGCGAGTCTCTCGCCTCAATACCCGGCACTGCCACCGGCACTCAGGACCGGAGCGTGCGGCTGCATAGAAATATATGAAGCTGAACGCTTCGGTCCCGAGTGCCGACGACAGTGCTGGGTATTGAGGTGAGAGACTCACGCGAGTTTCTCTCATTGCACACGTAAGTGTGACCCCAGCCTAACGCTACAACCACTGTTTGTTAAAAATCCTTGGTTTCTTCCAATATAAACTGCATATAAAAACTAGCACGGCCGGCATCTGCCCCCAAATAGGGATAATTTCTGGAATGTTTCTTTAATTTTTAAAAGTCTAAAAGTCCAACAGTGCAGTTTGTTATTAAAATAGCTTGTGTCTATAACTGCTTACCATCCATTTACCCATATACGTTAATTTTTTGACCTTTGCTTATACAGCACCATCATATTCCAAAGCACTTTAGAGACATCGTTATCACTATCCCTATTTTGGCTCACAATCAAAATACCTTATCATTACTGTTTGGGGTGAAACTGGAATACCCAGAGGAAATCCACACAAACACATGAGAACACATAAACTCCTTAACGATGCAAAGCTACTGTACTAACCACTGAGCCACCATGCTGCTCATTTCTGGAGGTCACTTTCACATTCCTTAGGCTGTGCAGACATTATAGAACTTAAAAGGTGTTTACTACAGTTCTAGGAGGCAATTGGAGGCTTTGCTGTATTTTCAAATCGCAGATAATCAATTTTTTTTTAACAAGTGCAGCTAAGCTGGCAAATGTGAATTTAAAAGGATTCACTCTTCCCTACTTGACACCATACCTGGTGCTCTGCTTTTGATCACTGCCGCTGCTATTCCCAAGCGATGCTGCCACTTCCTCTGGTGCAAAATGGCAATTTCAATCACAAAGGAAGCAAAGGAAGCACAGTTGCAAATTGGAACCATGCCCTCCCCCATGTCAATTGCCAGGGTATGGGCCAGATGATGTCAGAACGTTATTAATAAAAGTGGTGGGTCTCACTTTTGGAACCAGAGAAAGTGGTCCCATCACATGAGAATGTCAGCAGGGGAAGTTAAAAGCACAGGACAAGATATGGCGTCCATTCATTAGTTATAGGTAAATTATTTTTTTTAGATAAAAGCTGTTACTTTATCTTCTTTAAAACACAAATAATTGTTTCAAAAGCATCATATTCATGAGTGTATTACCGCTCTTTACAACCTCTGAATATGATGGCACAATAAAGCACCTACAGACCTACCATGTGCCAGTGATATGATTGGTGACTACTTATTTGACGGACCTTTTACGGACCCAGGTATGACTATAACCTCTGCTCACCTTATAGCTATATCTCTGGTGGAACCCTTCTAAACGTCTGTATGTCTTTCACCTTTTAAAATTATTTATTTCAAGGTAGGGTGTCACGATATTTCCTACAGCAGTGCCCAATGATTGAAGATGTGCGAAGGAATGATGAGAGGTAAGCATCTGTATGTCTAGTTTGCGGTGTGGTCTGTGTCTTGTATAAGTAGCAGTCTGGTTTTGCATCTGTTAAAAAATGCAAGCATAAGGGCAGTGTGAACAGAGCCTTGCATAAATTAAGGAATGAAACCGCAGCAGATGACAAATGGCACTCACATACCAATCCATGTTGCATCTGACTTGGATGAATGCCCTTTTTAACAGGATGTGGATAAAAGTTGTTGTTTTCTTTCTATATGTGGATGTCCTACCTAACGACATAAGGTTCCTAATCCTTAAAAGGAAGAGAAAATCAAGTCAAGAAACCTTCCATCGCTTTTCTAAGCACATATCCATCTGTTAACTGGGTTGACATACACAAGTAAGAGACCGTTTCCTGCAATAGATTACTGCAGTCTACCTAACTGTTTGAAAGACCTACAAACAGACCCTAATCGTAGTCATGTAAGACTAATGAGACCTATAATATTGATTATGTTATGCTGGGAGAACATTGTGCACTGTGTTTGTTTGTCTTATCAGTTCCTGTATGTAGGATTTCCTTTTAATGCAATGTAAATGTCTAAAGCCTGGAACCATACTTAGAAAAGACTGAACACCTGTATTCCTCAATGCATTCCGGACGTTTCTGCACTTTTGCCATTGCTCGGTTGTCCTGGATGAACTCACTAATTGTAACAGGATTCAGCTGCGTTCACTGTGGGAGAGTGACATCAGATGCTAAAAATCTCCTTGGTTTCCACCATAATTATGTTGTTCTACACCGGGAAACATGGAAGGAAAAGAGCAGACAAACGGATGTGAATGATGGAGGATTCACATCCTAGAGCAGGGAGGTGGAAGTGAGGAATATAGTGTGATAACTATATTTGTACACTCTGCCTATTAAGGGATCTAGAATTTCCTGAAAGAAACAACTGGGGTTGAGCTGAGACAGCAAATGACTAAGACAAAAATGGTATTGGAATTCTACTACATCATCCAATAGCTTTGTACATTTTTAAGAAAATTGGGAATAATAATGAATGGTGAAATGTGAGTTATAAAAATAACCCAGACATAAAATACATGCTGAGACACAGAGGAAAGCCGACTGGCCATAGACGTGAATTTCTGCTTGACGATCTAAAGTCTTTATGATGATCTCCTATTAACATGTACATTTATATCACAACAACATGCTATGGGGCAGGATGTCGGGTGGCTGCGGCTGCTAGACCTCAGGAGAAAATAAGAGAAACAGATAAAAAAAATAAACCTGTAACAACCATCTTGGAAGCAATCAATAATGTGCTTTCAAGTGCAGAAAAATATAGGATGCCTTTAAAGAGGATATCCGGGACTTTACAAAGAAAGGCATGTAGTTGCTAACAGAAGTAACTACCTGCCTGTTGTACCCAGCGCCAGTTTTTGACTGCTCCTGCCAAAGATTCAGCTGCTCCCTGTCAACAGAGCAGCGGTTTCTCTTCCTGATGACAGGGTGGGAAGACTGGTGTCATGCTGATTGATAGCCGGCTTCCTCCAATTAGGCAGCGAAAGTGGGCTGTCAATCAGCATGACACCAGTAGTCCTGCCCTGTCAACAGGAAGAGACACTGCTGCTCTGTTGACAGGGAGCAGCTGAATCTCTGGCAGGAGTGGTCAATGACTTGCACCGGGTACACAAGGCAGGTAGTTACGTTGGATAGCAACTACATGCCTTTTTTTAAAGTCTCGGATATCAACCTTAAATTCACTTAAAGGGAACCTGTCAGGTGAAAAAACACTATTAACCTGAAGATATTGGGATAATGTGAAAGTTAGTAGTGTTCTGAAGCGGTGCAGCAACTGCGTTGAAAGCCCTGCTGCCGGTAGGAAATTAACTTCAATCCTAATCCTCCTGGCAGCCTCCGGTATTTCAGTCACAGAGGTGCAGCCGTTACTGCTTCAGTGACTACTCAGTACATAGTAGCTGTAACCAGCACCTGGCACTGACTGACAGCCATTTCTGTACTGATGCACTGTTGAACAGGCTTTCAGTTAGTTCCAGGGTGTGGTTACACCATTATTATACCTCTCAATCATCATTTATCCAGCTGGATAGTGGATGAGTGAACACGTCTTTATAGAATCTAGATTGCTACATATATCTTCTCATCATGATGGTGGGGGCTCAGTTCCAAATTTTGCATTGGGGCCCATAGGACTCTAGTTACATCACTGGCACCCAAAAATTTTATCATTCAAGCTGTCACTACTATAGGTTAGGTTAGCACAGCAGTTTGCACAGGCGCACTTCTCTCTTACACCTTAGAGTAGGATATTGATGAGGCTGTGCTGCCATTTCTGCTGTGTCATTACCCAGTGTGCAGGAGCTGCCCCAATCTCCTCCTTCTGCTGCTAATATTTTTAATAAGATTCCTGTGGGTTCCGAAGACTGTGAGGAAAAGCAACTTACATTTTTAGATATTTTATGTGAAATTGATATGTATAATATAATAGTAGATCTATAAAGTTGTGTGAAAACATGTTTGCCCCTTTCCTATCATTTTGCATGTTTGTCACACTTAAATGTTTCAGCTCACAAAACAAATTTAAGGGAAAAGAAATCCAAACTTACAGGGCCCTGTGTGAAAAAGAGATTGCCCCCTAAATCCAGTAACTGATTGGGCCACCCTTAGCAGCAACAACTGCAATCAATCATTTGCGATAACTGCCAAAGAGTCTTTTACATGCTCTGGAGGAATTTTAGGCCACTCATTTTTGCAGAGTTGTTTTAATTCAGTCTCATTGGAGGGTTTCCTGTTGTGAATTCCATTCTCGGACTCCCTCCTGTGGTCATGAATGGTACTTTGGTTAGTTCTGCTCTTGGACTCCCTCTGGTGGCTTTGAGCGGAACTGCTGGTCACTGAGGTTGATTTTGTCAGCTGCTCTCGTTTATTGCTATGCTGGCTTCCCTATTTAACTCCACTCAGATCGTTACTTGATGCCAGCTGTCAATGTTTCAGTATTGGTTCAGATCTCTCTTGGACTTCTCTGAGGACCTGTCTACTCCAGCAGAAGCTAAGTCTTTGCTAGTTCATTTGTTGTTACTGCTTCCTGAATATATTTCTTAGTACTGCAAATTTCTAGTCCAGCTTGCTATCTTGATATTCCCTTGCTAGCTGGAAGCTCTGGGGTGCAGAGTGGCACCTCCACACCGTGAGTCGGTGTGGGGAGTCTTTTTGCTTACTCTGCGTGGTTTTTTGTAGTCTTTTGTGCTGACCGCATAGTTCCCTTTTCTATCCTCTGACTATTTAGTGAAGTCTGGCCTCCTTTGCTAAAAACTGTTTCATTCCTGTGTTTGTGACTTTCCTCTTAACTCACAGTCAATATATGTGGGGGGCTGCCTTTACCTTTGGGGAATTTCTCTGAGGCAAGGTTAGGCTTCTATTTCTATCTTTAGGGGTAGTTAGCTCTTAGGCTGTGAAGAGGCGTCTAGAGAGAGTTAGGTACGCTCCACGGCTATTTCTAGTGTGTGTGATAGGAGTAGAGTTGCGGTCATCAGAGTTCCCACTTTCCCAGAGCTTGTTCCGATTACTAGTTTACTCATCAGGTCATTCCGGGTGCTCCTAACCATCAGGTCCATAACAGTACAGCTGGCCCACAAAGTGTTAATGCATCTCAAAAGAGGGATAAGAGAAGTTCTGAACCCATTTTTTTTTCTTTGCAGTGTGTTTTATCTCTCTTTTCCCCTTAATCTCTGGGTGGTTCAGGACTCAGGTGTAGATATGGATATTCAAGGTCTGTCCTCTTGTGTGGATCATCTCACTGCAAGAGTACAAAGCATTCAAGATTATGTAGTTCAGAATCCGATGTTAGAGCCTAGAATTCCAATTCCTGATTTGTTTTCTGGGGATAGATCTAAGTTTCTGAATTTGAAAAATAATTGTAAACTGTTTCTTGCTTTGAAACCCCGCTCCTCTGGTGACCCCATTCAGCAAGTAAAAATTATTATTTCTTTGTTGCGTGGCGACCCTCAAGACTGGGCATTCTCCCTTGCGCCAGGAGATCCTGCATTGCTTAATGTAGATGCGTTTTTTCTGGCACTTGGATTGCTTTATGACGAACCGAATTCAGTGGATCAGGCAGAGAAAATCTTGCTAGCTTTGTGTCAGGGTCAGGATGAAGCAGAGATATATTGTCAGAAGTTTAGAAAATGGTCTGTGCTTACTCAACGGAATGAGTGTGCCCTGGCAGCAATTTTTAGAAAGGGTCTTTCTGAAGCCCTTAAGGATGTTATGGTGGGATTCCCCACGCCTGCTGGTCTGAATGAATCAATGTCCTTGGCCATCCAAATTGATCGGCGTTTGCGTGAGCGCAAAATTGTGCACCATTTGGCGGTGTCCTCTGAGCAGAGGCCTGAGCTTATGCAATGTGATAGAACTTTGACCAGAACTGAACGGCAAGAACACAGACGTCAGAATAGGCTGTGTTTTTACTGTGGTGACCCCACTCATGCTATCTCTGATTGTCCTAAGCGCACTAAGCGGTTCGCTAGGTCTGTCACCATTGGTACTGTACAGCCTAAATTTCTTTTGTCTGTTACTCTGATTTGCTCTTTGTCATCCTACTTGGTTATGGCATTTGTGGATTGAGGCGCTGCCCTGAATTTGATGGACTTGGAGTTTGCCAGGCGCTGTGGTTTTTTCTTGGAGCCTTTGCAGTATCCTATTCCATTAAGGGGAATTGATGCCACGCCGTTGGCCAAGAATAAACCTCAGTACTGGACTCAGTTGACCATGTGCATGGCTCCTGCACATCAGGAAGATATTCGCTTTTTGGTGTTGCATAATTTGCATGATGTGGTCGTATTGGGTTTGCCTTGGCTACAGGTTCATAATCCAGTATTGGAGTGGAAATCAATGTCTGTGTCTAGTTGGGGTTGTCAAGGGGTACATGGCGATGTTCCATTGGTGTCAATTTCTGCTTCCACTCTGTCATGGTTCCCAATGGCAAGGGAACGTCAGAGAACATAAATAACAGAACAGCTCTTGGGTGATGGAATCTCGAGCTGACCGTGAGCTAAACCTACCACACAACTAACAGTGGCCGGGTGGCGTACCTACGTTTTATCCCTAGACGCCTAGCGCCAGCCGGAGGACTAACTAACCCTAATAGAGGAAAAGACAGACCTGGCTTACCTCTAGGGAAATTCCCCCAAAAAGGAGACAGAAGCCCCCCACATATATTGACGGTGAGTTCAGAGGAAAAGACATACGCAGTATGAAGGTAGGTTCAGCAAAGCGAGGTCCGCTTACTAGATAGCAAGAAGATACAATAGGGAACTTCACGGTCAGCTGAAAACCCTATTAAAATACCATCCCGAAATTACTTTAAGACTCATGTGTCAACTCATGACACCGGAGTGGCAATTTCGGCCCACAAGAGCTTCCAGCTACAGAAAAATAACATAACTGTGAACTGGAACAAAAATGCAAAACAAACTTAGGACTAAGAGTCCAACTTAGCTGATAGTAGTCTAGAAGCAGGAACATGCAACAGAAAGGCTCTGGTTACATTGACGGCCGGCACTAGAATAACTGAGCAGCAAGGCTAAATAGGATACACCCATATCCTAATGGAAACAGGTGAACAGAGAAAGTGAAGCACACAAGTCCAGTACCACCAGTGACCACCGGGGGAGCCCAAAAACCAAACTCACAACAGTACCCCCCCCTCAAGGAGGGGGCACCGAACCCTCACAAGAACCACCAGGGCGATCAGGACGAGCCCTATGAAAGGCACGGACCAAATCAGAGGCATGAACATCAGAGGCTGTCACCCAAGAATTATCCTCTTGACCGTAGCCCTTCCACTTGACCAGATACTGAACTTTCCATCTGGAAACACGGGAGTCCAAGATCTTCTCCACAACGTACTCCAATTCACCCTCAACCAACACCGGAGCGGGAGGCTCAACGGAAGGCACAACCGGTACCTCATACCTGCGCAATAATGACCGATGGAAGACATTATGGATAGAAAAAGATGCTGGGAGGTCCAATCGAAAGGACACGGGGTTAAGAATCTCAAAAATCTTATACGGGCCAATGAACCGAGGCTTAAACTTAGGAGAAGAAACCCTCATAGGGACAAAACGAGAAGACAACCACACCAAGTCCCCAACACGAAGACGAGGACCAACACGACGACGGCGGTTAGCAAAATGCCGAGTCTTCTCCTGGGACAACTCCAAATTGTCCACCACCTGTCCCCAAATCCGATGCAACCTATCCACCACAGTATCCACTCCAGGACAATCCGAAGACTCCACCTGACCGGAAGAAAAATGAGGATGAAACCCCGAATTGCAAAAGAAAGGAGAAACCAAAGTGGCAGAACTAGCCCGATTATTGAGGGCAAACTCCGCCAACGGCAAAAAGGCAACCCAGTCATCCTGATCCGCAGACACAAAACACCTCAAATAAGTCTCCAAGGTCTGATTAGTTCGCTCAGTCTGGCCATTAGTCTGAGGATGGAACGCAGACGAAAAAGACAAATCAATGCCCATCCTAGCACAGAACGCCCGCCAAAATCTAGACACGAACTGGGTCCCCCTGTCAGAAACGATATTCTCCGGAATACCATGCAAGCGAACCACATTTTGAAAAAACAGAGGAACCAACTTGGATGAGGAAGGCAACTTAGGCAAGGGCACCAAATGAACCATCTTTGAAAAACGGTCACACACCACCCAGATGACAGACATTTTCTGAGAAACAGGGAGATCAGAAATAAAATCCATAGAGATGTGAGTCCAAGGCCTCTTCGGAATAGGCAAAGATAACAACAATCCGCTAGCCCGAGAACAACAAGGTTTGGCCCGAGCACAAACATCACAAGACTGCACAAAAACTCGTACATCTCGAGACAGGGAAGGCCACCAGAAGGACCTAGCCACCAAATCCCTGGTACCAAAGATCCCGGGATGACCTGCCAACACAGAAGAATGAACCTCCGAGATGACTCTACTGGTCCAATCATCAGGAACAAACAGTCTACCAGGCGGGCAACGATCAGGTCTATCCGCCTGAAACTCCTGCAAAGCCCGTCGCAGGTCTGTGGAAACAGCAGATAATATCACCCCATCCTTAAGGATACCTGTAGGTTCAGAATCACCAGGGGAATCAGGCTCAAAACTCCTAGAAAGGGCATCCGCCTTCACATTTTTAGAACCTGGTAAGTATGAGACCACAAAATTAAACCGAGAGAAAAACAACGACCAGCGCGCCTGTCTAGGATTCAGGCGCCTGGCAGACTCAAGATAAATCAAATTCTTGTGATCGGTCAATACCACCACCTGATGTCTAGCCCCCTCAAGCCAATGACGCAACTCCTCAAAAGCCCACTTCATAGCCAAAAGCTCCCGATTACCAATATCATAATTTCGCTCGGCGGGCGAAAATTTTCGAGAAAAGAACGCACAAGGTCTCATCACGGAGCAGTCGGAACTTTTCTGCGACAAGACCGCCCCAGCTCCGATCTCGGAAGCATCGACCTCAACCTGAAAAGGAAGAGTAACATCAGGCTGACGCAACACAGGGGCGGAAGAAAAGCGGCGCTTAAGCTCCCGAAAGGCCTCCACAGCAGCAGGGGACCAATCAGCAACATCAGCACCCTTTTTGGTCAAATCAGTCAAAGGTTTAGCAACATCAGAAAAACCAGTTATAAATCGACGATAAAAATTAGCAAAGCCCAAAAATTTCTGAAGGCTCTTAAGAGAAGAAGGTTGCGTCCAATCACAAATAGCCCGAACCTTGACAGGATCCATCTCAATGGAAGAGGGGGAAAAAATGTACCCCAAAAAAGAAATCTTTTGAACCCCAAAAATACATTTAGAACCCTTCACACACAAGGAATTAGCCCGCAAAACCTGAAAAACCCTCCTGACCTGTTGGACATGAGAATCCCAGTCATCCGAAAAAATCAAAATATCATCCAGATAGACGATCATAAATTTATCCAAATATTCACGGAAAATGTCATGCATAAAGGACTGAAAGACTGAAGGGGCATTTGAAAGACCAAAAGGCATTACTAAATACTCAAAATGGCCCTCGGGCGTATTAAATGCGGTTTTCCACTCATCCCCCTGCTTAAGTCGCACCAAATTATACGCCCCACGGAGATCAATCTTAGAGAACCACTTAGCCCCTTTTATTCGAGCAAACAAATCAGTCAGCAGTGGCAGAGGATACTGATATTTGACTGTAATTTTATTCAAGAGTCGATAATCAATACACGGCCTCAAAGAGCCATCTTTTTTAGATACAAAGAAAAAACCGGCTCCTAAGGGAGATGAAGAAGGACGAATATGTCCCTTTTCCAGGGACTCCTTAATATATTCTCGCATAGCAGCATGTTCAGGTACAGATAGATTAAATAAACGACCCTTTGGAAATTTACTGCCCGGAATCAGATCTATGGTACAATCGCAATCTCTGTGAGGAGGTAGTGAACCAAGCTTAGGCTCCTCAAAAACATCACGATAATCAGATAAAAATTCCGGAATCTCAGAGGGAATAGATGACGAAATGGAAACCAAAGGTACGTCCCCATGAGCCCCCTGACATCCCCAGCTTAACACAGACATTGCTTTCCAGTCAAGGACTGGGTTATGAGATTGTAACCATGGTAATCCGAGCACCAAAACGTAATGTAGATTGTACAACACAAGGAAGCGAATCATCTCCTGATGGTCTGGATTCATACGCATAGTCACTTGTGTCCAGTATTGTGGTTTATTACTAGCCAATGGTGTAGAGTCAATACCCTTCAGAGGTATAGGAACTTCCAGAGGCTCTAGATCAAACCCACAGCGCCTGGCAAAGGACCAATCCATTAGACTCAAAGCGGCGCCAGAGTCGACATAGGCATCCGCGGTAATTGACGATAATGAACAAATCAAGGTCACAGACAGAATAAACTTCGACTGTAAAGTGCCAATTGAAATAGACTTATCAACCTTTTTTGTACGTTTAGAGCATGCTGATATAACATGAGTTGAATCACCACAATAGAAGCACAACCCATTTTTTCGCCTAAAATTCTGCCGTTCGCTTCTGGACAGAATTCTATCACATTGCATATTTTCTGGAGCCTTCTCAGAAGACACTGCCAAATGGTGCACAGGTTTGCGCTCCCGCAAACGCCGATCAATCTGAATAGCCATTGTCATGGACTCATTCAGACCTGTAGGTGCAGGGAACCCCACCATAACATCTTTAATGGCATCAGAGAGACCCTCTCTGAAATTCGCCGCCAGGGCGCACTCATTCCACTGAGTAAGCACAGACCATTTACGAAATTTTTGGCAGTATATTTCAGCTTCATCTTGCCCTTGAGATAGGGCCATCAAGGCTTTTTCAGCCTGAATCTCTAAGTTAGGTTCCTCATAAAGCAACCCCAAAGCCAGAAAAAACGCATCCACATTGAGCAACGCAGGATCCCCGGGTGCCAATGCAAATGCCCAGTCTTGAGGGTCACCCCGCAGCAAGGAAATTACTATCCTAACCTGCTGTGCGGGATCTCCAGCGGAGCGAGATCTCAGGGAAAGAAATAATTTACAATTATTTTTGAAATTCAGGAAACGAGATCTATCCCCGGAGAAAAATTCTGGTATAGGAATTCTAGGTTCAGATATAGGAGCATGAATAACAAAATCCTGTAAATTTTGAACCTTCGTAGCAAGATTATTCAAACCTGTAGCCAAACTCTGAGGATCCATTTTAATCAGGTGAGATCAGAGCCATTCAAGGATTAGAAGGAGAGAGAGAGACAAAGGCTGCAATTAGAGCAGAAATGCAACTAAGTCAACTATAGAGCAAGCTCAGAGGAAAAAAAAAAAAAAAAATCTGCAGACTTCTTTTTCTCTCCTTTCTTCTGCCAACGGTTTTAACACTGGGCCGGCCATACTGTCATGGTTCCCAATGGCAAGGGAACGTCAGAGAACATAAATAACAGAACAGCTCTTGGGTGATGGAATCTCGAGCTGACCGTGAGCTAAACCTACCACACAACTAACAGTGGCCGGGTGGCGTACCTACGTTTTATCCCTAGACGCCTAGCGCCAGCCGGAGGACTAACTAACCCTAATAGAGGAAAAGACAGACCTGGCTTACCTCTAGGGAAATTCCCCCAAAAAGGAGACAGAAGCCCCCCACATATATTGACGGTGAGTTCAGAGGAAAAGACATACGCAGTATGAAGGTAGGTTCAGCAAAGCGAGGTCCGCTTACTAGATAGCAAGAAGATACAATAGGGAACTTCACGGTCAGCTGAAAACCCTATTAAAATACCATCCCGAAATTACTTTAAGACTCATGTGTCAACTCATGACACCGGAGTGGCAATTTCGGCCCACAAGAGCTTCCAGCTACAGAAAAATAACATAACTGTGAACTGGAACAAAAATGCAAAACAAACTTAGGACTAAGAGTCCAACTTAGCTGATAGTAGTCTAGAAGCAGGAACATGCAACAGAAAGGCTCTGGTTACATTGATGGCCGGCACTAGAATAACTGAGCAGCAAGGCTAAATAGGATACACCCATATCCTAATGGAAACAGGTGAACAGAGAAAGTGAAGCACACAAGTCCAGTACCACCAGTGACCACCGGGGGAGCCCAAAAACCAAACTCACAACACCACTCCTTCTGAAGTCCCTGAGTTTCTGTCGGATTACCAGGATGTATTTGATGAGCCCAAATCCAGTGTCCTACCCCCTCATAGGGATTGTGATTGTGCTATAAATTTGATTCCTGGTAGTAAGTTTCCTAAGGGCCGACTTTTCAATTTATCGGTGCCAGAGCACGCCGCTATGCGGAGTTATATAAAGGAGTCCTTAGAGAAAGGGCATATTCGCCCGTCTTCATCACCGTTGGGAGCAGGGTTCTTTTCTGTGGCCAAGAAGGATGGTTCTCTGAGACCCTGTATAGATTACCGCCTTCTCAATAAGATCACTGTCAAATTTCAGTACCCTTTGCCTCTGCTGTCTGATTTGTTTGCTCGGATTAAGGGGGCTAGTTGGTTCACCAAGATAGATCTTCGAGGGGCGTATAACCTTGTGCGTATTAAACAGGGCGATGAATGGAAAACAGCATTTAATACGCCCGAGGGCCATTTTGAGTACCTGGTAATGCCATTCGGGCTTTCAAATGCTCCATCTGTGTTTCAGTCCTTTATGCATGACATCTTCCGAAAATATCTGGATAGATTCATGATTGTATATTTGGATGATATTTTGGTCTTTTCGGATGATTGGGAGTTTCATGTGAAACAGGTCAGAATGGTATTCCAGGTCCTTTGTGCTAATTCCTTGTTTGTGAAGGGGTCTAAATGTCTCTTCAGAGTTCAGAAGGTTTCCTTTTTGGGCTTCATTTTTTCCCCTTCTACTATCGAGATGGACCCTGTTAAAGTTCAGGCCATTCATGATTGGACTCAACCTACATCTATGAACAGCCTCCAGAAATTCCTGGGCTTTGCTAATTTTTACCGTCGCTTCATCGCTAATTTTTCTAGTGTGGTTAAACCTTTGACTGATTTGACAAAGAAAGGTGCTGATGTGGTGAATTGGTCCTCTGCGGCCGTTGAGGCTTTTCAGGAGCTGAAACGTCGTTTTTCTTCGGCCCCTGTGTTGTGTCAGCCAGATGTTTCGCTCCCTTTTCAGGTCAAGGTTGATGCTTCTGAGATTGGAGCAGGAGCTGTTTTGTCTCAAAAAAGTTCTGATGGCTCTGTGATGAAGCCATGTGCCTTCTTTTCTAGATAGTTTTCGCCTGCTGAGCGTAATTATGATGTTGGCAATCGGGAGCTGCTAGCTATGAAGTGGGCATTCGAGGAGTGGCGACATTGGCTTGAGGGAGCCAAGCACCGCGTGGTGGTCTTGACGGATCACAAAAATCTGACCTATCTCGAGTCTTCCAAGCGGTTGAATCCTAGACAGGCTCAATGGTCGCTGTTCTTCTCCCGTTTCGATTTTGTGGTCTCATACCTTCCAGGTTCTAAGAATGTGAAGGCGGATGCCCTTTCTAGGAGTTTTGTGCCTGATTCTCCGGGAGTCCCTGAGCCGGCTGGTATTCTCAAAGAGGGGGTAATTCTGTCTGCCATCTCCCCTGATTTGCGGCGGGTGCTGCAGGAGTTTCAGGCTGATAGACCTGACCGTTGTCCAGCGGAGAAACTATTTGTCCCTGATAGATGGACTAGCAGAGTTATTTCTGAGATTCATTGCTCAGTGTTGGCTGGTCATCCTGGGATTTTTGGGACCAGAGATTTGGTGGCTAGGTTCTTTTGGTGGCTTTCCTTGTCTCGGGATGTGCGTTCTTTTGTGCAGTCCTGTGGGACTTGTGCTCAGGCTAAGCCCTGCTGTTCTCGTGCCAGTGGGTTGCTTTTGCCCTTGCCAGTCCCGAAAAGGCCTTGGACGCATGTTTCCATGGATTTTATTTCAGATCTTCCTGTCTCTCAAAGGATGTCTGTCATCTGGGTGGTTTGTGATCGCTTTTCTAAGATGGTCCATTTGGTACCCTTGCCTAAATTACCTTCCTCCTCTGATTTGGTGCCATTATTTTTTCAACATGTGGTTCATTTGCATGGCATTCCGGAGAACATTGTGTCGGACAGAGGTTCCCAGTTTGTCTCTAGGTTTTGGCGGTCCTTTTGTGCTAAGATGGGCATTGATTTGTCTTTTTCTTCGGCTTTCCATCCTCAAACAAATGGCCAAACCGAACGAACCAACCAGACTTTGGAAACCTATCTGAGATGCTTTGTTTCTGCTGATCAGGATGATTGGGTGACCTTCTTGCCTTTGGCTGAGTTCGCCCTTAATAATCGGGCTAGTTCGGCTACTTTGGTTTCGCCTTTTTTTTGCAATTCTGGGTTTCATCCTCGTTTTTCTTCGGGGCAGGTTGAGCCTTCTGACTGTCCTGGGGTGGATTCTGTGGTGGACAGGTTGCTGCAAATTTGGACTCACGTAGTGGACAATCTGACGTTGTCCCAGGAGGAGGCTCAACGTTTTGCTAACCGCCGTCGTTGTGTTGGTCCCCGACTTCGTGTTGGGGATTTGGTTTGGTTGTCTTCTCGTTATGTTCCTATGAAGGTTTCTTCTCCTAAGTTTAAGCCTCGTTTCATTGGTCCTTATAAGATTTCTGAAATTCTCAACCCTGTCTCATTTCGTTTGGTCCTTCCAGCTTCTTTTGCCATCCATAATGTGTTCCATAGGTCGTTGTTGTGGAGGTACGTGGCGCCTATGGTTCCCTCCGTTGATCCTCCTGCCCCGGTGTTGGTTGAGGGGGAGTTGGAGTATGTGGTGGAAAAAATTTTGGATTCTCGTATTTTGAGACTGAAGCTTCAGTACCTAGTTAAGTGGAAGGGCTATGGTCAGGAGGATAATTCCTGGGTTGTTGCCTCTGATGTCCACGCTGCCGATTTAGTTCGTGCTTTTCATTTGGCTCGTCCTGATCGGCCTGGGGGCCCTGGTGAGGGTTCGGTGACCCCTCCTCAAGGGGGGGGTACTGTTGTGAATTCCGTTCTCGGACTCCCTCCTGTGGTCATGAATGGTACTTTGGTTAGTTCTGCTCTTAGACTCCCTCTGGTGGCTTTGAGCGGAACTGCTGGTCACTGAGGTTGGTTTTGTCAGCTGCTCTCGTTTATTGCTATGCTGGCTTCCCTATTTAACTCCACTCAGATCGTTACTTGATGCCAGCTGTCAATGTTTCAGTATTGGTTCAGATCTCTCTTGGACTTCTCTGAGGACCTGTCTACTCCAGCAGAAGCTAAGTCTGTTATGATCCCAACGGCAGGGGACCTCAAAGATTACAGCAAAGTCTGCAAAACATCAATACCAGCTCATAGGGAAGTGGTAACTAGGCTGACCATATACCTGATCCTAGCGCAAACACTAACAGCAGCCGGGGAACGTGCCTACGTTGATTCTAGACATCTCGCGCCAGCCGGAGAACTAACTACCCCTATCAGGGAAAATAAGACCTCTCTTGCCTCCAGAGAAAAGACCCCAAAGTAATACAAGCCCCCAACAAATAATAACGGTGAGGTAAGAAGAAAAGACAAACGTAAGAATGAACTAGATTTAGCAAAGAGAGGCCCACTGACTAATAGCAGAATATAGTAAGAAGACTTATATGGTCAGCAAAAAACCCTGCAAAATATCCACGCTGAATATCCAAGAACCCCCAAACCGACTGACGGTGTGGGGGGAGAATATCAGCCCCCCTAGAGCTTCCAGCAATAACAGGAATCACATATTGTACAAGCCGGATAAAAAATATGAACAAAGCAAATGATCAAGAGTATGAAAGCAGAACTTAGCTTATCTTGCAAAGAACCAGGACCTGAAGACAGGAGCAAACAGAAGTGAACTGATTACAACGATGCCAGGCACTGGACTGAGAATCCAGGAAGTTTAAATAGCAACACCCCAGGCCTAATGAAGCAGGTGAGCACAAACCTGGTAAAAGACAATCCAAGTGCCAAATCACTAGTGACCACAAGAGGGAGCCAAAAAGTATAGTTCACAACAGTACCCCCCCTTTAAGGAGGGGTCACCGAACCCTCACCAAGACCACCAGGGCGACCAGGATGAGCAGCGTGGAAGGCACGAACCAAATCGGCCGCATGAACATCAGAGGCGGCCACCCAGGAATTATCTTCCTGACCATAGCCCTTCCATTTGACCAAATACTGGAGCCTCCGTCTAGAGAGACGAGAATCCAAGATCTTCTCCACCACGTACTCCAACTCGCCCTCAACCAACACCGGAGCAGGAGGCTCAACAGCAGGAACCACAGGCACAACGTACCGCCGTAACAAAGACCTATGGAACACGTTGTGAATGGCAAACGACACCGGAAGATCCAAACGAAAAGAAACCGGGTTAAGAACTTCCAAAATTTTATAAGGACCAATAAAGCGAGGCTTAAACTTAGGAGAGGAAACCTTCAGAGGGACATACCGAGAAGACAACCAAACCAAATCCCCAACACGAAGTCGGGGGCCCACACCGCGGCGGCGGTTGGCAAAACGCTGAGCCTTCTCCTGTGACAACTTCAAGTTGTCCACCACATGATTCCAAATCCGCTGCAACCTATCCACCACGGAATCCACCCCAGGACAGTCAGAAGACTCAACATGACCCGAGGAGAAATGAGGATGAAAACCAGAGTTGCAGAAGAATGGCGAAACCAAAGTAGCGGAACTAGCCCGATTATTAAGGGCAAACTCCGCCAATGGCAAGAAGGTCACCCAATCATCCTGGTCCACAGAAACAAAACATCTCAAATAAGCCTCCAGTGTCTGATTAGTTCGCTCCGTTTGACCATTAGTCTGAGGATGGAAGGCAGATGAAAACGACAAATCAATGCCCATCTTAGCACAAAAAGATCGCCAGAATCTGGACACAAACTGGGATCCTCTGTCGGACACGATATTCTCCGGAATGCCGTGTAAACGAACTACATTCTGAAAAAACAAAGGAACCAGATCGGAAGAGGAAGACAACTTAGGCAAGGGTACCAAATGGACCATCTTGGAAAAACGATCACACACCACCCAGATGACAGATATTCCCCGAGACACCGGAAGATCAGAAATGAAATCCATGGAAATGTGCGTCCAAGGCCTCTTCGGGACGGGCAAGGGCAAAAGCAACCCGCTAGCACGAGAACAACAAGGCTTAGCCCGAGCACAAGTCCCACAGGACTGCACAAATGACCGCACATCCCGTGACAAGGAAGGCCACCAAAAGGACCTAGCCACCAAATCTCGGGTACCAAAAATTCCCGGATG
Source organism: Ranitomeya variabilis (assembly GCF_051348905.1). Taxonomy (NCBI): domain Eukaryota; kingdom Metazoa; phylum Chordata; class Amphibia; order Anura; family Dendrobatidae; genus Ranitomeya; species Ranitomeya variabilis. The sequence continues at coordinate 542,628,117 of NC_135236.1, read as the reverse complement.
CCCTGCCAACACCGAGGAATGAACCTCGGAAATGACTCTGCTGGTCCATTTATCAGGAACAAACAGTCTGTCGGGTGGACACGAGTCAGGTCTACCAGCCTGAAATCTCTGCAACACACGTCGCAAATCCGGAGATATGGCCGACACGATCACTCCCTCTTTAAGAATACCAGCTGGCTCCGAGACTCCAGGAGAGTCAGGCACAAAGCTCCTAGAGAGAGCATCAGCCTTAACATTCTTCGAACCAGGCAGGTATGAGACCACAAAGTCAAAACGAGAGAAAAACAATGACCAACGAGCCTGTCTAGGATTCAGGCGCTTAGCAGACTCGAGATACATCAGATTTTTGTGATCAGTCAAGACCACCACACGATGCTTAGCACCCTCGAGCCAATGACGCCACTCCTCAAATGCCCACTTCATGGCCAACAACTCCCGATTACCAACATCATAGTTCCGCTCAGCAGGCAAAAACTTCCTAGAGAAAAAGGCACATGGTCTCATCACAGAACAACCAGAGCCTCTCTGCGACAAAACAGCCCCAGCACCGATCTCAGAAGCATCCACTTCAACCTGAAAGGGAAGTGAGACATCAGGCTGGCACAAAACAGGTGCCGAAGTAAACCGGCGCTTCAGCTCCTGGAAGGCCTCCATGGCTGCAGGAGCCCAATTAGCCACATCAGAACCTTTCTTGGTCATATCCGTCAAAGGTTTAACAACGCTAGAAAAATTAGCGATAATGCGACGGTAGAAATTAGCGAACCCCAAGAACTTCTGAAGACTCTTAACAGACGTGTGCTGAGTCCAATCATGAATAGCTCGGACCTTGACTGGGTCCATCTCCACGGCAGAAGGGGAGAAAATAAAACCCAAAAAGGAAACCTTCTGCACTCCAAAGAGACACTTTGAGCCCTTCACAAACAAAGCGTTATCACGCAAAACCTGAAACACCATCCTGACCTGCTTTACATGAGAATCCCAATCATCCGAGAAAACTAGAATATCATCAAGATACACAATCAAAAATTTATCCAGATACTTCCGGAAGATATCATGCATAAAGGACTGAAACACTGAAGGGGCATTAGAGAGCCCAAAGGGCATCACCAAGTATTCAAAATGACCTTCGGGCGTATTGAATGCAGTTTTCCATTCATCTCCCTGCCTAATGCGCACAAGGTTGTACGCACCACGAAGATCTATCTTGGTGAACCACTTGGCGCCCTTAATCCGAGCAAACAAGTCTGACAATAGCGGCAACGGATACTGAAACTTAACAGTGATTTTATTCAGAAGCCGATAGTCTATGCAAGGTCTCAAAGACCCGTCTTTCTTGGCCACAAAAAAGAATCCCGCACCGAGAGGGGAAGAGGATGGATGAATATGCCCCTTCTCCAAAGACTCCTTGACATAAGAACGCATCACGGCATGCTCGGGTACAGACAAATTAACCCCTTCATGACCCAGCCTATTTTGGCCTTAATGACCTTGCCATTTTTTGCAATTCTGACCAGTGTCCCTTTATGAGGTAATAACTCAGGAACGCTTCAACGGATCCTTGCGGTTCTGAGATTGTTTTTTCATGACATATTGGGCTTCATGTTAGTGGTAAATTTAGGTCGATAATTTCTGAGTTTATTTGTGAAAAAAACGGAAATTTGGCGAAAAATTTGAAAATTTTGCAATTTTCACATTTTGAATTTTTATTCTGTTAAACCAGAGAGTTATGTGACACAAAATAGTTAATAAATAACATTTCCCACATGTCTACTTTACATCAGCACAATTTTGGAAACAAATTTTTTTTTTGCTAGGAAGTTATAAGGGTTAAAATTTGACCAGTGATTTCTCATTTTTACAACAAAATTTACAAAACCATTTTTTTTAGGGACCACCTCACATTTGAAGTCAGTTTGAGGGTTCTATATGGCTGATAATACCCAAAAGTGACACCATTCTAAAAACTGCACCCCTCAAGGTGCTCAAAACCACATTCAAAAAGTTTATTAACCCTTCAGGTGTTTCACAGCAGCAGAAGCAACATGGAGGGGAAAAATTAACATTTAACTTTTTAGTCACAAAAATGATCTTTTCGCAACAATTTTTTTATTTTCCCAAGGGTAAAAGGAGAAACTGGACCACGAATGTTGTTGTCCAATTTGTTCTGAGTACGCTGATACCTCATATGTGGGGGTAAACCACTGTTTGGGCGCACGGCAGGGCTCGGAAGGGAAGGAGCGCCACTTGACTTTTTGAATGAAAAATTGGCTCCAATCTTTAGCGGACACCATGTCGCGTTTGGAGAGCCCCCGTGTGCCTAAACATTAGAGCTCCCCCACAAGTGACCCCATTTTGGAAACTAGACCCCCAAGGAACTTATCTAGAAGCATAGTGAGCACTTTAAACCCCCAGGTGCTTCACAAATTAATCCGTAAAAATGAAAAAGTACTTTTTTTTCACACAAAATTTCTTTTAGCCTTAATTTTTTCATTTTCACATGGGCAACAGGATAAAATGGATCCTAAAATTGGTTGGGCAATTTCTCCTGAGTACGCCAATACCTCATATGTGGGGGTAAACTACTGTTTGGGCACATGGTAAGGCTCGGAAGGGAAGGAGCGTCATTTGACTTTTTGAATGAAAAATTATCTCCATAGTTAGCGGACACCATGTCAGGTTTGGAGAGGCCCTGTGTGCCTAAACATTGGAGCTCCCCCACAAGTGACCCCATTTTGGAAACTAGACCCCCCAAGGAACTTATCTAGATGCATAGTGAGCACTTTAAACCCTCAGGTGCTTCACAAATTGAGCCGTAAAAATGAAAAAGTACTTTTTTTTCACACAAAATTTCGTTTAGCCTCAATTTTTTCATTTTCACATGGGCAACAGGATAAAATGGATCCTAAAATTTGTTGGGCAATTTCTCTTGAGTACGCCGATACCTCATATGTGGGGGTAAACCACTGTTTGGGTGCACGGCAAGGCTCGGAAGGGAAGGCGCGCCATTTGACTTTTTGAATGGAAAATTAGCTCCAATCGTTAGTGGACACCATGTCGCGTTTGGAGAGCCCCTGTGTGCCTAAACATTGGAGCTCCCCTACAATTGACCCCATTTTGGAAACTAGACCCCCAAAGAAACTAATCTAGACGCATAGTGAGCACTTAAAACCCCCAGGTGCTTCACAGAAGTTTATAACGCAGAGCCATGAAAATAAAAAAATTATTTTTCTTTCCTCAAAAATGAGTTTAAGCCCGGAGTTTTTTATTTTCCCAAGGATAATAGGAGAAATTGGACCCCAAATGTTGTTGTCCAGTTTGTCCTGAGTACGATGATACCCCATATGTGGGGGTAAACCACTGTTTAAGCACACGGCAGGGCTCGGAAGGGAAGGCACGCCATTTGGCTTTTTGAATGGAAAATTAGCTTCAATCATTAGCGGACACCATGTCGCGTTTGGAGAGCCCCTGTGTGCCTAAACATTGGAGCTCCCGCACAAGTGACCCCATTTTGGAAACTAGACCTCCCAAGGAACTAATCTAGATGTGTGGTGAGCACTTTGAACTTCCAAGTGCTTCACAGAAGTTTATAACGCAGAGCCATAACAATAAAAAATTATTTTTCTTTCCTCAAAAATGATTTTTTAACCCACAATTTTTTATTTTCCCAAGGGTAACAGGAGAAATTGGACCCCAAAAGTTGTTGTGCAGTTTCTCCTGAGTACGCTGATACCCCATATGTGGGGGTAAACCACTGTTTGGGCACATGCCGGGGCTCGGAAGGGAAGTAGTGACGATTTGGAATGCAGACTTTGATGGAATGGTCTGCGGGAATCATGTTACGTTTGCAGAGCCCCTGATGTGCCTAAACAGTAGAAACCCCCCACAAGTGACCCCATTTTGGAAACTAGACCCCCCAAGGAACTTATCTAGATGTGTGGTGAGCACGTTCAACCCCCAAGTGCTTCACAGAAGTTTACAACGCAGAGCCGTGAAAATAAAAAATCATTTTTCTTTCCTCAAAAAAGATGTTTTAGCAAGCAATTGTTTATTTTCACAAGGGTAACAGGAGAAATTGGACCCCAATGTTTGTTGCCCAGTTTGCTGTGAGTACGCTGATACCTCATATGTGGGGGTAAACCACTGTTTGGGCGCACGTCAGGGCTCGGAAGGGAAGTAGTGACATTTGAAATGCAGACTTTGATGGAATGGTCTGCGGGCATCACGTTGCATTTGCAGAGCCCCTGATGTGCCTAAACAGTAGAAACCCCCCCTAAGTGACCCCATATTGGAAACTAGACCCCCCCAAAGAACTTATCTAGATGTGTGGTGAGCACGTTCAACCCCCAAGTGCTTCACAGAAGTTTACAACGCAGAGCCGTGAAAATTAAAAATCATTTTTCTGTCCTCAAAAAAGATGTTTTAGCAAGCAATTTTTTTTCACAAGGGTAGCAGGAGAAATTGGACCCCAATATTTGTTGCCCAGTTTGTTGTGAGTATGTTGGTACCCCATATGTGGGGGTAAACCACTGTTTGGGCGCACGTCAGGGCTTGGAAGGGAAGTAGTGACATTTGAAATGCAGACTTTGATGGAATGGTCTGCGGGCGTCACGTTGCATTTGCAGAGCCCCTGATGTGCCTAAACAGTAGAAACACCCCATAAGTGACCCCATTTTGGAAACTAGACCCCAAAAGGATCTTATCTAGATGTGTGGTGAGCACTTTCAACCCCCAAGTGCTTCACATAAGTTTATAATGTAGAGCCATGAAAATAAAAAATAATTGTTCTTTCCTCAAAAATTATGTTCTAGCAAGTAATTTTTTATTTTTGCAAGGGTAACAGGAGAAATTGGACCCCAATAGTTGTTGCCCAGTTTGTCCTGAGTACGCTGGTACCCCATATGTGGGGGTAAACCACTGTTTGGGCGCACGTCAGGGCTTGGAAGGGAAGTAGTGACATTTGAAATGCAGACTTTGATGGAATGGTCTGCGGGCGTCACGTTGCATTTGCAGAGCCCCTGATGTGCCTAAACAGTAGAAACACCCCATAAGTGACCCCATTTTGGAAACTAGACCCCAAAAGGATCTTATCTAGATGTGTGGTGAGCACTTTCAACCCCCAAGTGCTTCACATAAGTTTATAACGTAGAGCCATGAAAATAAAAAATAATTGTTCTTTCCTCAAAAATTATGTTCTAGCAAGTAATTTTTTATTTTTGCAAGGGTAACAGGAGAAATTGGACCCCAATAGTTGTTGCCCAGTTTGTCCTCAGTACGCTGGTATCCCATATGTGGGGGTAAACCACTGTTTGGGCGCACATCGGGGCTTGGAAGGGAGGGCGCACCATTTGACTTTTTGAACGCAAGATTGGCTGGAATCAATGGTGGCGCCATGTTGCGTTTGGAGACCCCTGATGTGCCTAAACAGTGGAAACCCCTCAATTCTAACTTCAACACTAACCCCAACACACCCCTAACCCTAATCCCAACTGTAGCCATAACCCTAATCACAACCCTAACCCCAACACACCCCTAACCACAACCCTAACCCCAACACACCCGTAACCCTAAATCCAACCCTAACCCTAATCCTAACCCTAATCCCAACCCTACCCACAACTGTAACCCCAACACAACCCTAACCCTATCCTTAACCCTAATCACAAGCCTAATCTTAACCCTATTTCCAACCCTAGCCCTAATTCCAACCCTAAGGGTACCGTCTCACATAACGATATACCAACGATCACGACCAGCGATACGACCTGGCCGTGATCGTTGGAAAGTCGTTGTGTGGTCGCTGGGGAGCTGTCACACAGACCGCTCTCCAGCGACCAACGATGCCAAGGTCCCGGGTAACCAGGGTAAACATCGGGTTACTAAGCGCAGGGCCGCGCTTAGTAACCCGATGTTTACCGTGGTTACCAGCGTAAAAGTAAAAAAAAAAAAACCGTACATACTCACATTTCGGTGTCCTTCAGGTCCCTTGCCGTCTGCTTCCCGCTCTGACTGAGTGCCGCCGTACAGTGAGAGCAGAGCGCAGCGGTAATGTCACTGCTGTGCTGTGCTCTCACTTTCCGGCCGGCAGACAGTCAGAGCGGGAAGCAGACGGCAAGGGACCTGAAGGACACCGAAATGTGAGTATGTACGTTTTTTTTTTTTTACTTTTACGCTGGTAACCACGGTAAACATCGGGTTACTAAGCGCGGCCCTGCGCTTAGTAACCCGATGTTTACCCTGGTTACAAGCGAACGCATCGCTGGATAACTGTCACAACGATCCAGCGATGACAGCAGGAGATCCAGCGACGAAAGAAAGTTCCAAACGATCTGCTACGACGTACGATTCTCAGCAGGGTCCCTGATCGCTGCTGCGTGTCAGACACAGCGATATCGTATGGATATCGCTGGAACGTCACGGATCAAACCGTCGTAGCGATCAAAGTGCCACTGTGAGACGGTACCCTAACTCTAATTCCAACCCTAACCCTAAGGCTATGTGCCCACGTTGCGGATTCGTGTGAGATTTTTCCGCACGATTTTTTAAAAATCTGCAGCTAAAAGGCACTGCGTTTTACCTGCAGATTTACAGCAGATTTCCAGTGTTTTTTTGTGCGGATTTCACCTGCGGATTCCTATTGAGGAACAGGTGTAAAACGCTGCGGAATCCGCACAAAAAATTGACATGCTGCAGAAAATACAACGCAGCATTTCTGCACGGAATTTTCCGCACCATGGGCACAGTGGATTTGGTTTTCCATAGGTGTACATGGTACTGTAAACCTGATGGAAAACTGCAACGAATTCGCAGCGGCCAATCCGCTGCGGATCCGCAGCCAAATCCGCTGCGGATCCGCGGCCAATCCGCTGCGGATCCGCGGCCAATCCGCTGCGGATCCGCAGCCAAATCCGCACATGCCATAACCCTAACCCTACCCCTACCCGTAACCCTAACCCTACCCCTAACCCTACCCCTAGTTCTAACCCTAACCCTAGTTCTAACCCTAACCCTAGTGGAAAACGAAAAAAAAAAAAAAAATATATTTTCTTTATTTTATTATTGTCCCTACCTATGGGGGTGATAAAGGGGGGGGTATTTATTATTTTTTTTATTTTGATCGCTGTGATAGAACCTACCACAGCGATCAAAATGTACTTGTAAGGAATCTGCCGGCTGGCAGATTCGGCGGGCGCACTGAGCATGCGCCCGCCATTTTCCAAGATGGCGGCGCCCAGCGAGGAGACGTACGGACACCGGGAGGATCGGTAAGTATGAAGGGGTGGTGGGGGGGTGGATTGGAGCACAGGGGGGGTGATCGGACCACAGGGGGGGTTTATTCAAACAAGGAGGGAGCGGGCAGGAGGACGGGGGAGCCGGCAGGCGGACGGAGGGGACCGGACCCCATAACGGAGCACTGGGGGGGCGATCGGTGGGTGTGGGGGGGGACATATTAGGTTTTCCAGCCATAGCCGATGTTATTGCAGCATCGGCCATGGCTGGATTGTAATATTTCACCAGTTTTTTAGGTGAAATATTACAAATCGCTCTGATTGGCAGTTTCACTTTCAACAGCCAATCAGAGCGATCGTAGCCACGGGGGGGTGAAGCCACCCCCCCTGGGCTGAAGCACCACTCCCCCTGTCTCTGCAGATCGGGTAAAATGGGAGTTAACCCCTTCACCCGATCTGCAGGGACGCGATCCCTCCATGACGCATACGCTGCGTCATAGGTCGCATTGGCACCGACTTTCATGACGCAGCGTATGCGTCAAAGGTCGTGAAGGGGTTAAATAATCGTCCCTTAGGAAATTTACTGCCAGGAATCAAATCTATAGCGCAGTCACAGTCCCTATGAGGAGGAAGAGCACTGGACCTGGACTCACTGAATACATCCTGATAGTCACACAAATACTCAGGAACTTCTGAAGGAGTAGAAGTAGCAATAGACACCGGTGGAGAATCACAATGAATTCCCTGACAACCCCAACTTGAGACAGACATAGCCTTCCAATCCAAAACAGGATTATGGGTCTGTAACCATGGCAGACCTAAAACGACCAAATCATTCATTTTATGCAGAACAAGAAAACGAATCACCTCCCGATGTTCAGGAGTCATGCACATGGTCACTTGTGTCCAATACTGCGGTTTATTTTCCGCCAGTGGCGTAGCATCAATTCCTCTGAGAGGAATCGGAACCTTTAAAGGCTCCAGGACAAAACCGCAGTGCTTGGCCATTTGGTGAGCTGCATTTCTTGCTACATGTTCACAGACTTACCAGTGGAAAAGCCAAACTTCAAGTGCCAGAAATGCAAGCTTGTGTCCCTGATGGAGGAAAAGTTGCAAAATCTAGAAGAGAGGTTAGCTACATTGAAAATCATTAAGGAAGGTGAAGAGTTCTTAGACAGAACTGAATTATCTCTTCATGTTACAGAAGGAGAAGAAATTAGAAGTGCACCTGTAGAAACAGAGAAATGGAAGCAAGTGACACAGAGATGCAGGAGGATCAAGAGGCACCCCTACTGCTCAGGAACCAGTACCAGGCTCTCACGCAGGAGATTGATGAAAAAATACATCAAGATAAGACTTTACCCACAAAGAACAATCTTGTACGCCCTCAGAGCCCTCCTGAATGGAGAAAGAAGAATGTTGTGAAGAAGAAACGGAGAGTTTTGGTCATGGGGGATTCCCTGTTGAGAGGAACAGAGGCCGCAATCTGCAGACCGCATATAACCTCAAGAGAAATGTGCTGTCTTCCAGGTGCAAAAATTAAAGATGTGTCTGACAGGATATCAGGACTCTTCAGACCTACAGACGACCACCCATTCCTGTTAATACATGTGGGGACAAATGACACCGCAAGAAAGGACCTGGAAACCATCTGCAGTGACTTTGAAAACTTAAGTAAGAAAGTGAATGAACTGGGAGCACAGGTGGTCTTCTCTTCCATCCTCCCAGTAGATGGCCATGGAACAAGGATGTGGAATAAGATTCTGCAGGTGAACAACTGGCTATGTCAATGGTGTCGTCAGCAAGGATTTGGATTTCTGGATCATGGAGTGAATTACCTATACGATGGTCTACTTGCTAGAGATGGGGTGCACCTTACGAAGACTGGAAAACATATATTTGGAAGTCGCCTTAAAGGAGAGCTTTAAACTAGAACAAAGTGGGAAGGGAAGCAAAAGGCCAGAAAAAGCCATACACATGACAAATACTATTGAGAACTCTGCTATTAGAAGTGGAAGGGAAGAACAAAGACAAAAAAATCTAAATAATAAAAATATTGGAGAAAGAGAAACCAATCACAAACTAAAATGTTTCTATATGAATGCACAAAGCATGGGCAACAAACAAGGAGAATTGGAACTACTAATGCAGTAAAAGAAATATTATGTCATTGGAATCACTGAAACTTGGTGGGGCGATACACATGATTGGAATACAAGGCTAGAAGGATACAACTTATTTGCAAGAAACAGACTTGATAAACGAGGAGGAGGTGACACATCGTATGTTAAAAAAGCGTATATCTGCACAGAGGTTGAAGCTTCAGAGACTGGGAGTTCTGTGGAAACTGTTTGGGTAAGAATACAAGGGGAGAACAACGGAAAGGACATCATTGTAGGCTTTTACTTCAAGCCGCCTGTGCAAGCTGAAGATATGGATGAACTCTTTATGCATCAAATGGCTAAGTTCTCTAAAAAATATGACATAGTGGTCATGGGAGATATCAACTATCCAGATATTTTTTTGGGAATCTCTCTCAAGCAAAACTAACAGGTCAAGCAAATTCTTATCCTCTTTTGCTGACAACTTTAGCTTCCAAAAGGTAGGGGAGAAAACAAGGGGATCTGCTACCTTGGATCTAATCCTTATAAACAGGGAGGAAATGATTGAGGAGGTAAGAGTGGGTGGAACCCTAGGAGTTAGCGACCATGTTATTTTAGAATTTTGGCTAACTAGAGGAGGAAGACCTGTGAAGACTCAGACTTAAAGGTTAGATTTCAAGAAAGGCAGATTTTATTGGACTCAGAAAGAGAATCAGAGGGATCCAATGGCTGGATATCTGTCACGGGGGAACTAGGTGAGCGAGAGCTAATAACCCGGGCCCCTGCAATTTCCCTCAAACTAGGGAAATCCTGACTGACCCTCTACCTGGAGTTTACACTGATGGTGTGCATGTCGAGGCCTCGAACCTCACCCTGTCTCCTGTTTCAACCCTAGGCTGAAACCTCCGCCCACCACCCAGTGAAGAGGTAATACACCAATATCCACAGTTAGCACAGACAAGGATAAAGGAAAATATACACCACGCCGGATTGTCACTCAGGAATACACTATAAATGTGCAGGGCAAAATAAATACAAATATAGGAAGGAGTAAATAAGACTAAGGAAAATACACCACCAGCAACGAATCTCCAACAACCAGCTCTCCACTCCAGACCAAGATAACAACGCACAAGACAGAAGCTATAATCGGCGACGCCCAATGATCAGGAGAACTATTTAAAGGCAATGGGCATGGCCCAGCTTCCAATCCGAGGATCAGGTAAATTAACCCCGGAACAGCTAGATAAAATCTAGCCGACGCCAATGAGCAAATAGTGGTCAAAAGCGGAATTACCGCTGTCTGTCGAACGACCTGGTCTGAACAGCGTCCGACATGACAATATCCTTAAGGAGAAAAATGTCCAGGAAAGATGGGAGAACTTGAAAAATGAGATGCTCAAATCACAATCATTAACAATTCCAAAAAAAGGGAAGAATACAAAGCATTTAAGGAAACCAGGATGGATGAAAACAGAACTTAAACACATGCTAAAAAGGAAAAAAGAAATGTTTATCAAATGGAAAGAGGGAGGAATATTTAAAGAAGAATATAATGTTGTCTGCAGAACCTGCAGGGCACGAATCAGATTATCTAAAGCTGACAATGAATTAAGGTTTGCAAGAAACGTCAAAAGCAATAAAAAAGGATTTTGGGGATGTAAAAGAAAATCAAAGATGCTATAGGATTTTTACAGAATGAAAATGATAAGAAAGGATGTTGAGAAGGCCAAACTTTTAAATTCCTATTTTGCATCTGTTTTCTCTCAGAAAGGAAATGTAACATCAACTGATCTTTATTGTCCTATTAAAGGAATAGAAGAATCCAGGATATCTATAAACAGAAAGATAGCGAGGAAACACTTAGCTATCATAAATTAATTCAAGTCTCCAGGTCCAGTTGAATTACACCCCAGAGTACTGAAGGAGATAGCAGAATACATTTTTGAACAACTCTCCATAATCTTTAAAAATTCTAGGAGAACAGGAGAAGTCCCAGAAGACTGGAGAATAGCAAATGTTGTTCCTATCTTCAAAAAGGGGAAGAAGATGGACCCAAGGAACTATAGGCCGGTGAGTCTGACTTCTATGCCAAAAAAGATCTTTGAACAAATTATTAAACAACATGTGTGTAAGTACCTGGAAAAGAATGTGTTTAATCAGTCTAGCCTCAAACCCTGATGAAGCCAGTTAAGCTGGCGAAACATGTCGGGGAGGCCTAGAATTGTGTTTTAATAACAAGCTAGGAGTGTAGTAAATAACAGGGATATAGGTAGCGGCCGCACTGATCCCATAATCATATGAATATTAATAGTGGGGAATGACACTATGGGGAAAATGAGTGAAGCAGAACCTGTCTGTTGACTTCAGAGTAGTAGTTTTCCCAATAAGTGGTGATGACTACACAGCTACTTAGTGTTTTTAATTGTCCATATTAGTTCATTAAAAGTTATGTTTTAATATAATCTTTTGTTAGGGATTTGTTGCCAATTGGCAAATTGTGATTAGAGTGTTTACGCTGATTATTGAACAGCAGTTAGTGTGTATTAGTACAAGCGTGAACTGGTGCCACCATTGATTCCAGCCAATTTTGCATTCAAAAAGTCAAACAGTGTTCTGTCCCTTCTGAGCCCTGCCATGTGCCCAAACAGGGGCCTTCCCCTACATACGGGGTATTGGTGTACTCAGGAGAAATTGCATAACAAATTTTGTGGACTATTTTTTCCTGATACCCTTGTGAAATTAAAAAAAAATTGATTCCAAATAATGTTTTTGTGAACAAAGGAAAATGTTCTTTTTTTCCTTCCACATTGCTTTAGTTCTTGTTACGCATCTTCTTGAATGTGGTTTTGCGCACATGGTTTTGCGCAGTGTAAAACACTTTCTGGAATATTATTGTTCAGTTTCTGGTACAAACAGCATTAATTTCTTTTTTTTTAGCAAGAAATACTTTTATTGCTCAGTTATGGGTGAATGAATGAGATTCTGTAGCAGGACTAACCACACAGGGAGAGTAGTGTTATCTCTGCCTGATTCATTTTGGAGGCAGAAGGATTTACTGCTTCCCCTACCAAGGTGACCACCACATTACACTGAAACCTGAGCATGGTGATTACCTTGCACATTGGCTTTTTGCTAAGGAATATGTCTAAGCATTTATAAGGGCATTCTAAACTATTTTAATGTATATTGTAAAATGTAATACAAAAATGTAAAAAATCATTCCTTTATCATGCTAAACAAATAATAAAGGAAGCACACAACATTTGTCTAGACACGTTCGTAATGACCCCAGCCATAAAAATAAAATGCCAAAATTACTGTTTTTCATGAGTCTGCCTCTCCAAAGAAGTGGAATTAAAAGCAGTTTTAAAAAAAATCACATGTATCTCAACATGGTGCCATTGAAAACGTCAACTCATCCCACAAACAAACAAGCCCTCACACAGTCAAGAGAGAAATTAAAAGATTATAGCTTAAAGCGAACCTGTCACCAGGTTTGGTCGATATAAGATACGACCACAGGTGTACTTATCTGCCCTGTCGAGGGCAAAGGAAAGTACTGCAGTGCGCAGGCGCCGGGAAAGGTCAGAGCGGCCCAGCGCCTGCACACCGCAGTACTGTGCTCTGCCCTCAACAGGGAGATAAGTACACCAGGGCAGGAGCGTGATGGTGGGGAGCCATTAAAGAAAGCAGGAGGGCGGCATCTCAAGATGGGAGGTGCCTGACCAAGACCTGCGACACCCATCAGACCGGACCGCCCCCCGGGGGAGTATATTAAAACGTATTTTTCTTATCTTTCAGGTCAGACCGGGGCTTATCTACAGCATTATAGAATGCTGTATATCAGCCCTGAAAGGCAGTGGCTGCTGTTATGACCCCAATGGCGAGGGTCTCAGAGGAACGTGGAAGTCTGCAGAATACAAAAATCCAGCTCATAGGGCAGTGGTAACTGGGTTGACCATATATCTACTCCTAACGCCAACACTAGAAGTAGCCGGGGATCATTCCTATGTTGATTCTAGATGACACGCGCCAGCCGGAGAATCTAGCTACCCCTAGTAGAGGAAAACAAAGACCTTTCTTGCCTCCAGAGAAGGGGACCCCAAAGCTGGATAGAAGCCCCCCACAAATAATGACGGTGAGGTAAGAAGAAATGACAAACACAGAAATGAACCAGGTTTAGCACAGAGAGGCCCGCTTACTGATAGCAGAATAAAGAAAGGTAACTTATATGGTCAACAAAAACCCTATCAAAATCCACACTGGAAATTCAAGAACCCCCGAACCGTCTAACGGTCCGGGGGGAGAACACCAGCCCCTAGAGCTTCCAGCAAAGGTCAGGATATAGATTTGGAACAAGCTGGACAAAAATACAAAACCAAAACAAATAGCAAAAAGCAAAGGCAGACTTAGCTGATATAACTGGAACCAGGATCAGTAGACAAGAGCACAGCAGACTAGCTCTGATAACTACGTTGCCAGGCATTGAACTGAAGGTCCAGGGAGCTTATATAGCAACACCCCTAACTAACGACCCAGGTGCGGATAAAAGGAATGACAGAAAAACCAGAGTCAAAAAACTAGTAACCACTAGAGGGAGCAAAAAGCAAATTCACAACAGTACCCCCCCCTTAGTGAGGGGTCACCGCACCGAACCCTCACCACGACCACCAGGGCGATCAGGATGAGCGGCATGAAAGGCACGAACTAAATCGGCCGCATGAACATCAGAGGCGACCACCCAGGAATTATCCTCCTGACCATAGCCCTTCCACTTGACCAGGTACTGAAGCCTCCGCCTGGAGAGGCGAGAATCCAAGATCTTCTCCACCACGTACTCCAACTCGCCCTCAACCAACACCGGAGCAGGAGGCTCAGCAGAAGGAACTACAGGCACAATGTACCGCCGCAACAAGGACCTATGAAATACATTGTGAATAGCAAACGACACAGGAAGATCCAGACGAAAAGATACAGGATTAAGGATTTCCAATATCTTGTAAGGCCCAATAAAACGAGGTTTAAATTTGGGAGAGGAGACCTTCATAGGAACAAAGCGGGAAGAAAGCCACACCAAATCCCCAACGCGTAGTCGGGGACCCACACCGCGGCGGCGGTTGGCAAAGCGCTGAGCCTTCTCCTGTGACAACTTCAAGTTGTCCACCACATGATTCCAGATCCGCTGCAACCTATCCACCACAGAATCCACCCCAGGACAGTCAGAAGGCTCCACATGACCCGAAGAAAAGCGAGGATGGAAACCAGAGTTGCAGAAAAAAGGCGAAACCAAGGTGGCGGAACTAGCCCGATTATTAAGGGCAAACTCAGCCAACGGCAAGAATGTCACCCAATCGTCCTGATCAGCAGAGACAAAACACCTCAAATAAGCCTCCAAAGTCTGATTGGTTCGCTCCGTCTGTCCATTAGTCTGAGGATGGAAAGCAGACGAAAACGACAAATCAATGCCCATCCTACTACAAAAGGATCGCCAGAACCTGGAAACGAACTGGGATCCTCTGTCTGACACAATATTCTCAGGGATGCCGTGCAAACGAACCACGTTCTGGAAAAACACAGGAACCAGATCGGAAGAGGAAGGCAGCTTAGGCAAAGGAACCAAATGGACCATCTTGGAGAAGCGATCACATATCACCCAGATAACGGACATGCCCTGAGATAGCGGAAGATCAGAAATGAAATCCATGGAGATATGTGTCCAAGGTCTCTTCGGGACAGGCAAGGGCAAGAGCAAACCGCTGGCACGAGAACAGCAAGGCTTAGCTCGAGCACAAGTCCCACAGGACTGCACAAATGACCGCACATCCCTTGACAAGGAAGGCCACCAAAAGGACCTGGCCACCAGATCTCTGGTGCCAAAAATTCCCGGGTGACCTGCCAACACCGAGGAATGAACCTCGGAAATGACTCTGCTGGTCCACTTATCCGGGACAAACAGTCTGTCAGGTGGACAAGACTCAGGCCTATCAGCCTGAAATCTCTGCAACACACGTCGCAGATCCGGAGAAATAGCTGACAAGATAACTCCATCTTTAAGAATACCAACAGGATCAGCGACTCCAGGAGCATCAGGCACAAAGCTCCTAGAAAGAGCATCGGCCTTCACATTCTTTGAACCTGGTAAATACGAGACAACAAAATCAAAGCGGGAGAAAAACAATGACCAGCGGGCCTGTCTCGGATTAAGGCGTTTAGCAGACTCGAGATACATCAGATTTTTGTGATCAGTCAAGACCACCACACGATGCTTAGCACCCTCGAGCCAATGACGCCACTCCTCAAATGCCCATTTCATGGCCAACAACTCCCGATTGCCCACATCATAATTTCGCTCGGCAGGCGAAAACTTCCTAGAGAAAAAGGCACAAGGTTTCATAACAGAGCAACCAGGGCCTCTCTGCGACAAAACGGCCCCTGCCCCAATCTCCGAAGCATCCACCTCAACCTGAAAGGGAAGTGAGACGTCAGGCTGGCACAAAACAGGCGCCGAAGTAAACCGGCGTTTCAACTCCTGGAAAGCCTCCACGGCAGCAGGAGCCCAGTTAGCTACATCGGAGCCCTTCTTGGTCATATCCGTCAAAGGTTTCACAATGCTAGAAAAATTAGCGATAAAACGACGGTAGAAGTTAGCGAAGCCCAAGAACTTCTGAAGACTCTTAACTGACGAGGGCTGAGTCCAATCAAGAATAGCTCGGACCTTGACTGGGTCCATCTCCACAGCAGAAGGGGAAAAAATGAACCCCAAAAAGGGAACCTTCTGTACACCAAAGAGACACTTTGAGCCCTTGACAAACAAAGAATTTTCACGCAAAATTTCAAAGACCAACCTGACCTGCTCCACATGCGAATCCCAATCATCAGAAAAAAACAAAATATCATCCAGATAAACAATCAAAAATTTATCCAGATACTTCCGGAAAATGTCATGCATAAAGGACTGAAAAACTGAAGGCGCATTGGAGAGCCCAAAAGGCATCACCAAGTACTCAAAATGACCTTCGGGCGTATTGAATGCGGTTTTCCATTCATCACCTTGCTTAATGCGCACAAGGTTGTACGCACCACGAAGGTCTATCTTGGTGAACCACTTGGCACCCTTAATCCGGGCAAACAAGTCAGACAACAGCGGTAAAGGATACTGAAATTTGACAGTGATCTTATTTAAAAGCCGATAATCAATACAAGGTCTCAAAGATCCGTCCTTTTTTGCCACAAAAAAGAATCCCGCACCAAGAGGGGAAGAAGACGGACGAATATGTCCTTTTTCCAGAGACTCCTTGATATATGAACGCATAGCGGTATGTTCAGGTACCGACAGATTAAACAGTCTTCCCTTAGGAAATTTACTGCCTGGGATCAAATCTATAGCGCAGTCACAGTCCCTATGAGGAGGCAGTGCACTGGACTCAGACTCACTGAAGACATCCTGATAATCAGACAAATACTCCGGAACTTCCGAAGGCGTAGAAGAAGCAATAGACACAGGCAGGGAATCCTCATGAATACCACGACAGCCCCAACTTGAGACTGACATAGCCTTCCAGTCCAGGACTGGATTATGGGTCTGTAACCATGGCAGCCCTAAAACGACCAAATCATGCATTTTATGTAAAACCAGGAAACGTATCACCTCGCGGTGTTCAGGAGTCATGCACATGGTAACCTGAGTCCAATACTGCGGTTTATTTGCTGCCAATGGTGTAGCATCAATACCCCTAAGAGGAATAGGATCCTCTAATGGTTCAAGAGTAAAACCACAGCGCTTAGCAAATGAGAGATCCATGAGACTCAGGGCAGCACCTGAATCTACAAACGCCATGACAGGATAAGATGACAGTGAGCAAATCAAAGTTACAGACAGAATAAATTTAGGCTGCAAATTACCAACGGTGACAGGACTAACAACCTTAGCTATACGTTTAGAGCATGCTGAGATAACATGTGTAGAATCACCACAGTAGTAGCACAAGCCATTCCGGCGTCTATGAATTTTCCGCTCATTTCTAGTCAGGATTCTATCACATTGCATTAAATCAGGTGTCTGTTCAGACAACACCATGAGGGAATTTGCGGTTTTTCTATCACATTGCACCGAATTAGGTGTCTGTTCAGACAACACCATGAGGGAATTTGCGGTTTTGCGCTCCCGCAACCGCCGGTCAATTTGAATAGCCAGTGCCATAGTATCATTCAGACCTGTGGGAATGGGAAAACCCACCATAACATTCTTAATGGCTTCAGAAAGGCCATTTCTAAAATTAGCGGCCAGTGCACACTCGTTCCAATGTGTCAGCACGGACCATTTCCGAAATTTTTGGCAATACACTTCAGCCTCGTCCTGCCCCTGAGACATAGACAGCAAGGCCTTTTCTGCCTGAATCTCAAGATTGGGTTCCTCATAAAGTAAACCGAGCGCCAGAAAAAACGCATCAAGATCAGCCAATGCCGGATCTCCTGGCGCCAGCGAAAAAGCCCAATCCTGAGGGTCGCCCCGTAAGAACGAAATAACAATTTTTACTTGCTGAGCAGAATCTCCTGATGAACAGGGTCTCAGGGACAAAAACAATTTACAATTATTCACGAAATTCCTAAACTTAAACCTGTCTCCGGAAAACAGTTCAGGAATCGGTATTTTAGGTTCTGACCTAGGATTTCTGATAACATAGTCTTGTATGCCCTGCACACGAGTAGCCAGCTGGTCCACACTTGTAATCAAGGTCTGGACATTCATGTCTGCAGCAAGCATAGCCACTCTGAGGTAAAGGGGAAGGAGAAAAAAAAAAAAAAACTCAGAATCTTCTTTCTTATAATCCCTCTTCTGCAATGCATTAAACATTTAATACTGGCCTGGCAAACTGTTATGACCCCAATGGCGAGGGTCTCAGAGGAACGTGGAAGTCTGCAGAATACAAAAATCCAGCTCATAGGGCAGTGGTAACTGGGTTGACCATATATCTACTCCTAACGCCAACACTAGAAGTAGCCGGGGATCATTCCTACGTTGATTCTAGATGACACGCGCCAGCCGGAGAATCTAGCTACCCCTAGTAGAGGAAAACAAAGACCTTTCTTGCCTCCAGAGAAGGGGACCCCAAAGCTGGATAGAAGCCCCCCACAAATAATGACGGTGAGGTAAGAAGAAATGACAAACACAGAAATGAACCAGGTTTAGCACAGAGAGGCCCGCTTACTGATAGCAGAATAAAGAAAGGTAACTTATATGGTCAACAAAAACCCTATCAAAATCCACACTGGAAATTCAAGAACCCCCGAACCGTCTAACGGTCCGGGGGGAGAACACCAGCCCCTAGAGCTTCCAGCAAAGGTCAGGATATAGATTTGGAACAAGCTGGACAAAAATACAAAACCAAAACAAATAGCAAAAAGCAAAGGCAGACTTAGCTGATATAACTGGAACCAGGATCAGTAGACAAGAGCACAGCAGACTAGCTCTGATAACTACGTTGCCAGGC
Organism: Ranitomeya variabilis; assembly: GCF_051348905.1. Lineage (NCBI taxonomy): Eukaryota > Metazoa > Chordata > Amphibia > Anura > Dendrobatidae > Ranitomeya > Ranitomeya variabilis. The sequence continues at coordinate 542,609,295 of NC_135236.1, read as the reverse complement.
ATTGAACTGAAGGTCCAGGGAGCTTATATAGCAACACCCCTAACTAACGACCCAGGTGCGGATAAAAGGAATGACAGAAAAACCAGAGTCAAAAAACTAGTAACCACTAGAGGGAGCAAAAAGCAAATTCACAACAGGCTGCATCTTATATCGGCCATACCTGGTGACAGGTTCGCTTTAAGAAAATACATTTATCTATCTATCTATTTACCATATATGTATCTATCTATCTATCTGTTATCTTTAAGTCCAATATTTAGCAAAGCATGTGGATTTTATTTAGCCCATATGGAGTGCTGCCTACCTTTTTTTCTCACTATACATGTTAACAAAATATATATACGGTAATTTGTTTGAGAGGCGGTTTTTGCACCCATACGGTATTTGTCAAATGTCCTGTTCCATTTTTTTATTTTTTTGATAACTATCACCTATCTATCTATCTATCTATCTATCTATCTATCTATCTATCTATCTATCTATCTATCTATCTATCTATCATCTATCTATATGTCTGTATCTATCTAGCTATCTTTCATCTATATTTATCTCTCTTTTACCTTACATGTCTAATTAACTATCTATTGTTTATTTAATTATCTATTCATCGATCTATTATCTAATTATGTATTTGACCTATTATCTATCTTTTATATATTTGTCTATCTGTCTCTCTTTTATCGTATTATCTATCTATCTTTTACTAATTACTATTTGTTGAATTATCTGTCTATCTTTTCTATTTGTCTATCGATCATTTATCTAATTCTATCTTTTATCCAATTATACGTTCCTTCATCTACCTTTTATCTTAATATTTGCCTATATCTTTTATCTAATTATCTATTTCTCTAGCTACCTGAAAACGACTAGGACAAAACACTGCACACTATATTTATTAAAATTTTGATAATGACCCAGATACAAGTAAGGGTTCAAGTAATATTTTAATTTAGACTTTAGCACTTGCGTAACTGAAACTAACACTTTTAGAGTCCAGATAAACCTTTGGAACATCCTTTCTGCTAAAGTCAAGAGAACACTGTATGTTTTTGAGGGTATGAATAATTATTTTACATTTCAAACTAATTTTGCGGGTAGTTTATGTGTCAAATCAAACAGTGAATAAAATGTTAATGTTATGGTGGTTGTACTGGAATAATTGTAGTAAGAATTATCATTATTATTATTATTATTATCATGATTATTGTTACATCATTTTTAAACTTGGCAAAATGAACATATATCTGCATAGGTCTAAAACCCCTTGAGTGACATCTTCTTTCTTTCTTTTCTTGCAGGAGCCTAAATAAGAGCGCTTTTGGTAGCGCAGGCAGAGTCTGGATAAGCCCCGATGGCTGTCTTTCATGCACTGAAATATGTGTAGTCATCCCATAGCTTATGTTCAGCTGCAATCTGTCATGTGAATAATTTATGGGGAGCTCCCAATACTTTGCCGTGTCCGTTATCATGTGTTCAGCAGTCTGGGGAGAATTAAAAACAGCCATTTCCTACTTTTGCTCCCTACAGCCTTGAGACATTAGTCAAGGGGATCTAAACACATTCCACACGATTCCCATCCTCTCCAAAGGAATGACACAGTCTTGTCAAATTGTTTTATGATGGAAGCATCCTGTTCTGATTTTTTTTTTCTGCTCTCATCAAATCATGCAGAAGAAGAACACATCCTATGTTGTCAGATCAGTTAATTGGTCTCTCTCTTCCTGCCCCTGGAGGAAAAGGACACTTCCTCAATCCCTTTGAATTGGTTACAAGTGCTCACTCTCAGGGTGGCCGCCTGCCCTCTAGCACAGCACCGTGGTAAACTGAAAATTAAACTGTGCTATTTTGCTTGAAGAGGCTTGTTAAATTCATGAGGTCAAATAAACACATTCCCAACTTCTGTTCTCCCTTTTCCTGTAGATGCCCTTCTCACCTTTGCATCCAGTTCAAAAGCACACATGCCTATGACAATATATTTAATTACCGTGGAAAATAGGATTTGCTGCACTAATGTGTGATGATAGAAATAGATAGCTAGATAGATACATAGATCTATGGATAGATAAATAGAGATAGATAGATAGATAGATAGATAGATAGATAGATAGATAGATAGATATTAGATAGATCTATAGATAGATAGATATGGGATGGATAGATAGATAGATAGATAGATAGATAGATAGATAGATAGATAGATAGATAGATAGAAAAAATCTGACCACCTCCTAGGTGTGAACAGGTGCCAGCTGCAATAGCTGCATTATATAGAAAAAGAAAACACATCAGCACTCTATAGGAGCCAAGATATATGCAAACACTGAAAACATTGAATCTAAACTGTATTATTATTTCGTAAGATTAACTTACAAAAATGGAGGTTTTTAGCGCATAAATTGGCCAATCCATGTGTGCCCATCAACCACGGCAAGGTTGGGGGTGTGACTGCCTCCAGCCTGATTCTGCACTCCTCCCATTGACCAGCAGGAGACGTATATCAGCTCTACTTACCCATTGAATTGTAGGCTCATGGCCTGGGAGAGACATGTTTGGTCCATTTAACTGTGGGCTCAAGAGAGGTATGTACAATAGAATAGGACCAAACAGAGAGAGGTCACCTTGCCGTAGTTGATGAGCATACATGGGTTGGCCAATTTATGCATTAAAAACATCCATTTTTGTAAGTTCATCTTAGATAGATAGCTAGATAGACAGACAGACGGATAGATAGATAGATAGATAGATAGATAGATAGATAGATAGATAGATAGATAGATAGATAGGTATTTGATGGATGGGGAATGTGAATGGACAAAGAGTGGACACAGCTGTGTTGTTATTATTACTATTATTATTTATATAGCACCATTAATTCCATGGTGCTGTACATGAGAAGGGGTTACATCCAAAATACAAATATCACTTATAGTAGACAAACTAACAATGACAGACTGATACAGAGGAGAGAGGACCCTGCCCTTGCAGGCTTACATTCTATAGCTATATATGTGGATATTACTATATATGTGGATGATATGTTACTATAGACACCAGAGCCAAGAATGCACTTTACTGAACTACTAAGGGCTGATAGATGCCATTGTCTATCTGTCTATCTAGCTGTAATACTGAATTTCAGCAGCCATCTGCACATAAGGAAACCATTGAAGTGGGTACAAAAAGAGAGCTTCCCCCACTCTTGATTAAAGGGGCATCTGGTTTGTGTGCTCTGGTGTCCGTATCACGCAGAAGGACTTTAAAGGGTTTTCTCACTTTATTTATTACTTATCTAGAAGGATATAATGGATCTAGAGAGAGTACAAAGGAGGGCAACAAAATTAATAAAGGGGATGGGAGAACTACAATACCCAGATAGATTAGCGAAATTAGGATTATTTAGTCTAGAAAAAAGACGACTGAGGGGCGATCTAATAACCATGTATAAGTATATAAGGGGACAATACAAATATCTCGCTGAGGATCTGTTTATACCAAGGAAGGTGACGGGCACAAGGGGGCATTCTTTGCGTCTGGAGGAGAGAAGGTTTTTCCACCAAAATAGAAGAGGATTCTTTACTGTTAGGGCAGTGAGAATCTGGAATTGCTTGCCTGAGGAGGTGGTGATGGCGAACTCAGTCGAGGGGTTCAAGAGAGGCCTGGATGTCTTCCTGGAGCAGAACAATATTGTATCATACAATTATTAGGTTCTGTAGAAGGATGTAGATCTGGGGATTTATTATGATGGAATATAGGCTGAACTGGATGGACAAATGTCTTTTTTCGGCCTTACTAACTATGTAACTATGTAACTATATCCACAATATAAGTGGTAAAAACATGATCACTAGAGACCCTCTGTTGGGACCCCACTGCTGAGAATCCCCTCTGATCCTAAGCTGTGAACGGAGGTTTCTCAGTGACCAGTGTGAATTGAGTGGTGGTGCACAGGCATCAGCAGCACTCTGATCACTTCCATGGTACTGAAGTAATGGCGTATTACACCACTACTCCAGTCACATGTTCGGAACACTGATTTTATAGGGGTATTCCCTTCTCCAAGATTATATCCCAATATATGATATGTGTAATAATAATATCAGCAAATACCTCAATTAGAGATGTAGTATAGTTCTTCTGATTCACTATGTCATTTAACCCATGTGCAGAGCTTTGCAGTACCTAAGTAATCCATGGTTACAACCACTCATAGCATAACAGTTGGTTGTTAGTGTTCATAACCATGGATATCTAAGCTATTACAATGGAGGTATTTGCTAATACAGGTCCTTCTCAAAAAATTAGCATATAGTGTTAAATTTCATTATTTACCATAATGTAATGATTACAATTAAACTTTCATATATTATAGATTCATTATCCACCAACTGAAATTTGTCAGGTCTTTTATTGTTTTAATACTGATGATTTTGGCCTACAACTCCTGATAACCCAAAAAACCTGTCTCAATAAATTAGCATATTTCAACCGTCCAATCAAATAAAAGTGTTTTTTAATAACAAACAAAAAAACCATCAAATAATAATGTTCAGTTATGCACTCAATACTTGGTCGGGAATCCTTTGGCAGAAATGACTGCTTCAATGCGGCATGGCATGGAGGCAATCAGCCTGTGACACTGCTGAGATGTTATGGAGGCCCAGGATGCTTCAATAGCGGCCTTAAGCTCATCCAGAGTGTTGGGTCTTGCGTCTCTCAACTTTCTCTTCACAATATCCCACAGATTCTCTATGGGGTTCAGGTCAGGAGAGTTGGCAGGCCAATTGAGCACAGTAATACCATGGTCAGTAAACCATTTACCAGTGGTTTTGGCACTGTGAGCAGGTGCCAGGAAGCATGAAGTGCTCCAAAATCTCCTGATAGCTAGCTGCATTGACCCTGCCCTTGATGAAACACAGTGGACCAACACCAGCAGCTGACATGGCACCCCACACCATCACTGACTGGGTACTTGACACTGGACTTCAGGCATTTTGGCATTTCCTTCTCCCCAGTCTTCCTCCAGACTCTGGCACCTTGATTTCCGAATGACATGGAAAATTTGCTTTCATCAGAAAAAAGTACTTGGGACCACTTAGCAACAGTCCAGTGCTGCTTCTCTGTAGCCCAGGTCAGGCGCTTCTGCCGCTGTTTATGGTTCAAAAGTGGCTTTACCTGGGGAATGCGGCACCTGTAGCCCATTTCCTGCACACGCCTGTGCACGTTGGCTCTGGATGTTTCCACACCAGACTCAGTCCACTGCTTCCTCAGGTTCCCCAAGGTCTGGAATCGGTCCTTCTCCACAATCTTCCTCAGGGTCCGGTCACCTCTTCTCGTTGTACAGCGTTTTCTGCCACATTGTTTCCTTCCAACAGACTTACCATTGAGGTGCCTTGATACAGCACTCTGGGAACAGCCTATTTGTTGAGAAATTTCTTTCTGGGTCTTACCCTCTTGCTTGAGGGTGTCAATGATGGCCTTCTTGACATCTGTCAGGTCGCTAGTCTTACCCATGATGGGGGTTTTGAGTAATGAACCAGGCAGGGAGTTTTTAAAAGCCTCAGGTATCTTTTGCATGTGTTTAGAGTTAATTAGTTGATTCAGAAGATTAGGGTAATAGGTCGTTTAGAGAACCTTTTCTTGATATGCTAATTTATTGAGACAGGTTTTTTGGGTTATCAGGAGTTGTAGGCCAAAATCATCAGTATTAAAACAATAAAAGACCTGACAAATTTCAGTTGGTGGATAATGAATCTATAATATATGAAAGTTTAATTGTAATCATTACATTATGGTAAATAATGAAATTTAACACTATATGCTAATTTTTTGAGAAGGACCTGTATTATTATAACTGCTACATATTGGAATAGGATCTTGGTCTGAAGTCTGCAGTCTAAGGGTACTGTCACACAGTACCATTTTGATCGCTACGACGGTACGATTCGTGACGTTCTAGCGATATCGTTACGATATCGCAGTGTCTGACACGCAGCAGCGATCAGGGATCCTGCTGAGAATCGTACGTCGTAGCAGATCGTATGGAACTTTCTTTCGTCGCTTGATCACCCGCTGACATCGCTGGATCGTTGTGTGTGACAGCGATCCAGCGATGTGTTCGCTTGTAACCAGGGTAAACATCGGGTAACTAAGCGCAGGGCCGCGCTTAGTAACCCGATGTTTACCGTGGTTACCAGCGTAAACGTAAAAAAAACAAACAGTACATACTCACATTCCGGTGTCTGTCCTCCGGCGTCTCAGCTTCTCTGCACTGTGAGCGCCGGCCAGCCAGAAAGCGAGCACAGCGGTGACGTCTGACGTCACCGCTGTGCTCGCTTTCCGGCTATGGCGCTTACACAGTGGAGAGAAGCAGAACGCCGGGGACAGACACCGGAATGTAAGTATGTACTGTTTGTTTTTTTTACGTTTACGCTGGTAACCACGGTAAACATCGGGTTACTAAGCGCGGCCCTGCGCTTAGTTACCCGATGTTTACCCTGGTTACCGGGGACTTCGGCATCGCTCCAGCGCCGTGATTGCAACGTGTGACCGCAGTCTACGACGCTGGAGCGATAATCATACGATCGCTGCGACGTCACGGATCGTGCCGTCGTAGCGATTAAAATGTTACTGTGTGACAGTACCCTAACTATTTAGTATCTGATGCACAATGTTGGGCATTCATTTTTTAATGAGCTACCGTTACTTTCAATAACATTACAATGATGGTGGTGGTGCCATCAGATATACCAAGCTAATTTGGTACTGCTGATTAATTGGAAATATTGCCATAGTCTCAGCATTTTAGACTCTACTTTCCGCATACCCCTATCAGTCAGAACTTTAAAGTCACTGACATGTGAAATGATTGACATTGCTGAACTTGTGACAATGTCACCTGTCAAAAATAAGATGTATTAAGCAGCAAGAGAACAGTTAGTTATTGAACTCTGTGTGTTGCAAATAGAAAAATTGAGCAAGCGTAAAAATCTGAGTGACTTTAACAAGGGCCTAATTGTTATGGTTAGGCAACTGGGTTATAGCATTTCTAAAACAGCAGGTCTTATTGCTTATTGGCTGTTCCTGGTATCCAGTGATTAGTACCTCCAATAAATGGACGGAGTAAGCACAGCAAAGTGAACATGCAATAGGGTTAGGGATTTCTAAGGCTTAATTATGTGCATGGGGAATGATGGCGTGCCCACCTGTTCTGTTCAAGTTCAAGGCGTTGACCTCCAAATTTTGTAATCTAATGAAGAATCTGTAGGATGCACTGGAAAAGCAATTTCAGCACGGTGGCTCAGTGGTTAGCACTGCAGCCTTGCAGCGCTAAGGTCCTGGGTTTAAATCCCACCAAGGACAACATCTGCAAAGGAGTCTGTATGTTTTCCTCATGTTTGCGTGGGTTTCCTCTGGATTCTCTGGTTTCCTCCTGCACTCCAAAGACATACTGATAGGGAATTTAGATTGTGAGCCCCAATGGGGACAGTGCTGATAATGTCTGTAAAGCACTGCGGAATAAGATAGCGCTATATAAGCAAATAATAAATTATATACATAAAAGCTCTGCTGGACAACATATAAGACTAAAGGATTGTGGAGCGGCCCCCAGACACAGGACGGCGGGGTACTCGGTACCGGGTCTATCGGTTCTGAGGATGTCACGGTGGCCTGACCCGGTCCGTGGTCCTGCTAAGGGGCGCCCAATAAAAGGTGTAGGTGGTGGTGTAGGTCGCAGTAAATAACGAGGACACAGGGTTGCAGTCTCTTTACCTCTTTACTGAAGGCTTCGGCATCCGCAATCCAGAGCACTGTTAACTGGGCTGGCTGAGACCGGCCGGTCCAAAGGCACATCCAGAGTTCCCTTTGCAGGTGGAAATCAGTAGCCTTCCTACCAGCGCCTGTGTGTTGTAGTACCTCCCTGCTGAGCACCACGGGATAGTCCTCACAACTGTCGTGTATGTTTCTGTTCTTTCTCTCCGTCCCCCAGTTGATATGGATAGGACGCACCCGTATGACGGGATAGGCCTGGAGTTATTTTATTGGGACCCTAGAGATGCCCCTCTCCCACTATTGCCTCCGTTGTCTTCGTTAGGTGTAAAGGTGAGACAGCCAACCTAAAGTTAACTGCCCGGCCGTAGTTCAAAGTAATGCATGGAGTCTCTTACTTTCTCGGCGTTCCGGCCGCCGGCTACGCGCCTTAGAAGGATGTTGCTGATCTTGAGACACGACTCCTTCTGGTTCTATCTCCTTTGAGCTGTGATCCCGTTTCTCACTTCTCCACAATATGCTTCGCTTCGTGTCCTTTCTTAGGAGTCTGCCGCTATAAGGCGGCACAGGCACAGCTCCGTAACGATCTGTCCTTTTCTAGGCCTCTGTCAGGATCCTACCCCTGACAGGTCCTCTCTCGAGCTCTTCCCAGCTACTTTCTTCCTAACTTCCTATCCAACCCCCAGTTTTACCCAAGTGTGAGGAGTGGCCTAGTAGATAGGGCCTTTTGCTCCCCCTGGCGGCCGGAGTGTGAAGTGTAATGTGTGTCTGTGATACCTGGTCAAGAGAACTCCTTTAGTGCCATCAGACATACCATCACTCCCCTTAGTGGCGGAGCGATAGTACTGCAATGACCAGGACTCTGGGGCGCTGCACTCCCCCCCGGTTAAATCCAGTACTCCCGAACTGGGAAAGAAGAACAACAATACATGTTAGCAAAAGACATACAGAGTTTTGAAATGCAATAAACAAGTAAATGCTATGAACAAGTAAATATAACAGTGCTTCCCTTTATGGGAGGTGAGAACACTTGAACGTTGCGAAAGTTTTGGTCATGCACAGTCTATGACTCCCAGTTCAGTGGTTGTAACTTTGGAACAGCAGGGACCCCGGGTAAACAAAGGGGTCCCTTTTAAAAGTTTTGGAGCAATTCACTGTCCATTACTCCATTGTCCATTTTTAAACCTGTAACAAAGATATTTACACAAACATTTTCAACCAAATAGCAACTTTCGTTAATATCTCCAAGTTTTGTAGCGAAGTGGAGTTTGATTCTTGGTGCTATGTGTAGACCTCCGCAATGCAGGGGTTGCTATTGGCCTAACGGCCCGCTATGCTTGCTACCGCTGGTGTAGTGCACTGTCTTCTAGCTACGCTTCTAGTGAGTCTGGGTAGCACTGGCATGCTGGAGCTCTCAGGGCTGCTGCTACCAACAGTGGGTATGGCAGATTCGCCGATAGCAGAGGGAGGACTTGCCGACGGTTGGCATGGCATCCTCTAGTGGGGTCTGCTGTGATTGCGGGTCCGGATGATCTGGCACCACATTTAGTTCTGGCGGGTTCGGTTGACGAAACGTTAAGACAGGTACCACGATGGCCTGATTTATTTGAGTCCAAGACTGGGGAAAATCGCCAAGAACAGTGTGTATCATCTTCTCCTCTTCTACAGGTGGAGAGGTTCCTGGATCTGTTTCCCTCTCTCTCAACTTATCAGGGCATATTTTAAGGTTGTCTCTGGATATTGCCGTTGAGGTTTCCCCTCCATCTTTTCTGATGAGACAGACCTTCGTGTTGTCGAAATCAGATGGCAGGATGGTATACGGTTCGCTTCCCATTGGCGCTGCAATTGACTGTTAATGTGTTAGTGCCATATGCTACAGGTCAATAATATCTGGCTGCTGGACAGGAGCTTTTGAAATTTCTTACCTTCTTGGTTCCCCAGAGTGACTTTTGATTAGCAGGCAGGCACAACTTCATCATTGCATGCATAGATGACATCACGCAAGCCTGGGTAATTACAAGGCAAGTGGGAATCTCAGAAGGTAAGCTTTGCAGAGCTCCTGTCCAGCAGCCAGAAACTACCGGACTGGAGTCCAGTGAATTGATCTGCCCATCTTTATCCTACAGCTATTGACCTTCATTGTAAAATAACGTACACTTCTAGTAATACAGTTGTATCCAGTTGTTTTGATAAGTTTTTTCAATATTTTTTAAGTAGTAGAAAGGTAAGAGATTTGTAAGTCTCTTGGCCAATGGCCAGAGATTACTGACCCAGCCAATGGACCAGAGTCCTGTGAATCAATCCACACATCTCTAGTCTTTTGCATATGTTACGCTGCTAGAGGAAAATTATGTAACTCTGTATTAAATGAGCTTCAATTTTTCATCTCAGATACCAGTGCTAGTCTCAAAACAGAATCTGTCTTGTGTTCCTGGGGTGTTATTCCAGGTACAGCCACCAGAGCATGAGGAAGTGAGGAGAACAGAAGCTCACCATAAACGAGGACCTGCAGTAGCAGAGCCAACACCATTAGGTGGCAGTAGGGGGGTCGAACACACCGAGTTGTTAACAGCTGAGAACGCAGTACCGGAGGGGAAGACAAGAGCAAAGTCAGAGGCAGGCCGAAAGGTCAAGAAGCAGGTCTAAAGCGCGGTGTCAAAGGGGTGAGATGGGAGCAAAACACACCAAAAGGTTGGCACCAGACAGGACCAGAAAAGACAGACACGGAAACAGTGGGGCAGGTCAGAGTACAAACTGGGACATACACTGCGGGGAACAGGCACATGGAGACACACTAAGTAGAAGATAGGGAATGGGGAAAACACTTAAGGCTAGTTTCACTTTTGCGGTTGAATCCACAGCATATCTTCTGCAACCTGAAACGCACGATAAACCGCATGCAAACGCGTGCAAACGCAGCAGTTTTAATACGCATAAGCTTACGCATGCGGTCAAAAAAACATGCGTTTTGCATGTGTTTGCGTTTTTTGTGCGCATGGTGGGAAATTTTACAGGAGAAATATCTAGATAAACAGACACCGCCAATGGGACAACAGTGGGCGTGTGTTATGGAATATCTTTACATAGACCCTTGGACAGCTGAAATCTTGAGATTTTGCTACTGTATCCTGTGTCATGATGGATCTTCGCATGGAGAGCTTTTATTTCAACCTGGATAAAGTACACAGCTGTTTCTTGCCTATGCATATGCTTGTGAGCAGCAAAGAAATAGAGAAAGACAGAGAAGAACATGGGGTCGGCGTTATTGGAGACGCCCCATTTTTGAAGTCCGGGAGAGCCGTGGAGCCTATCGCACCCTGTACAGCGAGCTCAATGGCAACCCGGACAAATTTCCGGAATATACCAGGATGTCTCAAGAGACCTTTCGGGATTTGCTTGGTTGTGTCCAAGGAGCCATCCAGAGACAGGACACCCAGCTTCGTAGAGCGATTCCTGCAGAGGAACGTCTCCTGGTCACATTACGGTACGTAATAATTCTAAACAAACACCTGTCATAATTATTATTGTTCTGCCATGTATTATTTGTCTTTTCCTTTATGTGTTTAGCAAAACCCCATCATAAATATAATTGTTCATAATTTGTTTATTTTTTTTTTTGGCAGATTCCTGGCTACCGGAGAGAGCTTATCATCGCTCCACTTTCAGTACCGGCTTGGAATTTCCACCTTGTCTGGAATAGTTGCGGACACCTGCCGGGCTTTGTGGAACGTTCTCCGGGATGAATTTATCCCCCTACCCACCGTGGAAGTGTGGCTGGAAATTGCAGACAAATTCTGGAGAGTGTGTAATTTCCCCATCTGTTTGGGAGCAGTGGATGGAAAGCACATAAGGATTACCAAACCCGCCAGATCTGGATCCGAGTACTTTAACTACAAAAAATATTTTTCTGTAGTGCTCATGGCAAAAGCAGATGCGGACTGTCGCTTTATCGCCGTGGACATTGGAGCTTTTGGCCTTGGCAATGACTCCCAGACTTTCAAGAACTCGGATATGGGCCAATGTTTGTATGGCAAAAATTTTAATTTTCCCCTGCCATGTCATCTCCCCAACACTCAAGGCCCACCAATGCCATTTGTTATGGTTGGGGATGAGGCCTTTCAGATGTGTCAAAACCTACTGAAGCCATATTCCAATCGGGACTTGAACCACACTAAAAGGATTTTTAACTACAGACTGACCAGGGCCCGAAGAACTGTTGAGTGTACCTTTGGGATTCTTGTCTCAAAATGGCGCATTCTTGGGACAGCCATTAATCTAAAAATGGAGACAGTAGATGAGGTTGTCAAAGCCTGTGTGATTCTCCACAATTACATAGCGGCTAAGGAGCGACCCAACATTGAACTGGATGAACCAGTTGCAAACCCATTGCCAGATTACCAGCATCACCCTCTGCGGTCAACTGTTGAAGTTGCCCACATGCAGCACCAATTTGCTGCCTACTTTGTTTCTGACATCGGACGTGTGGCATGGCAAGAAGATATTGTGTAAAACGTTCTGTTGGGCTTGGGTCTGTACCAGTCATGTTTTAAATGTTCCTAATATTTGTTGTTAATAAACAACATGTGTTGATACCTGTACTGAGTCTCCTATGTCTTTCCTTTCAAAACCACTTATGATGTTAGTGGTAAGGTAGTTGATGTGATTACAACCTGCATCTCTTCTGCATTATCTATTGAACGCAGACTGAGGAGAAGATAGAGGTATAATACAAAGCAGATCTATACTATACTCAACAGGTCAGGTGTCAGAAATAATGAGTTCATGATGCACAAAACCCAGCATCATGAATTCACTATTTTTGACACCTGTCCAGGTGAGTATAGATATGCCTTATATGACCCCCATCGTCTAGTCAGTTTGGGTGAAATCGATTACGTAGACTGAAGTGAAAATGGAGGCAATACAAGGAAGATCTATACTCACCAGGTCAGGTGTCAGAAATAATGAGTTCATGAAGCACAAAACCCAGTATCATGAATTCACTATTTCTGACACCTGTCCAGATGAGTATAGATATGCCTTGTATGACCTCCATTGTCTCTTCAGTTTGTGTGAAATAGATTACGTAGACTGAAGCAAAAATGGAGGTAATACAAGGCATATCTATACTCACTATGCCATTTTTCAGAAATAGTAAGTTCAGGATGCTGGGTTTTGTGCATCCTGAATTCACTATTTCTGGCAGCTGTTCAGGTGAGTATAGATATGCCTTGTATTACCTCCATTGTCTCTTCAGTCTGTGTCACATAGATTAAGCAGACTGAAAAGATTATGGACAAAATACAAGTCATATTAGTTTGTGACAACTCGTAGCTCCATACCAAACACAAGAAGCAAAGCTGCATGGTTCTAGTTGTCTCACTCCTGGAGCTATGAGGTGTGTGATGCAGTAGTAGGACCATACACAGTAAAATGGCAGTGACCCAAGCAAGTTCAAACAAAACGTTCTTTTATTGTGTTACTTCACACAGTCAATATAGTACACAGCTTCTTCATACAGTCCATTAATAATGCATGGCTATATGATGCAGTCAATACACAGGCCAAACTTCCCTCTGTCCAGTTTCCCTGGGTGACCGCACACGGTAACAAGTCTCTGTACTCACTCAGCGCACTGCACTCTTTATCCTCTGGAGTGCAGTTGGGTACACATAAGACAGCCCAAGACGCAGGGTGTCAGTCTCTCTGGTTCCTTTAGCCTCTGTGTTACTCCACACAGAGAGAGCTCTGCAGACAACTGCCCTGTCTGCTTCCAAGAACACACTGACACCTCCCCCATTAGTACAGGGCTTTTTAATTAGTCACTGCTTCACTATTCTAATTACAGCCACACCTGTGTCTGTACTACGCCCTCATGGCCTCACTACGCTTCCATGCACATTCTGCAGAGCACATACAGCGCCCCCTAGCTGTAACAGGGGTCACTGCCTCACAGGTGGCAAAAACACCAAGTGTACGGCGAAGTGTGTTTAGTCAGCGCACAGTGTGTGTTGCCTGCAGCGAAATGCACAAAGAGCCATACAGTACTTGTGGAAAAAAAAATAACATTTATTTTTAACAACAAAAAAAAAAAATTTAACTGCGGCGGCTTGGGGTAGAGTAACGGAACTGGGGGGGGTGTAGCTGTGAGGCCTTGCTGGCTGAAGATGACACAGGGGTTGCAGGAGAAGGGGCGATTAAAGTATTAGGGTCAGGAAGTTCAGGGATGGTACTAGAGGCATGGGACGGCAGAAACACACCGGAAGGGTGAGACAAACCTGACATCATAGACACATTGGGAGGTGAGGGGGGAGGGATTGCGATAGTGTACTTTTTTTTTCTTCCCTTTTTGTGATCTGCGCTGCTGTCTGGGGAGCCTCGGTGTGCTAAAGTCCTGCGGCCCGTTGATGGTGGCCTGGGTGCTGCTGCTGCATGCTGATGGTGGAGGGCAGGCCACAGGGTAAGTGTCATGCTGCTAATGCATGCTGCTGGTGGCGAAGGCCATGCCAGGGTCCGTGTGCTGCTGCTGCTGTATGCATGCTGGTGGTGGTGGCGAAGGCCATGCCAGGGTCCGGGTGCTGCTGCATGCTGGTTGTGGTGAAAGCCATGCCAGGGTCCGGGTGCTGCTGTTGCATGCTGGTGATGGTGAAGGCCATGCCAGGGTCTGGGTGCTGCTGTTGCTGCTGCTGCTGCTGCTGCAGCTGGGACCTGGTAATGGTGGCTGACCTGTCATGGTCCATGTACTGCTGCTGCATGCTGGTGGCAGTGGAGGATGTCCAAGAAGGAGCAGCAGTTGGCATGGTGGTGGAGGTGGGCTGTCCAACAGCACTCAGCATGGTGGTGGCGCTGTAGTGGTGTCCGGCAGTGCTTGGAATGGTGGTGGCCGTGCAGCGGTATGCAGCAGAACTTGGCATTGAGATCAAGCGTGCCAGTGTTGGCACAGGTGGAAATGCCACCACTGGCTGCTGAAAATACCAACTCTGTTGCATAGCCTGCATGTAAGCAGAATTGCAGGCCTGCATGACACTGAGCTGGAGATCTGGAGTAAGGTGTTCCGATATGCCCTTTTCAATTTGATTAAAAAAATTATGTGATGGCCTCTGGAGGTTGGCTTTCACTTGGTCAAGGCATCGGGTGACATCGTGGATAAGTGTATTCCTAAGGTTGAAGCCACTATCCAGTCTGTGTCCCATCGCCTTGAGTCCATCATGAAAGATCGAGCTCAAGTGCAAAAACTCAGGCATGAGTGACCTATCCAAGGCCCTCTGCCGCTGGCAGAAGAGTCCAAAAAAAGAGGCAGAGGAGGCTTCCTGGTCTCCAGTCTGTGTTGCAGGCCCACTATCTGCTGCTGTGCTGGTGGATGGCTGGGACGGGTCCTTGGCTGTTCGATGAAGGACCGCTCCAGAACCAGGACCAAGAGTGCTGCTCCAGGTGCTGTGAAAAGAAAAGAAAAACATTAGAACCTAACATTTACAATAGTAAAAGCGCCAACTCCTGTGGAATAGAAAAATACAGATTAGGCAATCCAATACACCACCAAAATACTTATGTTCTCTGGATAAGGACCAGTCTAAAAAATGCCAGCGTGCGGTGATGCTTATATTTTCAGATCCTTCCTCCAAAACCACTGGGATCCCGGCTCTCTTGATGAAGGTCCTTGTTGAAGTGATCCTTCATTGAACGCCGACGTGTTCTGACTTTGAGCACTGTTTAAAAAAAAAATGGTTAGACAATGCACTTTTGGCCGGGATCACACAACTGTGTGTGATCAGAGAAACTCTCAGGAGTTTCTCTCATCACACACAGTTGTGTGATCCCGGTCAAGGACACTGCTGCATCATACCGCATTGCAATACTTACGAAATGCCTTGCGAACCTGAGCCGGGGCGTTGCCCCAGCCATCCATCATTGCTTGGGCCACCTCATTCCATAGTCACCAGATCGTCACGTTGTCCGAGTGCTGTGGAACCCGGGTTTCTCACAATGGGACTCGCTCATGGACCAGGGAGATGAGGATATCATTATCAATGAGGTCCTCATCCCGTTCTGGAACTTAGAAAAAAAAGAAATACATTAATGTTGGAGAGATTAAAATAAGGAAAAGAAAGAAAACAGCAGAGACAAAAAACAGGCAAGAATAATTAAAGTCAAGAAAAAAAAAGGAGTCAAGAAAAAGGTAAAAGAAATAAGCAAAGTGAAGAAATGAACAGTCAAGCATAGTACAGTCAGGATACAATAAACAGAGTACAATCAGTCAGGTATACTTACACGCCGTGTTGCCACACGAACTTGTCCATGCTGCTCTTGCTCGGCCTCAGCTGCAGTTGAAGAACTGTTCTGAAAAAGAAAAAAAAAATTGTCACATGTGTAGATGTGACAGAGAATGCTCACCAATCTGAAGAGGTGAGTACTCACTTCCCTTTCGTTTCCACCATGTTCAGTGCCAAGACGCTCCTCGGAAGAAGACGACGACATTCTGATGAATACAGCATGAAAAAAGAGACAGAAATTATTAGTACATATAAAGAGAGAAAAAAGAAAAGACAGACATTGGCTTTTATACTCACATTGTCCAAAGTGGGGATTCCTCACAGGTTCTTTCCAGCGTCTGATCTTGTTCCCAGTCTGCAGAATTGTGGACTGCAAATGCCCACTCCCTCTTTTTATCAGTTTGTATGTGGGGGGTGGCTAATCAGTGTCTAGACAGGTTTACTGTGGAAAAAGGCATGCATTCACAAACGCAAACAAACGCGTGTGCTTGCGAACGCATGCGATCTCATAGACTGAAATGCATTATTTCGACGTATTCCTTCTGCAAACTACCACATACATTTCTAGGCGGCAAATACACGCCTCCGAAATTGCAACATGTTGCATTTACCGTGCCAAGCTGCAGACAGCGAAACACTGAATACGTCGTCAAACGCGGCAAAAAGCATCCAATCGCATGTACCTGCATCACTAATGTTAAAGATAAGAAAACATGACGCATGCAGAAGTATGCGGCATAAACGCTTCGGACACGTGACATGTGAAACCAGCATACTTTTCCATTTCCATTTAATGAACTTTTAACCCATTACATACCCTAGAGATCAAATTCAAACACACCAAAAAAGTATATGAAAATAATTAATCAAAATATAATTTACCATATGTACTTATGTATAAGCTGACCCGAGTATAAGCTGAGACAATTTTGCGACGAAAAACTGGGACAACTTATTGGCTCATTTATAAGCCGGGTATGCATTGTCCCCTCATTCCTATCCTGGTATGCATAGTTCCTCATCCCCATCCTTGTATGACTGGCTCCTCATCCCCATCCATGTCTGCATGGCTCCAAATCACCATCCTTGTCTGCATGGCTCCTTATCCCCATCCTTGTCTGCATGGATCCTTATCCCCATCCTTGTCTGCATGGCTCCTCATCCCTATCCTTGTAAGCATGGCCCACATGAGAAAAGGATAACAAAAAACATTCTACTTACCTTCCTTGGGCACCCCTCACAGCATCTTGTTCCAGTGCCAGCAGCTCCTGCGGATGAGTAATCATGTGTCCCCGCTCATTAAGGTAATAAATACTCACTCCACTCCATGCCTATGGGAGTGGAGAGAGGTGAATATTCATAACTCTGAAGTAGCATGCACCCATGATAGCCAGGCAGCTGCTGGAGGCCGGTGGCTGTGGCTGACACTGTGCGCTCTATAAGAGAAATGAATATTAACTGCCAGTGAAGTGAATATTAATTTCTCTTTAACAGTGGGCACAGGCTTTAGCTGCAGCCGCCAGCTCCTGCCTCTGTGACCCCCTGCTCCGCCGCTCCCCCTCCCCCATCATCTTCTGGGACAATGACTCGAGTATAAACCAAAGGGGGCATTTTCAGCACAAAAAAATGAGCAGAAAAACTAGGCTTATACTCGAGTATGTACAGTATTATATAAAAAAGCCAATTAAAGCATCAATCACAAAGACTTAATTCAAAAATTGATGAGGTATGGGAGCATAAGGAAATAATTTGTCACAGCAAATCAAACACATAAAATAATAAATTATTTACTAAATGAATATGTTTAGTAATAAATATGTATGCTCTGAAATATTAAGTAAATAACGGGTCTCTGCAAGAAAAATTAGCCACTAAACAGCTGATGAAACCGTATCAGCAGGTATACATATAATGGTTAAATATAGTAGATATACATTAAATGAAAATGGAATATTTAATAAATAATTAATGTTATAATTATTTCTATGTATAAAGAAATAGATTACAATATTTCAAATGTCAGCAAGAAAAATGAACTATTACAAAGTTGCTAAAAGTATTGCAGTAAAAGGTAATATAGTGACCATGTGAAGAAAATATAGGTATATGAAAATGTGAGTCCAAGTAGATTATATTAGATTCAGTAGTGACCCATCCAAGTGCAGTAACAAGCCATCTGCTACCCAGCCTTGCACTTCGAGGTTGGTTTATCTGGGAGTGACAGAGTGGTGAGGAGTCTTATAAAGCCAAGCAAATGTACTGCACTAATAATTAACAATAATCCATCTCCTAAGGCTACTTTCACACTAGCGTCGGTACGGGGCCGTCGCGCTGCGTCGGCCCGACGTACCGACGCATACTGTGCAAGCGCCGCACAACGGGGGCAGCGGATGCTGTTTTTCCACGCATCCGCTGCCCCATTGTGAGGTGCGGGGAGGTGGGGGCGGAGTTCTGGCCGTGCATGCGCGGTCGGAAATGGCGGACCATCGGCACAAAAAACCTTACATGTAACGTTTTTTGCTGCCGGCGGTCCGCCACAACACGACGCAACCGTCGCATGATGGTTGCGACGTGTGTCAATACGTCGCAATGCGTCGCTAATGTTAGTCTATGGGGAAAAAACGCATCCTGCAGACGACTTTGCAGGATGCGTTTTTTCGCCAAAACGACGCATTGCGACGTATGCAAAAAAACGCTAGTGTGAAAGTAGCCTTACCCGGCATTACGGCATTGCATCATCCGATGACCAGACCACGACACCCCCAGCTAAGTCACTGAGACACCCCTAACCGTGTATGAGATTATGCCAAAAAGGGCTGCTAATAGGACAGTGGCATGCATGGATGTGAACAATGTGGCGCTCAATGGCACTCTACAACGCTGCATGACAATCACCAGGTAATAACATTTTCATTGTAAGTAAACAACAGCACACAGCCTGAGATGTAACACATCGTTGAAGTCGGTGTTTTAACCCCTATCTCATGCAGTCCTCAGATTACATAACAAAACCTGCTGACAGATTCCCTTTAATGACAAAATCAAAGTTCAATGTTAGCTCTTTTAGCCAAAAATACATACATCTAAGTAAAATTTGCCAAAATCGTCCAAAGCCTTTAAAAATGAAGCCTCTGAAACTTTTCCAGTTTGGCTACCAAATTCTGGTATCATTGATCATGCATAAGTTTCATCAGCTTAACTCTGAATATAAGTAACATTAGGATCTTGACTATCTTCGTACAGTAGCTTCAGTACGTTGGTTATTACTGCCTATTAGGCCAGATAAATATATGAACTACTATGTGAATAAAACCATTAATTTCATGATTTCCTGCTTCCATGACACTCTGCTGTTTTTGATTCTATGACTGGCCTACACTTTATGTATTGATGGTTTTTATAGTTTTCTCTGAAGTGGGATCTATATAAATGCTCCAGCTGGCCCATAGACTTCAGCTGGCCAGACATCTCGAGCTTTGTACAGCAGCATGGTTATGAGAGAAATACTCAAGGTCATATGAAGGTGAATCCGGGATCTAAACCTATTTAATTCCTGGTAATGATAAAATGCTCACATGCAATAATTCAAATTAATTACAGTTTCCTTATTGAGAAAACTGGGTTACAATTCATTTGTTAAGTGTAGTAGTACTGTAACCACAAGTGATTTATAGCCCATTCCTTACCTGCATGGGGATGTTCTGCGTAATTCATCTTCTCTAGTGATGCTTTTTCCCTTTGCTTCTGCAACATGTATCATATTCAATAACAGGCATGCAGCCACCTCTAGGGTAAAAACGCCATCTATCATCTGTCACTTCATGATCTCTACAACAGACTCCAAGGGGAGAAAGAAGAAGAAGGTATATCTATTAGAATGGTACTGCTGGTAAACTGAGTCACAGAGGGGAAGTAGAGAGATTTGAGACTTTTTAAAAGCTGATGAGATATCCAAGGAATGAGATTAATTTGCCATTTTCGGGTCTAAAATTCACATTTTCAATTGTCTTGAGTTAGATTTTCCTCCTTTAATTTCACATTCTCTTCTAATACTTTTTTCTACTGACAGATGATTAGAAATCTAAGTCACACAAGATTCTCCTTGATCTTGTGGAATGGAGGAAAGGATGCACACTGAAGATTTGAGACCTCTTTTTGTTACCGTTGTCCTTCTTTATATATTTAGCTCTAAGGCAGGTTAGACAGTGATGGAGCACTCAGCAGTAAGAGGTAATTTTTGTCCTTTCTAGATAACACCTTTGTCTGAGGCTCTGTTCCCATCTGCGTTATGGCTTCTCTTTCTAACAGATGCCACAGCAATCTTCGGGGAGCATCACGCAATGAAGGCCAATGGTGACCAATGGACCCAACTGATGCCTTGACACAAAAATTTTAAAGGGTCGTATTACACTTGTTCTGCATGTACCACCACTGACAGTATCTTCTGGATGAATACATTGATATTTCTAGATTACAATAGAATATGTGAATATATGATTAATAGTACTCCAAAAACATGTCCTAAAATCCTAAACTAAATACCATGAACCTATGATCTAACAAGAGTAATATAGCATTAGGGAAAGAAACTAAGTGCTAACATACTGTTAATATTGGCTTGAGTCCATCCTGTCACTTGGAATAGTGAAATATGTCAGACTTATTAACTATTCTGTAGAAAGACATTTTTATTGATGTCTTACCATATGATACTACTTATTATGCCAAACTAAGTAACCTTAAGTTATCAAATTGGATAACAAACTTTGAGGATATGGCTAGAATAATCATCTCTAAAATAAAAAAAAGAAAGAGTAAAGTGTAATAAAAGAAAACAAATACTATTCACATATTCAATGACACATATTAAATTTCACACCTCTCCAGCACTGATGCTCTGGGGTGCCATGCCAGTCTTAATACTACGATCTTGAAACACATTATTACTGAGGCAAGGCAAGGTTACAATGGTGAGCTACCAACAAGGTAAGGCATTGCTTCTGGAATGTGTACGCAGACCATCCAGATATTTAACCCCTTTGCACTATATGACATATATCCATCATGAGCAAGAATCAGTTTATGTGCTATGATAAATATATGCATCATGCTGATCACGCAGTAGTGGTTCTGTATACATAGCCAACTCCTGATTCAAGAACACCTTAGTGATTGGTTAGATTCAATATTACAACCACTGCCTCTGTGTCCCATTTACAAAATAATGTGGTGGTGCACCATCTTGGGTGTCAGGTCCGAGCATTCCTACATGAACAGTTTCCTGGTCGTTGTGGGCCAGTTGAATGGCCACCAATGTCTCCCAATCTGACCCCCTTAGACTTTTCTCTTTGGGGTCATCTGAAGGCAATTGTCTATACTGTGAAGATACAAGATGTGCAGCATCTGAATCAATGGATACTGGAAGCCTGTGTTAGCATTTCTTCTGCGGTGTTGCTATCAGTGTGTCAAGAGTGGGAGAAGAGGGTTGTATGGACAATCCAACACAATAGGCAGCACTTTGAACACATTTTATAAGTGGTCATAAACTTGTAAATAACTCATGAAAGAATAAAGCATATGTTAAAACCAAGCACATCATTGTTTTCTGGTGAAATTCTCACTAAGTTTGATGTGTCACATGACCCTCTTTCCATTTAAAAAAATAAAGTTGGATCCAAAATGGCCGACTTCTAAATGGCCGCCATAGTCACCACCCATCTTGAAAAGTTTTCCCCCTCCCATATACTAATATGCCACAAACAGGAAGTTGAAATCACCAACCATTCCCATTTTATTTTGGTGTATCCATATAAATGGCCCACCCTGTATATATATTTGGCTTTTTCTTTTTTTGAGTATTTTTTTTCCATTTCTAATTAGGTCATGATTAATATTCACATGTTTCTCTATGTGACTCACTGGCTTCTTTAGCCATTCATGTTGGTTTTAATTTATGGCCATTATCTCAATTTTTATTGGTCATGTATTTGTATATATCATTTTAGTAGTGTCTGATATGATGTAGCTTTGATGAAGAACATGCATTAGAAACACTTTGCTCCACAGCGTGGATTCAGGTTTTTTTAATTTTTTAAATAAACTTATGAACAAAATCTGGGAACTGGAATTTTTCCAAAAATCTCGTTTGTGGTCACACATTTTCCTTGCTCCTGCATGCCTAGGACCAATGAGGAGAGCTGGTTTCTCAACAATTTTTCTATGGGCTCTTGATGTAACTGCTAGGATAGGTGTTTTCACCAATCCCAGCAGTTTAAACCTTCATATGCTGCTGTCAATGGTTTCAAGTGAAAAAGATGTGGATATGTTGCAGTGCCGATAGATATTCAATAAAGATGTCCAGGGGTATCAGGGTATTGTAGTATAAGTGCAGTTTATTCTCAACATGTTTCAAAGTACAACTGACTTTTTCATCAGGAGAACCACAGGTCTACTTATACTACAATACTCTGATCTCACTGGATATCTTTATTGAATATATACTAGTAACGCAGCATATCTGCATCTCCTTCACTTGATCTCTACATTGGATACCCCATCCCATGAAGCGGCAGCAGTTGGAACTATACATTGACTCTTCATAAGAGTTGTGCTTTATCAAAACCAAAGCAGGTGAGCAGTGCCACACAACCTATAAACACTATTGTCTTGATAATGTCCTATTGAGTTTGTTTTTTCCCCCAGCTTGCTGTGTCAATAGTTTGACAGATGTAGACTGCGTCCTCTGTCAGCCCATCGGTACCCCTTACAACATAAACATACCATAGCTCCTGAGAATCAGAATTATTCTGACAATCAGAATTATTTATGATATCCAAGAATAATTATTGAAGGGAGATTTGGGAAATATAGCTGTTGTCCAGCTAACAGCTGTTGAACCTATATAGGATGCCTTAGTCACGACCTTGCATTGCAGTTATCTGCGTGTCTTTACGGAGGAAGTGGTCAACTGGCCACATGTCTAACTCCTCTTCTTCAAACCACTCTTTGTTGGTAAGAAGGTACATTTCCATAGTTTCCCATTGTTCAGTGTATTTTACCTTGGCTTTAGATATAATGGTGCTTCACATCCGATTGCATTTTAGCTTGGAGGCACTTTAGGATTATGAAAGAGCAGAACATACTGTTTCTTCAAATATTAATTGTTTTTTCAGACTGATACCTCATTAAGTTGACATTGACAAGTCTCATTGTTAGCCATCTTTTCCTTTAGAATACATCAATATCATTTTAAAATTTGAAGCATAGGAAGTTCTCAGAATACCCTTAACTAAACATATTCTAGGGTTAGGGTGTCAGTGTAGAAAAAAAGTGGAGCATGTTAGCATGAATAACACCATTATGGATCCAAGGAATGTTACTATTCTAATATGAGTCAATTTGGACATTTTATTGATGCTCCTTCTTACTAGAAATATTCTTTACGCTTATGGCATATCCCTTTAACATAAATGTTTAATTCTGCACTATAAAAAATAAATGAAACCATTAATCTAATTTATTTGAAATGAAAGAAATACGGTACATGGGGATGGCAAGTAAGAATTTGCTAAGTCTCTTAGTTTGCCTCTTTACAATCATCTAAATACACTTAAATGGTAAGTCCACATTTGCGCACCATCTTGCACTGCATTTATAGAATTAATCTTCACAATAATTTAGCTTCTTTATAAATACATTGTGATACTTATTAATTCATAATGATGCTCAGTTATAGCTTGTTCTCTAGTCCAGAGCCACATTCACAATTTTGCATGCCTTGGGCCCGAAGTATTCTGTTTAGAGCTTTCTCTGGTGACTTGCATTTTCAGAATTTTCATCGTTTCACCATCTTTGTCCTTCCATTTACAATATCAGCAAGTAGAATTGGTTTTACAGCTATGGCCCATACTGTGGTAATTTGTGGTAAGTATTGCATTATATTTACAAAATGCATTTTATAATTAGCTTTATCTATTGTGTATATATGCAGGTCTAGGAAGACTTCTCGAGGTCCCAAACTTCTTCCACTAAAGGATTATGGAGGCCACTGTGCTCTTAGGAACCTTGAGTACTGCAGAAATACTGTTGTAACTGTAATAGTATGCAGGTACTGAGTATGTCAGCACGGAACAGACAGACCAACAGTTGAGGGGTTTAATAACAGGAATCAGGTACTCCTCACAGGGATGAAGCAGTAGAATATAACTAACAAGAAAACAATGCAAAAATATGGTAGTCAAACAGTGTAACAGAAATAAGCAGGATTTCTTGAGAAAAGAACACTTATCAGTCTGATGAGGACTTGCTTGAAGGGTCGTCTTCTCCAACATAGGCGCCGAGAAACAGTGGCACTTGTCGTCCCTCTGTTGTCCGTGGGCTGAGTAGTCTCTAGGAGCCCGCTGCCTGGGGTTTCGGGAGTTAATATGATATGCACAGGCTCTGAGTCTTTAGCTTTTACAGCACAGGCTATCCCGGGAAAACGATGGTCAGTCTATTATTAAGCCTCTCACCAGGAATCTGGAGCTCTGTACTGATACCGCGGGTACCAGGGGTCGCAGTCTCTACACGGGCCAATGTCTACACGGGTCTCAAAGCACCCCTCTCCAGTCACAGCACAGTCCACTTTCATGCACTCACAAGATGCAGTCTTTCTGGGCAATCTCCCTGTATTTGTCCTCTGACCGGGAGCTCTCTCTCTCCCGGAGCTCAGCTGCACCCTGCTCTGACCGCTGCTCACGCTGCTGTGTTCCTTGCGCGCATGCCTTTCCCGCACCCTGCCCTTCCTGCTCCCTGCCCGGCTTCCTTCCTGCCCCAGTCTCTAAGTCTGCCCCCTGGGGAACCTGTAGCACAGCTCAATGGTTCCAGGCACAGAGCCGAGAAGGTAACCATCCCCAGACTCTTTTTGTGCTTCACCTCCTTACATAACCTTGGCCAGATCTGTGCCTTGCCATAATTCTGTCTCGGAGCTCCTTGGCCAGTTCCTTTGACCTCATGATTCTCATATGGTCTGACATGCACTGTGAGCTGTGATGTCTTATATAGACATTTGTGTCACTTTCTAAATCAAGTCCTATCAGTTTAACTAAACACAACTGGACTCCAATGAAGGGTAGAACCATCTCAAGGAGGATCACAAGGAAATGGACAGCATGTGTCTTAGGGTACCGTCACACAGTGCCATTTTCATCTCTACGATGGCACGATTCGTGACGTTCTAGCGATATCGTTACGATATCGTTGTGTCTGACACGCTACTGCGATCCGGATCCCCGCTGAGAATCGTACGTCGTAGCAGATCGTTTGAAACTTTCTTTCGTCGTCTAGTGTCCCGCTGTGGCGGCATGATTGCATCGTGTGACACAGGTTGTATACGATGTGCGCACAGTAACCAACGGCTTCTACATCGCAAATACGTCATGAAATTATCGCTCCAGCGCCGTGTATTGCAACGTGTGACCGCAGTCTACGACGCTGGAGCGATAATCATACGACGCTGCAACGTCACGAATCGTGCCGTCGTAGCGATGAAAATGCCACTGTGTGACGGTACCCTTACATATGAGTGTCTGAGCAAAGGGTCTGAATACTTATGACCATGTGATATTTCAGTTTTTCTTTTTTAATAAACTTGCAAAAATTTCTACATTCCTGTTTTTTTTCAGTCACGATGGGGTGCAGAGTGTACATTAATGAAAAAAAATGAACTTTTTTGAATTTACCAAATGGCTGCAATGAAACAAAGAGTGAAAAATTTAAAGGGGTCTGAATACTTTCCGTACCCACTGTACAGTACATATATACACATATATGTCGAAAAATACAGAATGTTATTTTATTGTGTTTATGTGCATTGTAGATTTCATCTTTTCAAATGAATACTGTAAAATCCACGACAGATCCACAACAAAATCTGCATGTAGCACATATGTATTTGGCTGTAGATTCAGCACAGTTTTGCATCTAAATCTGAGGTGCATTTGCCATGGACTCATCTGTCCCCTTTGTAGGTAGTCTAAGTCACAGCATTTAATCATGTCAATTAATATTTTTTATGTATTTGCTCCCTTATCTAATATTACATTTAAAAGTGGAGAAAGCTATAAATATGTTGAAAACCATAAGTAACAAAATAAAAAATACATATGGGTTGCATTGCAGTTGGACATACTGTATCGTTAGTGATTATTGTGGTCTTTTCCATTGGTGAACATGTTGGGACAGTTTACAATGACGGTCATTACATCTGAGGCTGATTATCGGTATGTTTACATTCTCTGTATAGGTTACAGTGTTTGCGTAACCAGTGCTAAGTGTGTCTACTACATTTGGGCCTATACTGGGCAAGTGTTTGTGTTATTTTTATGCCCTCCTTCCTGGATAAAGGTAAACAGAAGGAGGAAATGGGAGTTCAATGGATGGATGGTTACAACTCTTCTTCACGAATCTTTAGTCTACAAATCAGAGCAAGTTTTATGATGGGGCAGGTGTGTAAAGATTTCTTACTTACTTTTACTTTCTTTAGCACACAATCCATATACCCTATGTTAATCAGAATACAACCTGTGACTGACAGGCGTTGTTGCATGATACCTTAGAAATTCCTGTAGTTCAAAAGGGCCTCTGTTTACTCCAATTTGTTGCTTCTCACAAATAGTCTTATAAGTGTCTTGTAATCTAAGATGTTTCAAAGAGCACTTCTCAGTAGGATCAACCCTCCTAAGTTGTCTATGTAGGTCATAGGAAGCTGAATAAAATTATACCTAGATATCTTAGACGTCTGCCATCCAAAGTCTTATTCCAGAGAAATGTGAATTTTTCTTAACATGTAGATAATTTGCTAAGATTAGAGATGGGCGAACCCGAACAGTAAAGTTCGGCATCCGTACCAAACACTTACTGTTCGGACACGGACACCGAACATGTACTTCACCAGGAAGTCCGTGCTACTGTACAGCCCCCCAAACACCAGGTGTTTGTCACGCTGTTGTGTGCATGACAGCATGGCAAACACTGCTGCTAATCGGCGGTAAAATCATTACAGCCGGTCAGACAGCCACAGTTGCTCCTATCAACCTATGCCTGCTGCCGCTAATGGGGTTCCAAACAACGATTCAAATCCCCCGCCCGCTGAGCCAATGAGCATTGCCGCGTGGGATTTGAATCCGCTCATTGGCTGAGCTGCCCACCGGCTGAGGTTTGGCGGGGGATTCAAATCCCACATCGCACCGCTCATTGGCTCAGCCGGCGGGGGTAAGGGATTTGAATCCCGCGTTGCTCATTGGCTGAGCAGTGGCTTTGGCGGGGGATTTGAACACAGATGTTCATTTCACTGCACTCCGGATGCAATAGCATAGGGCCTATTTCTAGTCTATAATATAACCAGATATGTGTCCTTCTCTCCGAAGCCTTGACGCCAGCACAGTGTGGAGCCAAGGTCAGCGCATGTGCATACCGTACTGTGTTGCCATTTTATTGAAGAGGGTCTTCAATAAAATGGCGCCGTAGTGCAGATGCCGCTAACGCCAGCCCCTACTTCAGCCTGGAAGTGTGTCCTCGGATGCATATGCAGCTGAAGTGTATTGCAGCGCATGAATTTGATGGGTATGTGATCCGCAATACATGCTGCCGGCCAATCAGAGGCCAGCAGCTGACGTCTGTGCTCACATGACTGGGAACATGGCTTTGACATCATGTGCACCTGTCACTTGATGCTGAAGTGTGCTGCTGGTTTCAGAAGGCGCCAAATGCGCTGCAGGGTAAGGTGAGTAGGGGCATTTATTGTTTTTTTTCTTACATGTTGAACAACAACACTGCAAGCAGGATGGGGCAGCATATACCAGGATGGGGGAGCATATACCAGGATGGGGGAGCATATTCCTTTATATCTGCAGTCTGGTACCCCTGTTCCTGTCTGTAGCTGCACTTTATTGCTCTCTGTTCCCTCTGTCTGCTCTGCTGCCCCAGTCTGCTGTCTGCTACCCCGTTCTGCTCTATGGATGAGTTTTTTTAAATTGCCGTGTTGGCATTTTGTTATAAATAAGTTTGTTTTGAGTTGCAATTTGGGTACTATGTCTCTAAAAGGCTCGCCATCACTGTTGTAGTAAATGTGTGACATTCCTGAGAACAGGAACCCAGAACTCCGGGAATGGATTGGATCATTTCTTGGTGTCATGGAGTTTGGTGGCCTTGCCTGGTAACTGGCACTCTGGTGCACAGTGAAAAATATGAGCACACAGCTGTGGGTGAAAGAGGGTTAACACTGGTTCTTATACTGTTCCCTCTTTTTGTGTGGTGGTAATGGTAGCATTCCCTGTGGTGTTGGTGAAGAGGGAGACAGGAGAGTGAGGAGGCAGATGAACTTTATAACAGATGAAACTTTTACTTGTAACACAGCCAAAAAAGGATCACAGCCATACATGGTATAACATAACATGTGCAGATGACAAAGTTCCTCAGAAGGGCAACCTTTAGCAACAGACTATATGAGGCATGATAAACAGCAAGCCTATCCTGTTATCCAAGCTGACACCATAGAGTCTTCTTCTATCCAACTGTGGGGACCTTCCCAGCAGACCCCCATATCCCTGATTCCTCTAGCCTTCATTATGTTGTAGGATTCCTGCTTTCCCATTTCCATTATGGGGGACTGTCATGGGGTCCTTCTCCGGTACCACACAATCAACAGAGCCAGCGAAGAGTGAACAATCCCAAGACCTTTATTTAGGCAAAAATACGAAAGGTCCATATACGATCCAGCACACAAAGGATAAAATAGTCCAGAACACGAATGCAGTTCAGTAACAGGATAAAAGTCCAACAATCCAGCAGAGGATAGCATAGTCCATATACTTTTCTTCCTCTCTGAGATGCTGTGAACACATCATCATTCCACACAGGACTGACCTGTGTCTCACCTCCCTGATATTTTAAAAGTCTCCATCCTCATTCACAGGTCAGGAGGTGGAAGGTCTCAGGGTCTCATTGTTTGAACAAGCTAGGTCAACATGTCATTAGCATATTAGCAAACAATACAGTACTGTGGGGGCTGATATCAGATGGCAGCAACAGCCATTCATCAATTAGCAAATAACTCCTTCTACAAGAGAACACCATGAAAATAAGTAAAATAGAAATATACACAAAAATGATACCCACATAGCATATCACACCACCACAGGGACCACCCCCCAGGCCCATACTTCTCCTACGTCCACAGCATAGTATTCTGGTAGGCTAAGGAGTAAGGGTGCTGTGTAGACCAAGGAATTTCATCAGCCTCAAGGTTCTAGTCCTCAGGCTATACTACAGATTTCTTCTGGTCACTCCATCTCTATTCGGCCAACTGAATTTGGGAAAAAATAATCCCCTCACATGTTTTCCTGGCGAGTTCTCTGACAGGTGACTGTACTCTGAGGTGCTCACTGGAACTCTGACTGGAATAACGGTTACAGCTATTTATAGTTCACCCAGAGGCTCTTCCCACCAAGCTGTCTGCCTAGCATCTGTTCCAGTATGGAGTCTAATGCCTTCCTACCTGAACTGTTGCACTAAGTGCTGATTCAAAGTGATAATAAGACAAATCCCTTCATGAAATAATATTAAACTTCAATAATAAATAACAGTACTCAGAGTTATATTAATACCCACGTCTGGGGTACTACACATTACTTTAATAAAATGACGCTGGAGTCAGAGCGTGCACATACCACGATCTCCAGCGCCATTTTATTGAAGGCACTGTATATGCAAATTCACAGACACACAGTCTTAAAAAAATGGTATAAAATTAAAAATGTATCAATAAAAATGCTCGCCAGCCCGGCATAGAACAGGTTCAATAACTAGTAACCGTATAATAGTTTACAGCTTTGCTGATTGACAATGGTAAAAATTTATGTGTTAATTGTCAAACACATATGTGAGAACCAAGCTATAATGTGGTAGACATGATAAAATTTTCTACATTAGACACTAGGCCTGGTGTAGAAGGAGAACAAAAGGAACCGAATACATGCCCAAATTAAATAATGATGTATTTATGAAGGATAGGGTACGCCATCTGGTGAGGGAGGGGGGATACCAAACAGAAGGGCACTACACCAGGAGACGGTTTATACAATATACTAAGGTGACTCATGATAATACATAGGTCAACAATATAAATAAATAAGTAAGTACATACATGGCACCAATAGTAGCAAATTAATATCCACAGGAAAAAATGCGGCAAGTGTGTGCATGGAGGTACACAATAAAAATAAGGTGCAAGTGCAGAGTTACTGAAGGTTAAGATAGCAACCGCTCATGAATATTCAGAAAATAGATTGCGTGCAATAGTTGCTGATGATGTATCATACTATAATTAAGGCCACAAACAACATTACCTGTGGGTGATGTAAAGACCGTCTCCTGGATGCGCCCGACCCCGATGCGCGTTTCGGCGTCAATCTTCGTCAGGTGGTAGCGTCATCCAGAAGAGGGAAGGTATTTATAGGAGGAGCACTCAATGAACAGCGGGAGCAAGTGTGGGTGCTTCTCTTATAAATACCTTCCCTCTTCTGGATGACGCTACCCCCTAATGAAAGGCTGATGCCGAAACGCGCATCGGGGTCGGGCACATCCAGGAGATGGCCTTTACATCACCCACAGGTAATGTTGTTTGTGGCCATAATTATAGTATGATACATCATCAGCAACTATTGCACGCAATCTATTTTCTGAATATTCATGAGCGGTTGCTATCTTAACCTTCAGTAACTCTGCACTTGCACCTTATTTTTATTGTGTACCTCCATGCACACACTTGCCGCATTTTTTCCTGTGGATATTAATTTGCTACTATTGGTGCCATGTATGTACTTACTTATTTATTTATATTGTTGACCTATGTATTTTCATGAGTCACCTTAGTATATTGTATAAATACGTGTCGGTCTCCTGGTGTAGTGCCCTTCTGTTTGGTATCCCCCCGCCCTCACCAGATGGCATACCCTATCCTTAATAAATACATCATTATTTAATTTGGGCATGTATTCGGTTCCTTTTGTTCTTCTTCTTCGCTTATAAAATTTCCATGTTGGTATACGCAGTAGCTATAATTGAGAAATTTTGTTTTGTATATAATTTTCGCTTGACTGATTCATTTTGTACGTATACCCTGCCTTGAGTTTTGTCTTACTAGGTCTGGTGTACAGACTAAAGCTGGCCATACACATTAGATAGCTGTAACAATCATTACCACAGCTCTTTCGCCCACTTCCCATACATAGGAGCACTTGGTTGGCCAAGGGTTCGTTTTATTCTCAGATATAAGGCTGCTATGAGAATCAACTGGAGATGCCTTATCTCCCGGCCGAACAAAAGGATCAGATGATTAAGGCTACTTTCACATTTGCGTTAGAATCCGCAGCGTATCATCCGCAACCGCAAACGCATGCAAAAACGCATGCGAACGTCTGATAACGCAGCGTTTTTTGTCCGCATCAGCTTACGCATGATGGTAAAATAACCGCAGCGTTCGCATGCGTTTTTACATGTGTTTGCGCTTTTTATGCGCATGCGTTTGATATTTCCAGGAGGGTGTGTCTTTAATGGGCATGCGCAGTCCGAAGTACGCAAGCGCATCAAACGCATGCGTACGCAAAGACATGTGTACGCATGCGTTCCCATAGATAGTAATGCGTTTTTTTGCCGCATTCCTTGCGCTAACAACCGCATACATTTCTAGGTGGCAAGTTGACGCCTCTAAAATTACAACATGTTGCGTTTACCGCGCCAAACCGCAGACGACGAAACGACGCAGGCGTCGTCAAACACGGCAAAACGCAGTCGATCGCAGACTCATGCGTCCCTAATGTTAAATATAGGAAAACACAACGAATGCGGATAATTGTGGAAGAAACGCTGCGGACACAACCGCAAATATGAAACCGGCCTAAATTCCAATTGCTTGTTCAATCATTACACTGGTCAACAGCATTTTTGGTGCCAAAGATATTTCATCGAATTTAGGGTATTTTTGGGGTGCTGATTCTGAATATGTCATCAGTTTTGCCAGATTGGCTCAAGTTTTTGAGATTTTTGGTATCTTATTTATAGCACTTGTTGGTAAATGCGACGCATCATCTCATTAATTTCTTTGGATTAGTACTTGAACTGAGCAGTTCTCAATATAGTTTTGTGTTAATTAGTGTTCTAAAAGTTTGTTCATAGCTTGATTTTTGCACTAACTTTATGTTGTTGTCTGTTTTCCAGTGAAAAGCATGAACTCATCAAGAAGAAGTTGTCTTAACGATCCAGACTCATTCTGTTACATTTGTGGTGAGTACACACTGCCAAAACATAGAAGAAACATAACAGACTTCGTAAAAAAAGTGTATTTTGCCTATTTTGGGGTTATGCTTGGGGACCAAGACAAGTTTTGGGCACCACACATAGTGTGCAAAGCATGTATCGAATTATTACGAAAATGGATCAAAGGACAAAGAAAAAGCTTCAAATTTGGTGTTCCAATGGTGTGGAGAGAGCCAAAAAATCATCATGATGACTGTTATTTATGGTAAACACAGGTACAGGCACATCTTCACAATGAGGGACAGGCCTTCTTGCAGATTCCATGTTACTCCCATTTTCGTTTCTTATGCTTATTGAATCCTTGCACTTGCACTGCACAGAAATAACAGTCATCATGATGATTTTTTGGCTCTCTCCACACCATTGGAACACCAAATTTGAAGCTTTTTCTTTGTCCTTTGCTCCATTTTCGTAATAATTCGATACATGCTTTGCACACTATGTGTGGTGCCCAAAACTTGTCTTGGTCCCCAAGCATAACCCCAAAATAGGCAAAATACACTTTTTTTACGAAGTCTGTTATGTTTCTTCTATGTTTTGGCAGTGTGTATTCACCACAAATGTAACAGAATGAGTCTGGATCGTTAAGACAACTTCTTCTTGATGAGTTCATGCTTTTCACTGGAAAACAGACAACAACATAAAGTTAGTGCAAAAATCAAGCTATGAACAAACTTTTAGAACACTAATTAACACAAAACTATATTGAGAACTGCTCAGTTCAAGTACTAATCCAAAAGAAATTAATGAGATGATGCGTCGCATTTACCAACAAGTGCTATAAATAAGATACCAAAAATCTCAAAAACTTGAGCCAATCTGGCAAAACTGATAGCATATTCAGAATCAGCACCCCAAAAATACCCCAAATTCATTAAAATATTTTGGACACCAGAAAAAAATTTTTTTTTTGTTGACCTGTGTTATGTCCCCAATATAATCTGCCTGGGGACAGTCGAGAAGCCCTCATACACATTAAAAAGTCAGTCAATCCCATTGAGTTTAGCCATGTTTTATTTAATGTGAATTGGGGCCTATAAAGTGGAATTCATCAAGTCTGGCATTTCACAGATGCCAACTGGAATGAGATGTGTATCTTTGAGCTATCCGAACGCCACAAACTGAAATCTACTCGTGCTATAAGAAGGTGTATATGGAGCACCCTACCAGGGCAGTGGGGTACCCGGCACCGGGTCCTGTCTCTCTTAAAGGGGATGTCACGGCGGCTGCGACCCGGTCTGTGGCCCTGGACGTCCAATAAAAGGGGAGCGGACTTTAAAGGTGTATTGTAAATAAGTCTGTCGTGACACCACCTGTGGTGTTCGGTCAATTGTGGGACCAACGCTGCATTAAAGGGGTCCTCTGGGGATGTTGTCGCAGCAATGATGGTAATGCTTCCCACAGGTGAAGCGGGGTCCCCAGAGGTCCTGAAGTGTAAGGCGATGATGGTGTAGGCCGGTAAAATGAGTAAAGGACACAAGTTGTAAGTCTTTACCAGGTTTACTGCAGTTAGCAGGCCACAGTCCAGGGTACCAGGCATGGGTGATGGTATGGCCCGGCCGGCTCGGAGGCAATGGAAGATTCCCTTTTTCCAGTCGAGGTCCATGAGCCTTTCCAACTAGCGCTTGCTGTATATGAAGTCCCTGCTGCCTGAAGCTTTCCACAGAGTAGTCTATTCCCCCTGTCCTGAGACAGGTACCTGCATGATGGGCAGCTTTAGCCTTTTTATAGGGACTCTATCATGCCCTGGGCTCCTCAGGTGCTGCTGCATCTCAGGTGTGGTGTGGGCCAATCCCATAAAGTTCTCAGCCCTCCGGTTCTGCCAAGTGTCCTACAGTTCCACTAAGGCATCGGGCTCCCAATACCCAGTACTTCACTTCGGCTCTGACGGTGCCCGGTCACAGTTTTCCTCTGAGCCCTGTTGCTCTCCTCTGCTCCTTCCCTCTGAAGCTCCACCACATACAACCCTTCAGGTCTTATTCCTTCCAGAGGCTGCAGCTCCGTCGTGGCTGCCAGGCCTCTCTGTCTGCTCTCTCAGACTTCCTTCTCCTTCAGTGTCTCTATCAGACTGACTAACTCCTCCTCCAGACCAGGACATATATCCATATTTGAGGGAAGTTCCCCTGAATCTGGGTCTGGAGCTCACCCTCCTGGCCTGGATTCGGAATGTGTTGCATGCGGGTGCCTTACCTGGTGAAGAGAACTCCATTGCCTCTGAGCACGATATTACCCTCCCTGAAGGGAAAGCAACATCACTGTAACAACCGGTTACCTGGGGTGTTACATATACCTTGGCTATAGTTTACATAATTTGTGGTGTGACAATTATAGAATTGAAATCTATGCATGTCACTTTAATATTTTTATAAGCGTGACAGACTTTTTGAAGAGGACCTGTCACCAGGTCCAAAGTGGACAATTTTCACTCTTATTTTATTATGGCTGACACCCCGAGTATTTAGGGTCTTTTTGCTTATTTTAAATCCACCATACAGTTTTGGAGATGTGGGCTTTTTATTTAGTGCAAATTTTACTAAGAGGGTGTGGGTCACAGGATTCTCTGGGGGCATGTCTTTAGGCTGCTCTGCATTATTACCCTGTGGGCAGCGCTCACAGCAATCTGGCAAAGACAACCATAAAGGTCGGCTACAGATCTCTGTTGACATGTCGACCCATCAGCGACCTGAGATCATGTGACAAGGGTTGCCGAAGGGCGGGATTTGTGACGCTCTGACTGTAAGCACAAATTAAATGACTCTGTCAGAGATTTACAGCAGAATTTAACTAGTTAACAGCCGCAGGTGGATCGCGATTCCACGTGCGGCTGTTGCAGGCATATTGTCAGCTGTATAGATCAGCTGTCATGTGCCCAGAAAGGTGCAGGCTCAGTGCCGGAGCCCGCACCAAACATGGGGAGTCCGACATGGGTGTACTATTACGTCAGATGTTGGAAAGAGGTTAATAAACAAATAGGTCCATATCTCTAGAACCATATAGTGGATTACCCACATTGGACCCATAGATATATCCAATGTTGGACCCTTGTCTTTGATGCGGGCTCATTGAATGAGCCTGCAACTTTCCGAGCAGATCATGGCTGTGTTTTTCAGCCATCACCTGTATTTAACAGCTGTGAATGACAGCAGCACTGTCACACAGCACTGAGACACATAGCAGCTGTAAAGTAAGTGACAACAGCATTTACAGCATGCTGCCTTTGGGTGGCACAATGTTCTTACCATCTTTCAGCACACCCTGATAAGTTGGTATGATGGCTGTGGATCTGCTGAAGATTTCTATGCCTGTTATGATGATATTTCAATGAAAGCTAGGCAGTAGCTGGCATTCATAGTGGAACATGACGTTTTCTATATAAAGCAATTTCATGGTATCAGCATAAGCAAACAGCCGCTGGTTATTGTCCTCTAAGGACACTAAAAAAATACAGTAAAAAGCCAAAAAGTGTTAAAAACTAAAAAAAAAATTAAATTTTAAAATGAATCCCCAGTGGGTTTCCCCATTAAAGATAAAGAGAGGAGCCAGAACACCTCAGGGTCTGATTTCTTCTACAACTGCACTGATTAGAAGCACTTCACCTTCATAATAAACGGTTTAAATTTCTTTTAGCAGTGCAGGGGTGAAGCGGCTCAGTTGAGAGCTCCTGGAAACTTTCCTGTGTTAAGGCTCTCAGCTGTGCACTGTTAGCCATTCCCATCTCCTATATAAACTGGGTCCTGGCTGGCATTCATTGTCAGACTAGCTTATGCTGCATGGCTGGTAGTAGTTGGTGGTTGTTGTTGGAGAAAGCATTTGGTGGATTTATCTGTGACTGTTGCTAAGTTTTGAGTGTCACATAATGTCCTTTCTTCTCCTTCTTTGGTTTAACCCCATACTCAACTCCCCAGTGTTTACCTCTGTTACTTAAGTGTATGTATTTGTATGACTGGTATTTTCCATTATCCCTTTTTGTATTACCTTATTAGTCTGATTGGTGTATTACGGTACACTACTACGCCCTTCTTCCCTCAGTGGGGGAAGGATAGAGATTGAGTGTGGATTCAGGAGCTAAGGCAAGGTACATGGCCCCAGCATCTTTACCATCAGAAGTAATCTGGGGACAGGGCAAGAAAGGGCGCCATTAGCATTATGGGCAGGGAAGTAGCTCCTAGTCCTGGGACACCTGATAGCAGAGTCGCGACAGCACCCTTTAGCCCCTATGCCGAGTTATGAGCTCCTGACATTAATGGAATGTCCGCATGTGATTCTGGTATGGCCTCCCACTGTTTTAATCGATAGGTACATGCTGGCCCTAGCAGCACACTGCACTTGAACTTGACCTTGTGACTGTACTTCCCTATATGAGTCACTATCAGCAAGTGCTTGCTTTTCTCTAGCACTACGCCTCTCCCACTGTGTGCTAGCCCCCAAACAGTAACCGTGTCTTACCTTATCCTATGTCCTATCCTTATACCGCACACTATCACAGGTCGCATACCACTGCCACGTACTATGCATTGTGACAGGGTCACTGGCATGGTAGATGAGGGGAGATATGTGTCAGTGAACATAATGGCGTCAGTGATGTGAAACCAGAATATTTTCCTCCAGCACACTACATGTTGTGAGGTTTAAATTAAAGTTGCATACCTGGGCTGGTTTTAGTGGACACCTATAGAGTGGATGGGAAGGTGTCCAACCTATCTCCACCTGCAGAGTCGGCACAGCCATGTGCTAACAAGACCTGTGTGGCACCACAGTCATCTGATCAGTCACATGGTCTGAATTTAAATGGCTGGCCTTGAGAGGCAGTCTGTGTATTGTTTTTGGAGAGGAAAGACTCTAAAGCAATGTCTCCAGGTGGAGCTGAAGACACATGGAGGTCAGACAAATGGACTTTGGTATACATTATCTTTTTGTTTTCTCGTTATGCCATAAAAGCTTTGTTTACTTTCCTGAACCCTGCAGTGGTTTATGCTGTTCCACAATAAACCAGCAGGTATTTTACCACAAGAAATGTTCCTGTGTCTACTTTGGAAAGCAGCTGAGTGAGTCAAGTCCTCACATGTGGTGATTTGAATGAGGGCAGCATTCCAGGAACAATCATAGAGGCTGTGGATAACTGTATGTCCTGAGTAAAATCAGCCATCCAGCACAAGACATCTGACAGCATGGAGGAGCTTGTGAAGCATCTGGTCCATGCCCAACAGCAACACCAGCTTGCCAGTCAACAGCAGTATATGGCGCAACAGGAGACAAATAAACTGTTGTTGTACAGCAGGTTCAGCAACAACACACAGACTGCATCTCAAGCACAGCCATTTCAACTCAGACCATGTGACAGACCACAAAACTGTGATGTCACACAGGTCCTGTTAGCACACAGCTGTACCAACTCTGCAGGTGGAGATAGGTTGGACACCTTTCCACCCACTCTATAGGTGTCCACCAAAACCAGCCCCCATGTATGCAACTTTAATTTAACCCTCTCATCACATAGTGTGCTGGAGAAAAATATTCTGGTTTCACATCACTGACGCCATTATGTGCAGTGACTCATATCTCCCCCAGCATATTATAGTTCTATACTACCCCATATCACGGTACATAGTTGACATTTCACATGAAATCTCTCTTTCTCTCTCTATATATAAAAAACTTATGACAATATCTATATTACGTGATTGTTGTCTTCAGGGGCTTAGAACAGGGCAATGCACTCCACACCCTTACTTATGCACATCCATAAAAGTTCAATCTAGCATAATCTAAAATTAATTAATCTGATTGATGTAATAAGAAAAATCTGAATTACAAAATTGCATTTTTTGGCCTCTGCAATAACGCCAAAAATGCAATAGGAGGAGATCAAAATATTATATCTATTCCACAATAATATCAATAAAAATGTCTGCTCAGTGCGCTAAAAACAAGCCCACACACAGCTCCATATCCCGAAAGTTGAAAACCTTACGTGTCTGACAACACAAACAAAATAGTTTTTTTTAATGAATTTCTGAATTTGTTTACACGGCTTAAATATAAATAAAATTATACATGTTTGGTATCACTGTAAATGTACTAATCTAAAGTATCACACTCCTGGGTTACTTTTACAAAATAATGAACGCTGTAAAAACAAATCCACAAGAACAATGGCCGAATTGTGCTTTTTTATCACAAATTTTTTCCTTCTTTCAAGCACATGACATGATAAAAGGAATGATGTCTTTCAAAAGTAAAACTTGTCCTGCAAAAAGCAAGGCATCATACATCTATGTTGAGGGAATAACAAAATAGTTATGGCTCTTTGAAGAAGGGTGGGAAAGAACAAAAACGAAAAATCGCCAGGTCAAGAAGGGTTCATAAAAAAAGGAAAAAGTGCAATATTTTAAGATGCAGCCGTAATAAAATAAGAAGAAAAAATGGTCAATTTTGAGCTTTTGACAGATCCTCTTTAAAACATCTTGTATGGGAGATCGATGAAACATTCCCTGTTATTGCTTACTAAATGTTACCTGTCCCTGAGCTTAGAATTTATGTTCTCTTTGCTTGTATGCACTTTTCTTTCTCATTTGCATCTGTCATCATGAAGAAAGCACATAGTTGTCTTTAGATCCTGTACTCTGAATTAACTTGGAATTGATTTCCACTTCACGCTTACGTGTCGTGTAAACGTTGTCGTTG
This sequence comes from Ranitomeya variabilis, assembly GCF_051348905.1. Classification (NCBI taxonomy): domain Eukaryota; kingdom Metazoa; phylum Chordata; class Amphibia; order Anura; family Dendrobatidae; genus Ranitomeya; species Ranitomeya variabilis. The sequence continues at coordinate 542,570,218 of NC_135236.1, read as the reverse complement.
ATGAACTGTACCTTTAAGAGCAGCAAAGAAATGATAAGTAGATTGGCACCGTGGTCAGAGCATCAGGAAATCAGTTTTTAATACTGCATGCAGATGGCAGGATGCTCTGCTGGTAAAACCACTGAATAATCAATACCCAAATGGAGCTGCGTAGAGGTCTCCAGGCTAATGCTGTCTGCATGACACATTTTCTAGTGGCATGAAATGATGAGGACATTCTGAAGGTTATATCCAATTGCTACAGTAATTCCTGTACGTTTAACAACCAACATGTTAATATGAGGCCCGGATAGCGAAGGAGTAACTATCACCATATTATCCAAGTGCAGTTCCAGAGCAGGAATAATACATGCCGCATATTCATTACTATATATATATATATATATATATATACATATATATATATATATATATATATATATATATATACAGTATATATATATATATATATATATATATATATATAGTATATACACACGCATGTATATTATATATATAGATCAATATATATTTATATACATATATATTGTACATGCGTATACAGTATGTATATATATACAGTCATATGAAAAAGTTTGGGCACCCCTATTAATCTTAAGCTTAATGTTTTATAAAAATTGTTTTTTTTGCAACAGCTATTTCAGTTTCATATATCTAATAACTGTTGGACACAGTAATGTTTCTGCCTTGAAATGAGGTTTATTGTACTAACAGAAAATGTGCAATCTGCATTCAAACAAAAGTTGACAGGTGCATAAGTATGGGCACCCTTATCATTTTCTTGTTTTAAATACTCCTACCTACTTTTTACTGACTTACTAAAGCACTTTTTTTGGTTTTGTAACCTCATTGAGCTTTGAACTTTATAGCTAGGTGTATGCAATCATGAGAAAAGCTACTTAAAGTGGCCACTTGCAAGTTGTTCTCCTGTTTGAATCTTCTCTGAAGAGTGGCATCATGGGCTCCTCAAAACAACTGTCAAATGATCTGAAAACAAAGATTATTCAACATAGTTGTTCAGGGGAAGGATACAAAAAGTTGTCTCAGAGATTTAACCTGTCAATTTCCACTGTGAGGAACATAGTAAGGAAATGGAAGAACACAGGTACAGTTCTTGTTAAGGCCAGAAGTGGCAGGCCAAGAAAAACATCAGAAAGGCAGAGAAGAAGAATGGTGAGATCAGTCAAGGACAATCCTCAGACCATCTCCAGAGAGCTGCAGCATCAACTTGCTGCAGATGGTGTCACTGTGCATCGGTCAACTATACAACGCACTGTGTTTTTTTGACGCCATCCATAATGCCTTTTTGTATTACCAAACAACTCAATCTTGGTTTCATGAGTCCACAGGACCTTCTTCCAAAAAGAAATTGACTTCTCCGAATGTGCTTTTGCATACCTCAGCCGACTCTGTTTGTGGCGTGCTTGCAGAAACGGCTTCTTTTGCATCACTCTCCCATACAGCTTCTCCTTGTGCAAAGTGCGTTGTATAGTTGACCAATGCACAGTGACACCATCTGCAGCAAGTTGATGCTGCAGCTCTCTGGAGGTGGTCTGAGGATTGTCCTTGACTGATCTCACCATTCTTCTTCTCTGCCTTTCTGATGTTTTTCTTGGCCTGCCACTTCTGGCCTTAACAAGAACTGTACCTGTGTTCTTCCATTTCCTTACTATGTTCCTCACAGTGGAAATTGACAGGTTAAACCTCTGTGACAGCTTTTTGTATCCTTCCCCTGTACAACTATGTTGAATAATCTTTGTTTTCAGATCATTTGACAGTTGTTTTGAGGAGCCCATGATGCCACTCTTCAGAGGAGATTCAAACAGGAGAACAACTTGCAAGTGGCCACTTTAAGTAGCTTTTCTCATGATTGCATACACCTAGCTATAAAGTTCAAAGCTCAATGAGGTTACAAAACCAAAAAAAGTGCTTTAGTAAGTCAGTAAAAAGTAGGTAGGAGTATTTAAAACAAGAAAATGATAAGGGTGCCCATACTTATGCACCTGTCAACTTTTGTTTGAATGCAGATTGCACATTTTCTGTTAGTACAATAAACCTCATTTCAAGGCAGAAACATTTCTGTGTCCAACAGTTATTAGATATATGAAACTGAAATAGCTGTTGCAAAAAAAACAATTTTTATAAAACATTAAGCTTAAGATTAATAGGGGTGCCCAAACTTTTTCATATGACTGTATATATATATATATATATATATATATATATATATATATATATATATATATATATATATATACACACGCACATATATATATATATATATATGTGGCATTTTATCTTGTATTATTCAAGGAAAAAGACTTTAAAAATGCTTAAACCTATTGCTGCTTGCTCATCTGAGCTTTTCGGTAAAGTGGCCCCTTTTAGATTGTAACTTTTCCATGTTTATTTGGTTTCTCAGCCTTTTTTCATTTGTGTTGGTATGTTTTACTCATAAACCAAAGCAAATAATAAGAATATCGTCCCGGGGTTTAATTTCAGAGAGGTACCACAGGAAGTATCCTTATATATCCTATTACAGAGCATTTAATTTGTAATGGTAAACTTCTTGATGTCAGGGCCAAAAGCTAATAGGAATTTTTCCTCTCCGGCACTGCACACAAAATTACACTTGATAGGAATTCAAGATTTCTACAAACTCTTTTCAAACCTGCAGCCACGTGGATCCCAGCATGTCTGGTTTTACGAAAGAGATTTAATATATGTCTGGCCAAGGAGAACATTTGGTGTAAAAGGATACAAAGCCCAAACCTTAAATTGTTTCATATTGTCATAACAGAAAGGATGTGCCAGTACATACAAACACACACGCAAAGTTCAGTTTAAGTTTGTTTTAGTCCCCTATGGGAGGTTTGTGATTCTGAATAGCGTGGAGGCAAAAATTTGGAAGGAAAAAGAAACAAGAAGGCACTGGGGGAAATAATAAAGTAGATTAGCTCTTAAAGCCTCCCCTTCTCCAGAGCAGTTGTCGGAAAAATATTCAATATTCATGTTTCCTTTGCTTTTTCGCTCACACCAGGGTTCCGTTTTAACTGAGCTCTTGAAAGATAAGAGTTAAAACAACACACCAAGGCCTCATTTTAGTTTCAAAATACAATTTTTTTCATAGCAGTTTTTATTTTGTTACAGTTTGTTCAGGCAGTTTTGGAGCTCTACAAAGAAAAATGGTGGCTCAGTGGTTAGCACTGCAGCCTTGCAGCACCGGGGTGTTGCTTTCAAATCCCACCAAGGACAACATCTGTAAGGAGTTTTTATCTTCTCCCCATTTGCATTGGTTTCCTCCTGGTACTCTGATTTCCTGCCACACTCCAAACCCATACTGATAGGGAATCTAGATTGTGAGCCCCATTGGGGACAGTGATAATAATGTATGTAAAGCGCTGCGGAATATTATATCTCTATATAAGCAGAGCACAATAATAAAGAAAGAAAAATACAGAAAAAGAAACATCTATAAAAACACCATACCTTGAGCACATTGCATTTAAAAGGAATATGTCAGCAGGTTTTTGTTATACAATTTGAAGAGAGCAGAAGATAGGGACTGAAATACAGATTTCAGTACTGTGTCATTTATTAGAATGTATGCTGTTTACTCAGAATAAAAGTTTTATCACTTGAAGATTATCATTGTTTGGACTATTGCTTACGTGAGCACTGGTCTGACCACACCCCCTCCACTGATAAGCAGCTCACTGCAAATAGACAATGTACATAAAGAACTGGGTGTGGCAGAGGTTACCTTTTGAGCTCTGTTTCATGATACATCTAAAAACCCCGATTGTGTCACAACTGCTGCACCCAGTAAACTAAATGATACATAATTGGAATAAGAATCTCTTTTACTTCAATATGCTGCTCTCAGATAGGGTAGCAAAAACCAGCTGACAGATTCCATTTACAGAGTAACCATTGTTTTAATTTATATTTTATAAATCAATGATACTCATGAAAATAGGCAACTTTGTAATATACCCCATCAGCGCAATCTGCTTTTTTCTACTCCAGTTATGATTATTCATTTTCAAAATTCTCAGACAAAATGTGTATTCAGTGAAGGAGTCACACTAGAGAAGAATACGGACGAGTGCTATGCGAGAAAAAATCTCATAGCTAGTGTTGAGCATTCCGATACCGCAAGTATCGGGTATCGGCCGATATTTGCTGTATCGGAATTCCGATACCGAGATCCGATACTTTTGTGATATCGGGAATCGGTATCGGGATCGATATTAATGTGTAAAATAAAGAATAAAAATAAAAAATATTGATATACTCACCTCTCCGACGCAGCCTGGACCTTACCGATGTAACCGGCAGCTTCCGTTCCTAAGAATGAGCGCTTGAAAGACCTTAGATAACGTCGCGGCCTGTGATTGGTCGCGTGAGCGGTCACGTGACCGCCACGCGACCAATCACAAGCCGCGACGTCATCTAAGGTCTTTCAAGCACTCATTCTTAGGAACGGAAGCTGCCGGTTACATCGGTAAGGTCCAGGCTGCGTCGGAGAGGTGAGTATATCAATATTTTTTATTTTTATTCTTTATTTTACACATTAATATGGATCCCAGGGCCTGAAGGAGAGTTTCCTCTCCTTCAGACCCTGGGAACCATACAGGATACCTTCCGATACTTGGTGTCCCATTGACTTGTATTGGTATCGGGTATCGGTATCGGCGATATCCGATACTTTTCGGGTATCAGCCCATACTATCCGATACCGATACTTTCAAGTATCGGACGGTATCGCTCAACACTACTCATAGCACTTGGCCCAATGCTAATCTATGGGGCAGCTCCCATCATCCGTTTTTTTTTCTCGGCCGTATTATACGTGCGAGTGAAATCGCAGAATTCTGCAATTTGCACTGTATAGCGACCTAGACTCGCCAATGAAAGTCTATGGGTGCGAGAAAAACTCACACAGCACACGGACCATCAGTGTGACTTGTGAGAAATACGCACCGGTGTCCTTTCGAAAAGTCAGCAATTCACTGCGGTGTACAGTAAAATCACACTGACAGGTTAGAATAGATAAAATACATGTATACATATAGTATAGGTATATATATATATGTATATATGTCATTGACATATATATATATATATATATATATATATATATATATATATATAGTTATATTTCATAGAGAGTTAGGTAGCGGAATAGCCAATAATTCAATTGTTGGCTTCTGTAATACCATTGCAGAAGCTGGCAGGATATGAGACATGGTGTACATACAGTAAACTATTGCATATCTGTTAGATTTATATATGTCCTTGACTAATAGTGTTAGTAGTACATGTGTGTAAAATTGTGGAGCTGTAGGTGTTAAATTAAAGGATTAACTAATGGAAAAAAACGGCGTGGGCTCCCATCCAATTTTCTCCGCCAGAGAGGGAAAGCCAGTGACTGTGGACAGATGTTTATAGCCTAGAGAAGACCATGGTTATTGGCCCCCCCCCTGGCTAAAAACATCTGCCCCCAGGCACCCCAGAAAAGGCAGATCTGTAAGATGCACCTATTCCGGCACTTAGCCTTTCCCTTCCCACTGCCCTGCAGCGGTGGCATATGGGTTAATAAGGGGTTAATGCCACCTTGCTATTGTAAGGTGACATTAAGCCCGGTTAATAATGGAGAAGTGTCAATAAGATACCTATCCATTATTAATCCCTAGTATGAAAGGGTTAAAAATTACACACACATGCAGAATAACGTCTTTAAATGAAATAATTAAACACCTGTATGTTTAATTATTTAATTAAAAGACTTTATTCTGCATGTGTGTGTAATTTTTAACTTTTTCATACTAGTGGATTAATAATGGATATGTGTCTTTTTAAGTGTATTATTGATTTATGAAATAAAAATTTAAATGACAGTTAAATTACAAACAACGCTGACTCCCTAGACTCTTACAGAAATGGCAAAAAATAAAAGAGATTTTAACCCCATAATGACCGTCAATACGTCTTTTAACTGACGTGAGATATACGAGAATATCATCCCCATACAGGTAAGAATCCGGCAGCTGCCGGCTGTACACTATAGCTGACAACTTGCTGTATCAGCCACGATCAGTGTTGTCACCATCCATATCTGTTTAACCCCTTTGATGCCGCTGTCAATAATGACTATATTATATAAATGTTTAAAAAAGTGTGGGGGCGCCCTCTTTATCCCAATTGGTGCCCTCAGATCATGATTGTGTGGTCCTGATGTTTGCCATGGCAGTTCATGAGCAAATAGTGCCCTTAGAGTCTGATGGCTACATTGACCTGTTCAAAAGTCAGCGACATTTAGGTGGTAAAAATACACTTTTTAATTCTGTCATCTCACTTTGCATTAATTCCTGAAAACCACCTGAAGGGTTAATTAAACTATGACAGCAAATTTGAATATGTAAAGGGGTGCTGTTTTTAAAATGGTATCACTTTTGGGTTTTTTCCAATATATAGTACCCCTAAAGTCACTTCAAACCTGGATAGGTCCCTAAAAAATATAATTTTGTAAATTTCCATGAAAAAATTAAAAATGACTGCTACATTTATAAACATCCTAAAATGCTAACAAAATAAAACAACATTTTACAAATGGTGCTGATGTAAAGCAGACATGTGGTAAATATTATTTATTAATGTTTTGCTATAGTATGACTATCTGGATTAAAGGAATAATCATTCAATGTTTGAAAATTCCTACTTTTTTTTACATTTTTGTCTAATTTCGAATTTTTTTATAAATAAACACAAAACATATCAACTTAAATTTACCATCATTATAAAGTATAATGTGTCACAAGAAAACAATCTCAAAATCACTGGAATTTATCAAAGCGTTCCAGAGTTATTACCACATAAAGTGACATTGGTCAGATTTTTAAAATTTGGCTTCATCACGAAGGGGTTAATATTCCACTATACATTTTAAAGTAACATCTAGCAACTACATTATGGAAGACAAAAAAGGGAAAAAAGGTGACTAAACAAGTAACCATAAAAAAATTTAAATGCTTGTAAGACCAGCCTGATGGAGAATGGAGAACATAATAACCCTAAATTATTTTCAGTTTCAGTACAGACAGCTTAAAAGGAGAAGTAGCAAATTATAACTGATCTGTCGCATCTAAAATTGATCCTGTAAAAATGGAAGCCATGATGCTGGCAAGTACAGAGTCTTAAAGGGCCACTGTCACCCCCCTCCAGCCGTTATAAACTAAAAGAGCCACCTTGTGCAGCAGTAATGCTGCAGTCTAACAAGGTGGCTCTTTTAGTTTTTGATTCATTTATTACCTCAAAAAAGCATTTTAAAAATTGGCCACACATACCAGATATTATACCTGGAGGCGGTCCGAATCGTCCTGTATGAAGCTCCCAACTGCCGTCACTCTTCTCTTCAGGGCCGATGGTACCCGCCCCCTGAGCGCTGTTATCTTCTGAAATCCGGCGCCTGCGCTGTGCGTGCCTGCCTGGGGCCTGCGCAGTGTTCATTGTCAGTGCGGCCACACTGTTGCTGAATCCCCCGCCCCGCACTGTTATTCATTATGCACAGTGCGGGGCTGGGGTTCCTGGGCATGCGCACTGCGCTGTTTAGACGCTCCCCAGCTCCGACGCTCCCCAGCTCCCCCGCCTTCCCAGGAACCCCAGCCCCGCACTGTGCATAATGAATAACACAGTGCAGGGCGGGGGATTCAGCAACAGTGTGGCCGCACTGACAATGAACACTGCGCAGGCCTCAGGCAGGCACGCACAGCGCAGGCGTCGGATTTCAGAAGATAACAGCGCTCAGGGGGCGGGTACCATCGCCCCTGAAGAGAAGAGTGACGGCAGTTGGGGGATTCATACAGGACGATTCGGACCGCCTCCAGGTATAATATCTGGTATGTGTGGCCAATTTTTAAAACGCTTTTTTGAGGTAATAAATGAATCAAAAACTAAAAGAGCCACCTTGTTAGACTGCAGCATTACTGCTGCACAAGGTGGCTCTTTTAGTTTATAACGGCTGGAGGGGGGTGACAGTGGCCCTTTAAGGTACCTTCACACTAAACGACTTTGCAGCAATAACGACAGCGATCCGTGACGTTGCAGCGTCCTGGATAGCGATATCGTTGTGTTTGACACGCAGCAGCGATCAGGATCCTGCTGTGATATCGCTGGTCGTTGCTGAAAGTTCAGAACTTTATTTGGTCGTCAGATCGGCGTGTATCGTCGTGTTTGACAGCAAAAGCAACGATGCCAGCAATGTTTTACAATGGTAACCAGGGTAAATATCGGGTTACTAAGCGCAGGGCCGCGCTTAGTAACCCGATATTTACCCTGGTTACCATTGTAAAAGTAAAAAAAAAAACAGTACATACTCACCCTCTGATGTCTGTCACGTCCCCCGCCGTCCGCGCTGCTGCTCAGAGCTTCCTGCACTGAATGTGTCAGTGCCGGCCGGAAAGCAAAGCACAGCGGTGACGTCACCGCTCTGTTTTAGGGCCGGCGCTTACACAGTGCAGGGAAGCGGACGCCGGGGGACGCGAATGTAAGTATGTAGTGTTTGTTTTTTTACATTTACACTGGTAACCAGGGTAAACATCGGGTTACTAAGCGCGGCCCTGCGCTTAGTAACCTGATGTTTACCCTGGTTACGCGGGGACTTCAGTATCGTTGGTCGCTGGAGAGCTGTCTGTGTGACAGCTCTCCAGCGACCACACATCGACGCTGCAGCGATCGGCATCGTTGTCGATATCGCTGCAGCGTCGCTTTAGTGTGAAGGTACCTTATGGCTGTGTGCCCATGATGAGCTTTTCGTGAGTTTTTGATTTTGCAGATTTTCTGCACCATTTCTGCACCCATTAAGTAACATAGGCAATTTGCATAAAATGCTCAACAAAAACTCATTGTAGGAACATAGCCTTAGACTAGGGGTCTCAAACTGCATTCCTCTAGGGCCTCAAACCATGCCTGTTTTCAAGATTTCCTTAGCATTGCACAAGATGCTGGAATCATTATGTGCAGGTGATTAAATTATCAAGGAATGCAGTTTGAGACCTCTGCCTCTAACTTCCATTAATGGAACCTTGCATAGCTAGGTTATATTCATACACAACATTTTTCCAACATTTACTTCTGCAGCCAAAACATGCTCTCTTAGCAATAAAAACGCCACTTTCATACAGCAGGTTTTGCTGGATATTTGCTGCATTTGTGTACTTTCTCATTGCTTCCTATGGTGGATGAAAAAATGCACACTGCTCAAATTCAGTCAAGAAAAAATAGTGCGTGTTCATGAGATTTCTGAAATCTTATAGCTATTGCTCGTACTGTAAAATGCAGGAAAAAAGAAGCAATTTAACCTGCAAAAACTATGAATATGAACATAGCCTAAGATATAAGGTGCAACATAGTATAATACCATGTAGCAATAGATGTATAGAAGAGGTGCTCACTTCTTGTAGTTAGTATTATTATTATTATTATTCATTTTTATAGCATCATTTATTCCATGGAGCTTAAAATGTGAAAAAGGGGCATACATAGACAAGTACAATAAACATGAGCAATACAAGGCACACAGAAGTACAGAAGGAGAAAGGACTCTGCCCGTGAGGGCTGACAGTCTACAGGGGATGGGTAAGGATACGCTAGGAGAGGATAGAGCTGGTCGTGCAGCTGTTCAGTAGACTGAGGATCACTGCAGGTTGTAGGCTTGTCGGAAGAGGTGGGTCTTCAGGTTCCTTTTGAAGGTTTCCGTGGTAGGCGATAGTCTAATGTGTTAGGGTAGAAAGTTCCAGAGTATGGAGGAAGCACGGAAGAAGTCTTGTATGCAGTTGTGGGAAGGAGAGATAAGAGGGGAGTAGAGAAGGAGATCTTGAGAGGATCGAAGGTTGCGTGTAGGTAAGTACCGGGAGACCATGTCACAGTTGTATGGAGGAGACAGGTTGTGGATGGCTTTGTATGTCATAGTTAGGGTTTTGAACCAGAGCCTCTGGGCAATAGGAAGCCAGTGAAGGGCTTGGCAGAGAGGAATAACGAGGAGAGAGGTGGATTAGTCGGACAGCAGAGTTTAGGACAGATTGGAGTTGTGCAAGAGTGCTAGGGGGGAGTCCAGAGAGTAGGAGATTGCAATAGTCAAGGTGGGAGATGATGAGGGTGTGCACGACCATTTTTGCCGTGTCTTGGTCAAGGAATGTACGGATCCGGGAAATGTTTTCCCACACAGTATGATAGATCCCCTATACACTATGAAGATCCCCCATAGCCCAAATTCTGTACGACGGCCCCCACAGCCCCGTATATAGTATGATGGTCTACCTCACAGCCCCCATATAGTATGATGATCCTTCCAACAGACCCCTATATAGTACAATGGTACCCCCAAATTCCCCATATAGTATGATGGTCCACCCCACAGTTCATTATATATTACTAGACTGTGGCCCGATTCTAACGCATCGGGTATTCTAGAATATGCATGTCCCCGTAGTATATGGACAATGATGATTCCAGAATTCGCGGCAGACTGTGCCCGTCGCTGATTGGTCGAGGCAACCTTTAGGACATCATCGTCGCCATGGCAACCATTATGACATCTACGTCGATACTGTGCCCGTCGCTGATTGGTCGAGGCAACCTTTAGGACATCATCGTCGCCATGGCAACCATTATGACATCTACGTCGATACTGTGCCCGTCGCTGATTGGTCGAGGCCTGGCGGCCTCGACCAATCAGAGACGCGGGATTTCCATTATGACATCATCGTCGCCATGCTGTGCCCGTCTCTGATTGGTCGAGGCCTGGCGGCCTCGACCAATCAGAGACGCGGGATTTCCAGGACAGACAGACAGAAAGACAGACAGACAGACAGACAGAAAGACAGACAGACAGACAGACAGACAGACAGACGGAAAAACCCTTAGACAATTATATATATAGATGATGGTACACCTCACAGCCTTTAAATAGTATTATGGTACCACCAGCAGCCCCCGTATAGATTGATAGTTCACATCATGGCCCCCTAAATAGTATGATGGTCCACCTCACAGTCCCCCATATAGTATGATGGTCCCCCCAACAGCTCCCTATGTAGTATGATACCCCCCATTAGTACACCATATAGTATGGTGGTCCACCCCACAGCCCCTTATATACTATGATGGTCCAACACACAGTGCGCTATATAGTGTGATGGTACTCCAGACACCCCAAAAAGAAAAAAATCCCTATACTCACATAATCGAAATTCCTCATCCTCTGCAGAATCTGTCTTCTCTTCTATCCATTTTCACAGTGGATGCTGGTGGCACAATGCAATGACATCATTGTACTGCCGACATTCCTTGCTTAGTGCTGGACTCCGGCAGGCTGCAGACAGAAGCCTGTTGGGGTAAGTGAAGGAGAAACAACTTTGTGCTCCACCACAACTGTTAGCATAATGGGCATCTAGAGGACACTGATTCTTTTAAGAACATAGCAGACAAGGCAGCCCACAACCAGACAGACCCTTCTGGCATTTGCCAGAATTGGCATATGGCCAGTCCGACCCTGTCACCAACATTTTGGTTAAATTAAGAAGGAATATGGCTTTTTTCATATCCACATTGAAAGCTGCACAATTTAGCCATCAAAACAATTGCTATGTAAGTGCAACTGGAATATTAATTTTATATTGCATCATATTGTTACAATGAGTACTATGAATATAACTAAGTGGCCCTTTCACTATTAATTCAAGCAATTGATGCATGGAAGTAAACACTTCTGCTTCCTTGTTAGCCTGGACGTCCCTTGTGACAGACACAGTGGTGACATACAATCCCTCATGTTGAGGCCCAGCTTTTCACATGTGGCTGTGTATCGACTCTGTAAAGTCACAAGTCCGTGACTAATTCCATTTGCTGGATAAATGCTTTCTTGTGCTTGCTTTTACACTTAAGAGATATCGAAATCCTTCCAATTAGCCCATCTACTTAGCATTGCTTCCTGTCAGGAAGGACTTTCCTGGTTGGAGTTCTTGGCTAGCAAACCTGTCCCAGCTGGAGCGGTCCTTCACCCTGATGTTGTACAATAAACAGATGGGGTCTTCTTGTAGGTTTATATATGTTTTAATATGAATAAAAATTATATCCAGCTATAAAATCTATTATATAGATATCCCTTCATGTCCCAAATGCCAAATGTTCATTGAAATACTGACAGGCTAGGTGAGATGAGTCCTGCATCAGGAACCCCATGACATTGGGTATTCGTGACGCCCGTGAGTTTCCCTTGAACCAATCATTAACTCTTAAACCCATTAAAGCCCCTCCCCCACACACTCTTTTAATCCATCCCCAATGACTACTCATCAAACGTTTATTTGGATAAATTGGCCACAGCAGCCTTTTATTAACATTCAAACATAACAGTTTAATTGCTTAACATTAAACCCCAGGGAAGGCGGTCCTCCAAGCCACAACAAGTAACCAACTCGTGTCAAATCTCCCTCATTTGGCCTCCAGGTCGTGTTTCTGCCTCTAGCCGCTAGGCACCAGCTCAGAGACGCTTAAAACTCGCCCGGCCAATATCCACCAGAACCCCATGGCCCCAGTTCTTTCAGCCATATAACCACCAATTTCCTTTCCATTTCAAACCACACCAGGGGGAGTCCAGGATCTCAAAATTCCCCCCCCCTTCCAAGCCGCCATTTCTTAGCACCACCAACTTCGAGGACCTCCTCCCCCCGCCACCAGCATAAATGTTCTGACCCCTCAAACATTTATGTCCCGCCATACCATCAACCCCTTCTCGATGCCCTCTTGCACCGCTAAGCACAACAAGTCTGTTGTGAAATTGGATTCTGGGCTCCCCCGGTGGCCACTTGTGGAATTGTACTTGTGTGCATCATCCCCTCTGTTCACCTGCTCCTATCAGGATGTGGGAGTCGCTATATAACCTTGCTCCTCTGTCAGTTTCATGCCGGTCAACAATGTAATCAGAAGCCTTTCTGTGCATGTTCCTGCTACTAGACAACTCCCAGCTAAGTTGGACTTTTGTCCTTGTGTTTTTGCATTTTGTTCCTGTTCACAGCTGCTGTTTCGTTACTGTGTCTGGAAAGCTCTTGTGAGCGGAAATTGCCACTCTGGTGTTATGAGTTAATGCTAGAGTCTTAAAGTAATTTCTGGATGGTGTTTTGATAGGGTTTTCTGCTGACCATGAAAGTGCCCTTTCTGTCTTCTTGCTATCTAGTAAGCGGACCTCGATTTTTGCTAAACCTATTTTCATACTACGTTTGTCATTTCATCTAAAATCACCGCCAATATATGTGGGGGCCTCTGTCTGCCTTTTGGGAAAATTTCTCTAGAGGTGAGCCAGGACTGTCTTTTCCTCTGCTAGGATTAGGTAGTTCTCCGGCTGGCGCTGGGCATCTAGGGATAAAAAAAACGTAGGCATGCTACCCGGCCACTTCTAGTTGTGCGGCAGGTTTAGTTCATGGTCAGTATAGTTTCCATCTTCCAAGAGCTAGTTCTCATATATGCTGGGCTATGTTCTCTCGCCATTGAGAATCATGACAGTTTGACCGGCCCAAAAAAAAGGGTTAAATTACTGGCTGAGAAAGGAGAGAAAAAAGAAGTCTGCTACAATTTTTTTTTTTTTTTTTTTCCCCTCTAGTTCTGAGTGTGCTCTTAATTGAATCACTTGCTAGTCTGCCTTTACTGCAGCCTTCCTCTCTTTCTCTCCTTCTTATCCTTGAATGGCTCTGTGTTCACCTGTTTCTAATGGATCTTCAGAGTGTAGCTACAGGTTTGAATAATCTCGCCACAAAGGTACAAAATTTGCAAGATTTTGTTGTTCATGCACCTATGTCTGAGCCTAGAATTCCTTTGCCTGAATTCTTCTCGGGGAATAGATCTCACTTTCAAAATTTTAAAAATAATTGCAAATTGTTTTTGTCCCTGAAGTCTCGCTCTGCCGGAGACCCTGCACAGCAGGTCAGGATTGTAATTTCCTTGCTCCGGGGCGACCCTCAAGACTGGGCTTTTGCATTGGCACCAGGGGATCCTGCGTTGCTCAATGTGGATGCGTTTTTTCTGGCCTTGGGGTTGCTTTATGAGGAACCTCATTTAGAGCTTCAGGCGGAAAAGGCCTTGATGTCCTTGTCTCAGGGGCAAGATGAAGCTGAAATATACTGCCAAAAATTCCGCAAATGGTCTGTGCTTACTCAGTGGAATGAGTGCGCCCTGGCGGCGATTTTCAGAGAAGGTCTCTCTGATGCCATTAAGGATGTTATGGTGGGGTTCCCTGTGCCTGCGAGTCTGAATGAGTCCATGACGATGGCTATTCAGATCGATAGGCGTCTGCGGGAGCGCAAACCTGTGCACCATTTGGCGGGGTCTACTGAGAAAACGCCAGAAAATATGCAATGTGATAGAATTCTGTCCAGAAGCGAGCGGCAGAATTTTAGACGAAAAAATGGGTTGTGCTTCTATTGTGGTGATTCAACTCATGTTATATCAGCATGCTTTAAGCGTACTAAGAGGCCTGACAAGTCTGTTTCAATTAGCACTTTACAGTCTAAGTTTATTCTATCTGTGACCCTGATTTGTTCTTTGTCATCTATTACCGCGGACGCCTATGTCGACTCTGGCGCTGCTTTGAGTCTTATGGATTGGTCCTTTGCCAAACGCTGTGGGTATGATTTGGAGCCAGTGGAGGCTCCGATACCTCTGAAAGGGATTGACTCCACCCCATTGGCTAGTAATAAACCACAATACTGGACACAAGTGACTATGCGTGTTAATCCGGATCACCAGGAGGTTATTCGCTTTCTGGTGCTGTATAATCTACATGATGTTTTGGTGCTGGGATTGCCATGGCTGCAATCTCATAACCCAGTCCTCGACTGGAGAGCTATGTCTGTGTTAAGCTGGGGATGTAAGGGAACTCATGGGGACGTACCTTTGGTTTCCATTTCATCATTTATTCCCTCTGAGATTCCTGAATTCTTGTCTGACTTTCGTGACGTTTTTGAAGAACCCAAGGTTGGTTCACTACCTCCGCACCGGGAGTGCGATTGTGCCATAGACTTGATCCCGGGTAGTAAATACCCTAAGGGTCGTTTATTTAATCTGTCTGTGCCTGAACACGCGGCTATGCGAGAATATATTAAGGAGTCCTTGGAAAAGGGACATATTCGTCCTTCGTCATCTCCCTTAGGAGCCGGTTTTTTCTTTGTGTCTAAGAAAGACGGCTCTTTGAGGCCGTGTATTGATTATCGACTTTTGAATAAAATCTCGGTTAAATATCAATATCCGTTACCACTGCTTACTGATTTGTTTGCTCGTATAAAGGGGGCCAAGTGGTTCTCTAAGATTGATCTCCGTGGGGCGTATAATTTGGTGCGAATCAAGCAGGGGGATGAGTGGAAAACCGCATTTAATACGCCCGAGGGCCATTTTGAGTATTTGGTGATGCCTTTTGGTCTTTCAAATGCCCCTTCAGTCTTCCAGTCCTTTATGCATGACATTTTCCGCGATTATTTGGACAAATTTATGATTGTGTATCTGGATGATATTCTGATTTTTTCGGATGACTGGGACTCTCATGTCCAGCAGGTCAGGAGGGTTTTTCAGGTTTTGCGGTCTAATTCCTTGTGTGTGAAGGGTTCTAAGTGTGTTTTTGGGGTTCAAAAGATTTCCTTCTTGGGATACATTTTTTCCCCCTCTTCCATCGAGATGGATCCTGTCAAGGTTCAGGCTATTGGTGATTGGACGCAACCCTCTTCTCTTAAGAGTCTTCAGAAATTTTTGGGCTTTGCTAACTTTTATCGTCGATTTATTGCTGGTTTTTCTGATGTTGTAAAACCATTGACTGATTTGACTAAGAAGGGTGCTGATGTTGCTGATTGGTCCCCTGATGCTGTGGAGGCCTTTCGGGAGCTCAAGCGCCGCTTTTCTTCCGCCCCAGTGTTGCGTCAGCCTGATGTTGCTCTTCCTTTTCAGGTTGAGGTCGACGCTTCTGAAATCGGAGCTGGGGCGGTGTTGTCGCAGAGAAGTTCCGACTGCTCCGTGATGAGACCTTGTGCTTTTTTTTCCCGTAAATTTTCGCCCGCCGAGCGGAATTATGATATTGGGAATCGGGAGCTTTTGGCCATGAAGTGGGGTTTTGAGGAGTGGCGTCACTGGCTTGAGGGGGCCAGACATCAGGTGGTGGTATTGACTGACCACAAAAATTTAATTTACCTTGAGTCTGCCAGGCGCCTGAATCCTAGACAGGCGCGCTGGTCGTTGTTTTTCTCTCGGTTTAATTTTGTGGTGTCTTACCTACCGGGTTCTAAGAATGTTAAGGCGGATGCCCTTTCTAGGAGTTTTGAGCCTGACTCCCCTGGTAATTCTGAGCCCACAGGTATCCTTAAAGATGGAGTGATATTGTCTGCCGTTTCTCCAGACCTGCGGCGGGCCTTGCAGGAGTTTCAGGCGGATAGACCTGATCGTTGCCCACCTGGTAGACTGTTTGTTCCTGATGATTGGACCAGTAGAGTCATCTCTGAGGTTCATTCTTCTGCGTTGGCAGGTCATCCTGGAATCTTTGGTACCAGGGATTTGGTGGCAAGGTCCTTCTGGTGGCCTTCCCTGTCACGAGATGTGCGAGGCTTTGTGCAGTCTTGTGACGTTTGTGCTCGGGCCAAGCCTTGTTGTTCTCGGGCTAGTGGATTGTTGTTACCCTTGCCTATCCCGAAGAGGCCTTGGACGCACATCTCGATGGATTTTATTTCGGATCTGCCTGTTTCTCATAAGATGTCTGTCATCTGGGTGGTGTGTGACCGTTTCTCTAAGATGGTCCATCTGGTTCCCTTGCCTAAGTTGCCTTCTTCTTCCGAGTTGGTTCCTCTGTTTTTTCAAAATGTTGTTCGTTTGCATGGTATTCCGGAGAATATCGTTTCTGACAGAGGGACCCAATTCGTGTCTAGATTTTGGCGGGCATTCTGTGCTAGGATGGGCATAGATTTGTCTTTTTCGTCTGCTTTCCATCCTCAGACTAATGGCCAGACCGAGCGGACTAATCAGACCTTGGAGACATATTTGAGGTGTTTTGTGTCTGCGGATCAGGATGATTGGGTTGCTTTTTTGCCTTTGGCGGAGTTCGCCCTCAATAATCGGGCCAGCTCTGCCACCTTGGTGTCCCCGTTTTTCTGTAATTCGGGGTTTCATCCTCGATTTTCCTCCGGTCAAGTGGAATCTTCGGATTGTCCTGGAGTGGATGCTGTGGTGGAGAGGTTGCATCAGATTTGGGGGCAGGTGGTGGACAATTTGAAGTTGTCCCAGGAGAAGACTCAGCTTTTTGCCAACCGCCGTCGTCGTGTTGGTCCTCGGCTTTGTGTTGGGGACTTGGTGTGGTTGTCTTCTCGTTTTGTCCCTATGAGGGTTTCTTCTCCTAAGTTTAAGCCTCGGTTCATCGGCCCGTACAAGATATTGGAGATTCTTAACCCTGTGTCCTTCCGTTTGGACCTCCCTGCATCCTTTTCGATTCATAATGTTTTTCATCGGTCATTGTTGCGCAGGTATGAGGTACCGGCTGTGCCTTCCGTTGAGCCTCCTGCTCCGGTGTTGGTTGAGGGTGAGTTGGAGTACGTTGTGGAAAAGATCTTGGACTCTCGTGTTTCCAGACGGAAACTCCAGTATCTTGTCAAATGGAAGGGATACGGTCAGGAGGATAATTCTTGGGTCACTGCCTCTGATGTTCATGCCTCCGATCTTGTCCGTGCCTTTCATAGGGCTCATCCTGATCGCCCTGGTGGTTCTGGTGAGGGTTCGGTGCCCCCTCCTTGAGGGGGGGGTACTGTTGTGAAATTGGATTCTGGGCTCCCCCGGTGGCCACTTGTGGAATTGTACTTGTGTGCATCATCCCCTCTGTTCACCTGCTCCTATCAGGATGTGGGAGTCGCTATATAACCTTGCTCCTCTGTCAGTTTCATGCCGGTCAACAATGTAATCAGAAGCCTTTCTGTGCATGTTCCTGCTACTAGACAACTCCCAGCTAAGTTGGACTTTTGTCCTTGTGTTTTTGCATTTTGTTCCTGTTCACAGCTGCTGTTTCGTTACTGTGTCTGGAAAGCTCTTGTGAGCGGAAATTGCCACTCTGGTGTTATGAGTTAATGCTAGAGTCTTAAAGTAATTTCTGGATGGTGTTTTGATAGGGTTTTCTGCTGACCATGAAAGTGCCCTTTCTGTCTTCTTGCTATCTAGTAAGCGGACCTCGATTTTTGCTAAACCTATTTTCATACTACGTTTGTCATTTCATCTAAAATCACCGCCAATATATGTGGGGGCCTCTGTCTGCCTTTTGGGAAAATTTCTCTAGAGGTGAGCCAGGACTGTCTTTTCCTCTGCTAGGATTAGGTAGTTCTCCGGCTGGCGCTGGGCATCTAGGGATAAAAAAAACGTAGGCATGCTACCCGGCCACTTCTAGTTGTGCGGCAGGTTTAGTTCATGGTCAGTATAGTTTCCATCTTCCAAGAGCTAGTTCTCATATATGCTGGGCTATGTTCTCTCGCCATTGAGAATCATGACACAAGTCCAAACCAATGGCATTCAAGTGAATACCATATTTTCTCCAATACTCGCCAGTTCCCGACTCTAAGTCCACATGGCGAACCACGAGAGCCCCATTCCTAACCATAAAGCGGGAAACTGCCCTATTAACCTTTATTCTCGCCCTGTTAAGGCCCTGCACTGAGCGAGCCCCATACCACACCTTTCTGGGAACGATATCTGACCAAATCACCAGCAAACGCGGAAACATAGCCCATAGCCTCAAAACATCGAACTTGATATCATTAATCAACTCCCTACAAGGGCGTTTTCCCAAATCATTGCCCCCCAAATGGATCACCAACAAATCCGGTGCCCGGTCCAAACAACTAAACTTGTGAAACTCGGGCAACAGCTGCTTCCAAGACATTCGCGCTTTCCAATCCAGCGTATGATTGCCGATGTCTTCTCTACACCCAACTGTCTCCCTTCTGGATGAACGTCCACGCGCAGCGCCACCCAGAAGACGAATGAGTGACCCATAATCCACGTAAGCAATGGCCTTTCCCCTGAAAAAGAAAAAAGGGGGGACAACAAATCACAACCATAATACCGTAAAGCACATTCCTAATGAAATTTACCCCCAAATCAATCCTTTCAGACCAAAGACGGGCGAACGTATGACCGGAACCTTGAGGATTCCCAACAGCCTATCCTCTGCACCAACTCCTCCCCTAAACCCCTTCTAGCTGCCTCCATCGCTGCCCCTATTCTGAACGAATGCCCTGAAAAATTCTCAGCCGAGATACCCCCTCGCGTCAGGCAGTACTTAAACACCGTAATGAACTGATACCTAGATAAGAACGAACCATCCTCATGCAATAACAACGGATCGTCATCCGAAAATGGGCCTCTTGTAAATTGTTTAAAACATAATAAAGGGCATAGGGGAGAGCCGGATACTTCAAAGAGAACAATCCTGCAACCTTTTCCCACCACATCCGTCTTTGAATGACGCAACCAGATAATCAACTTGTCCCCTTGCATAACCACATCCCGGCCCAGCAACCCCCCTTTAAATTGGCCGTGAGGGGCTGACCCATTCACCCAACCGAAATGCTCCAAAGAACGCCAAGGAAAATGCTAGTTTGAACAGTACAGCCTCCGATTGGTTGGAACAAACCTTCGACAATTGTTCGCCCAAAATCAATAAAATGTCATAAGACACAGGGCGTCTCCCATCCAAAACCTTCCAACCTTTTCGCCACCCCTTCATTACCTGAAGGACCATAAACGATTTGGTTACATCACGTAACCCTCTCAACTTAAAGCCGAATGCCAAACCGGACAAGAAAAGATTAACTTTTGAAACCGACCAACCTGAATCCCATTTCTGACCGAAGAGCAACAGCAATTTCTCATCCTCTGTCGACCCCAACCCCATCGATGACTCCCAATCCTCCCAAATGCTCCACGCCTTAACGTAGTGTGACCAAGTCCCTGCCGCTAGGGATCTAGATAATAACCCTCTTACTGCCCCAGTGGAAGATTCCACAAGTCCTCTGGGCAGGCCTCACGTAAGAGATCCACTTGAGGCACCACATCCGGAACCCGATCCCACTATGAACAAGAAAGATTGTCAAGAACTAATACATTATTATCCGGCCGAAATTCGGCCGTGACCCATAAGTTACACCTTAAACCTATCCACACCAGATGCTGCAATACTTTCAGCAATGCTGGATCCGATGATAACAGTGAATTTATGGCTCTCACGGCCCCCTCAACTCCAAAACCAAAACAAATCTTCGTGTTACGGACCTCTGCTCCCCATAAGGATAATGCAACCGCAACTGGGAACACCAAACACAGCAACTGATTAGTAGATAAACCTTTTACAACCCATACTGGCGGCCATTGACATGCTAGCCAACTCTCCTTGAAAAGCAAACGAAAACTCCAATCGCCAACCGGACCAATCACGAAGCCCAAGACATCCGCTGGCACCACTGGTGCAATCCATAATGACTTGCCATTGTATAAGTCCAAGAAAAGCGACCATACTTTTAAGTCGTCTTTTACAGCCTTCCGAAGTCTAATGAAATGAGTCGGTGCTCGAACCCCTGTCGTAGCCAAAGACAACCTACGACAAAAGGCCCTGCCCATCGGCATGATCCGACACGCAAAGTTTAATTTCCCCAGCAATGATTGAATTTCACGCAGGGTCACCTTCTTCAGCCCAATAACTCTCTTTACTTCCATTCTCATGCCAATCAACTTGTCTTCCGGCAACCGACATTCCATTGCAACCGTATCAATCTCGATGCCCAAAAAACTGAGTGATGTTACCGGACCCATTGTCTTGTCAGCTGCTAATGGAACACCGAACTTCTTTGACACTCCCTCTGTCACGGGGAGACTAGGTGGGCAAGAGCTAATAACCCGGGCCCCTGCAATTTCCCTCAGACTAGGGAAATCCTGACTGACCCTCTACCTAGAGTTTACACTGATGGTGTGCATGTCTAGGCCTCGACCCTCGCCCTGTCTCCTGTTTCAACCCTAGGTTGAAACCACCGCCCACCACCCAGTGAAAAGATAATACACCAATACCCACAGTTAGAACAGACAAGGATAACGGAAAATATACACCACGCCGAAGTCACTCAGGAAAACACTATAAATGCGCAGGGCAAAATAAATACAAATATAGGAAGGAGTAAATAAGACAAAGGGAAATACATGACCAGCAACGATACTCCAACTACTAGCTCACCACTCCAGACCGAGATAACAACGCACAGGACAGAAGCTATAATCAGCGACGCCCAATGTTCAGGAGAACTATTTAAAGGCAATGGGCATGGCCCAGATTCCAATCCGAGCATCAGGTAAATTAACCCCGGACCAGCTAGATAAAATCTAGCCGATGCCAATGAGCACATAGTGGTCAAAAGCGGAATTACCGCTGTCTGTCGAACGACCTGGTCTGAACAGCGTCCGACATGACACCCTCCATCGAATGAAGCAAAATCGAACAGTCTGCGGAGTGCGCTGAACCAACAAACAAGAAGTCATCCAAATAGTGGATGCACGACCGGAGTCCAGAAACTTCCTTCACTGTCCACTCCAAAAATGTGCTGAACATCTCAAAATACGCACAAGACAGCGAACACCCCATCGGTAGGCAACGATCAACATAGAAACCCCCGTTCCAGAAACACCCTAGCAGATGCAAACTATCTGGATTGATGGGTAGCAAACGAAACGCAGCCTCGATATCCGTTTTTGCCAACAAAGCCCCCTGCCCACAGTGTCTCACCCAATCCATATCCGTGTCAAATGACATATGTAGAACGGAACACAGTTGCGGGTCAATGCCATCGTTAACAGATAAACCTTTTGGGAACGAAAGATGGTGGATCAACCTAAATTTGTTAGCCTCCTTCTTGGGGACCACCCCCAATGGGGAAACTCAAATTCTTAACAGGGAGGGATTGAAATGGACCAGCCATCCTCCCCAGAGCCACTTCCTTGCTCAGTTTCTCCGTTACTACCTCAGGGAATTCGTAAGCCGATTTTAAATTCTTAGTTGACAACTGCACCTTAACTTCCAAAAAAGGAATCGAGGAACCATCCCTAAAACCATTCTGCAAAGTCAAAGCTGCTTCTCTATCCGGGTATTTACTTAGAAACCGCTCCATCTCTGCCAGACGCACTGGCGTCACTCCTTTTGTCAAACCCGTCTGAACCTTTTTTCTTTCCTCCTCTAAAACATCTCGCTGCCCCGTGAGTACCCCCGCATGAAGAACATTCATGTTTAAATTTACATTTTGATCCAAATCTACAAGCCCCTTCATTGAAGGTGAAACACAGACCCTTCTGTATGACCACCGAGTGCCCTGACTGTCCTGAGCCCCCAGTGCCTCCGAGAAATGACTGAGATCCCTGACCTGACCTAACTGGTGCCGTCACCCTCATCCATAGAGAAATATCTTTATGATCCCAACGGATATTTGGACGTACCGCCTTACGTTGCTGGAATTGCTCGTCGTATCTAAGCCACCCTTGACACCCATAAACCCTGTACGCTTCCCCGATAATGTCCAAGTAACAGAACAGGGGGGCACAAGTTTCTGGTGATTTTTCCCCTATAACACTGGCAAAAATTGCAAATGCTTGTAGCCAGTTAGACAAAGTACGTGGGATCAACCTGAACCTTCTCCTTTCCTCGTCCTCTTTCTTGAAATCGACCCTATGGGCTTTATCCAAATTGAAACGCTCTAATGGGAGCAGCAAAAATATTTCGACGTACTCCCCTTTCCATATTTTTTTCTTTTACCTCGGGTTTCAGGTGAGCCCCTAAGGGCCCCTCGAAACAAACATATACCTCCCCTCTCGCCGCATCATCTACCCATACCTCATCATCCTTATCCTTTTCCCCACTCTCCGGCGCCATGGACACCTGCTGCGACACTTCACTATTTCCCGCCGATGGCACTCCAGTGACTATTGAAGGCCCCAGCGAGGTACTTTGACCTGACCTAAAAACTTCCCTTACCCCACCAGTCTGCATGACACCCCTATCCTGACGATCCAGCATCCAGACACGATCCCACCGTTTGCGGTCTTCCTTGGTGAAGCAGGCTCGTGAGTCCAGGATCCTCCACGCGCCAATCCTGGGAAAACGTTGCGCCTGCAGGTTCCATGTAGTTGTCCCGGTCTGCAGCAAGGCCCCTTGGCAGTTCAGGGCACACAGCGGGCCTAGACTGCGACGCCGACCGGCCCCCGTGACTCTTGTCGACCCTTCTATTCTCCCTTCCCCTAGCAGCCTCTGCAGCCCAGACATCCCCTGGATGTCCCCCCCCAGCTTGATCCCCTGTTGTCCGGGTGAGCTGCGGTGCCAGAGGGGCCGCATGTACTCTCTGCAGCAGCGGCCAGCGAGTGGGCGGAGCTATTGCGGCGCCCATCACTAACCGCTCTGCGCTCTGAGGCCTGTGATGCTGCCGCCTGCACAACCACTTCACCGCGCTGAGCGAAGGGGCGGATGGATCGGCCCCCTGCCGCTCCTGTACCTGGCTCCTGCTCCAACGCCGTGCCCAGTAAGTGGGCTGACCTTCCTCGCTGTGGTCGAGATGGAGGCGCCCGCCGAGCAGGCCCCCGTCCGTTCCTCTGTATTCCGCTGTGCTGCTGAGCCGGGCCCGTTCCCGGCTGGGCTCCCGCCACTCCCCCGCCTAGCTCCTGGGTGGCACGAGCTCATCCGGATGAAGGGGAGGCCGACACCTCCCCCCGCTGCAGGCCCACCCGAGCTGTAGGATTCCTCCCGGCTGCCTGGCAGCGCGCGCTGGTGTTGCGACTTGCTGCGGCAGCCGGAGGGTCCCCGGAGGGGCTCCTCATGTGGCGCCGGGCCCGTGGGGTAACCTCTGGGCTCAGGCTCTCCGGAGGCCAAGATCTCCGAGGCCGGCGGCCCTCCGTTAGCGACCGGGACGGTCTGGTTCCCCCCTCAGGTAGCAGGCCTTGCAAAGACGCCTGCAACCAACCTGCTCCCCTGGATCTAGCCGCATCCCACAGATGCTGTAGAATTGCCTCAACCTCCATAGCTTGCACTGTTGCTAAGAGGGCACCAAAATGGTTGCTCCACCAAGATGGGTGTCCCCATTTTTAACAGCCTCCCCATCACCCCTTTATACCCTCCTACTTTCCCTCTAAACCAATCCATGAGCCCCGATTTGAAACTAATCACCTCATCACTCCTGCCTTTTACCCCCTCCCTTCTGTTCACTCCCTATAGGCCCACTCAACCCTGTCATGCTGTCCTCCCTTAAAGGCCTGCGGCCCAGTATGTCCTCACTTCTATGATGTTCACATGTCCTAACTGGACATTTGAAAAGTGGCTTCCTGGAGCTTATTCGATATAGATTCAAAATTGGGAGATCAGTACATAAATGTTTTAGGATATGGTTTGTAATAGGAAAAGCAATAACCTCTCTTTCTCCCATAAATTGTTGTAGGGCTGCTTCTTGGCTCTCAAAAATTCTAGGAATTTCATGTTTTCTTTCCAAGAATTTTGTGTGGATTTTTTTATTTTTACATTTACAATATTCAATTTCCAGCCTTTTATTCCAAGTCCTTTAAAGGGAACCTGTCACCTGAATTTGGCGGGACCAGTTTTGGGTCATATGGGCGGGGTTTTCGGGTGTTTGATTCACCCTTTCCTTACCCGCTGGCTGCATGCTGGCCGCAATATTGGATTGAAGTTCATTCTCTGTCCTCCGGAGTACACGCCTGCGCAAGGCAATATTGCGCTGGCGTGTACTCCGGAGGACAGAGCATGAACTTCAATCCAATATTGCGGCCAGCATGCAGCCAGCGGGTAAGGAAAGGTTGAATCAAACACCCGAAAACCCCGCCCATATGACCCAAAACTGGTCCTGCCAAATTCAGGTGACAGGTTCCATTTAAAGAACCATATAAGGTACTACTACCAAATCGATGTAATGCCGAGCTGTTAATGTACCCGAAATTAGGAGTAGGACCAGTGTGACATTCCTTTGTAAAGGACTCTTCATAGTATTGCCCAAGTGGACTTTAGATGGAAATTGGAGGTTAGAATAGAGCAACTGAATCTGGAGTGGAGGTCTACCCACTTTAGTAATGAGTCCCACTTTTGTCTTGAACACCATGATAGTCAAAGATAGGTTTTCAGATGATATCGATGGTGGGAGGTAAAGGGTATACAAAGGAATAAACACTTTAAATGGCAAAGGATATGTGAGTAGAAGAATGACGGTTCAGATAACGACAGTTCCTTGTGAAACACTAATGTCAGAAGTTCCGCAAACTGTAACTCCTGCTGGGAACTCAATAGCGCTGGCAATGGCTGGTCCCTGCTGTGCACTATCTGGCTCTGCACAGCTTTGCTCTGCATGGCTCTGCTCTGTGTGCACGGCTCTGCTCGGTGTGAACGGCTCTACTCTGTAGGTGACAGGGGCTCCTTCTATATGGCTCGTCGCCACGCTGGTCCCTGCTGTGCACTATCTGGCTCTGCATGGCATTGCTTTTCATGGCTCTGCTCTGTGTGCATGGCTCTGCTCGGTGTGCATGGCTCTACTCTGTAGGCAACAGGGGCTCCTTCTATATGGCTCGTCACCATGCTGGTCCCTGCTGTGCACTATCTGGCTCTGCACAGCTTTGCTCTGCACGGCTCTGCTCTGTGTGCACGGCTCTGCTCGGTGGGCACGGCTCTACTCTGCAGGTGACGGGGGCTCCTTCTATATGGCTCGTCGCCACGCCGATACTCTCTACTGGGGGAAGCAGAGCTTGCCACTCATTGCTCTGTGCTCTGCTCTTTGTACTGCCCCCGCACTGCTCTGCGGTGTTGCCAGACTGTCTCGCTTCGCTCGCTTTCTCCTCTTCTGTCTCCAACACGGCGCACCATTTTTAGGCTCTCCCCGCCCCCCTTCATCAGGAGGAAGGTCCGGCTCACTCAGGTTCCACTCAGGCAGCAGGGGAAGGTCCACCCCCTTCAAGCTTCCCCCCGGGAACAGAGGATGCAGCCTTTTTAGGTGCAGACCCAGCATGCAGGTACCCGCGGTCCAGTCGACCTCCCTACATTCCCCCTCTCTTTTAGCTCACCATTCTATGGGCGAGAACTCTTTGTACACCACTATACTCTTCTGAGGGCCAACAGATGCCCACAATTTTTGCAACCACTCCTGCCTCTCTGGTTCCATCTTCTGCCAGTAAGGCTCGTAAGGGTCACTACAAAATTCAGGTGGAGTGTTAGGGAATGAGGGTTCATCCAGGTCCCAAGGAGCAGCAATCTCTGAGGCCTGTTCCTCTTCAGGGTCAACATATGACAAGTTGAGAGATTCTCCCTCTTCATATTCCAGAGCTGTTGGAGTTAATGCCTCAGGACCTTCTTCCTCTTTACAGTCTACCACTTCTAGTAAGGGTACCTCAGGGGCATCTTGCAACAGTTCTATTTGGTCAGAATCCCTTGGGCTGGAGGCAGCAAACGCTCAACTTTGGTAAACAGAGCAAGTAGTTCTTCCTCCTCACAATCTGGAACCGTAGGAGTGTGCGTTTCCGGAACACTTGGCGCTTTCTCCCCTTCTTCAGGAAGTTGTTGTAGGCAAGGTAGCGATACACTCTGGTGGACTGCTCGGGTGGATGTCCCTTCTTTCCCTTTGGGCTGAGTCTCACAGACAGAACCTTCGGACTCAAGGTGGAATTTTACCAGACTCACCTCCACACGCCTGACCAATGCAGACATCTCACCTTAAACAGACCACACCTTCTCCACCTCTTCTCGGTGTCCGACATCGTGGCTCTGTCTGGCTCTGCATACGGCTTCTCTCTTCTTGTCGTACACTTTCTCTCAGGGGCGGCATCCTTTCCAATTAGCAGAACCTTTGGATGGGCTAGTGGATCTTCGCCGTTGGCTGTCTTGTAGGACAACTTCTGGACAGGTGTCCCATTCCTCCACACTTCCAGCACTCATTTCTGTGCCTGTCTGCTGGACACTTTGGTCAGGATTGTCCTCTACAGGAAGCATACCTTCTTTGCAACCGCTTTCCACCCCACGATATGGGGTCGAATTCTGGAACTGCTGCTGAAGTGATCTGCCTACTCTGCACCTCTCCTCTAACTTCTATCCTATGCTGTGAATTACCTCGGGGTATGATGCTGGGCTTCAAGACAGCAGCAAGGGCTTTCTTCAGGCTATCGACTTCTTCCCAGCTCCCATCTGCTTGCGATGCCACCCTCCTGCTTGTTTCGTGTGGATGACGCATCGCTACATCATCCACACAGTCTGCTCGGCACCGCGCTCTTGGGCAGGCGAACTTATCTGACATTTTGAGGGCAGGGGAAAGTACTGCAGTGTGCAGATGCTGGGCCTTTTCCGACACCTGTGCACTGCAGTACTTTGCTCTGTCCTCAAAAGGGTAGATGTAAAGCGACATGGAATAAATGGCGCTCTAAAAATGTACAATAATAATAAGTACGCTTGCGCAGGAGCGCGGTGCCGAGCAGACTGTGTGGATGATGCAGCGACGGGTCATCCAGCAAAGCAAGCAGGAGGGCGGCATTGCAACCAGATGGGAGGTGCCGGACCAAGAAGATCGACAACCCTAGAACCGGACCGCCCTGCAGGTGAGTATATTAATAGTTATTTTTCTTCTCTTACAGGTCAGGTTGGGGGCAGAGATACAGTATTATAGAATGCTGTATATAAGCCCTGAAAAGTGATGGCCGTATCTCTTATCGGTTATTGGTCAAAACTGATGAAAGGTTCATTTTAAGGGTTCAAGGTCATTATTAGCTCTGTCTAGTGGGTTGTTAATCAGGACAGGAGGAGACATGCTAACATCAAGGATACCATTTCCAGTCAGCATTGCTGAACTCCACAGACGACCATTTTCAGTGGGATATGGCGGTTTTAAAAATTGTATTTTTCTGTTGGATGTTTTAATAACCCCAACTTCTTTCTAGTTTTCAAATATTAAAAAACCCAACACAATAATAATACTACTAATATAAGCACAGAAAATAAATAGTAATACAATATGTGTTTAAAAATTGAAGAAACCCTTTGGTTATTAACCCCTCCAGGAATGAGCACTTTTTGTGCTTTCATTTTTCGCTCCTATTCAACTAAAAGCCATAACTTTTATATTTTTTTCCAGACATTGCTGAATGGAGAGCTTGTTTTTTGCAGAACTAGTTGTACTTTTCAATGACACCATTCATTTTACTGTATCATGTATTCAATAATGGAAAACATTTCCAAGTGCGGTGAAATTGTGATAAAAATATAATTTTGACATTGTGTTTTGTGTTTATGGTATTCATTTTACAGTAAAAATCACTTGGAAACCTAATTCTAAAGTTAGTCTGATTAGGGTGATAAACTTGAAATTTTTTTATTTAAGTAGTGAAAAATAATTAAGAATTTTAAGTTTGTGTTGCCATTTTCAAGACATTTTTTGTCAGTGGAGCTGTGTGAGGGCTTTTTTCATTTCATTAATATAATTTTTGGTTATATACTACTGTATATGTCATTTTGATAGCTTTTTATTATATTTTCTTAATGGAGATGTGCTGACCGAGAAAGCACATTACCGTGTTTCAGATTTTGATAGATTAGACTTTTATGAATGTGGCAATAGCAAGTACAGGTATGTACCTTTATATTTTTAGATTTATATTTTCTTAATGGAAGTAAAGGGACGGTGATACACATTTTTATATTTTTGATTCCTTTTTACATTTTAAAAACTTTTTCTTACTTTACTTAGGAGACTTTAAGCCTACCCTCTATTCATTATAATGTCATGTACTCACTCCCATCCCTTACTCCAGATCATAATAACGTAATGTCCTCTCTCCCAACCCCCACCCCAAATTCATTATAATTTCATGTTTTGTCTTCCATTCCCCACCCCCAATTCATTATAATGTCATGTCCTTTCTCTCAATCCCCAACCTCAATTCATTACAATGTCGAGTTCTCTCTTCCACCCCCACACCCAATTCATTATAATGTCACGTCCTCTCTCCCACTCCCCACTCCCAATTCATTATAATGTCATATCATCTCTCCCGCTCCTCACATTCATTATAATGTCATTGTTCTCTCTTCCTCCCCCACTCACAATTCATTATAGTATCTTCTCTCCCACCCCCAGTTCATTAAACTGTCATCATCTCTCCCACCCCCACTACCCATTCATTATAATGTTATGTCCTTTCTCCTACCCCCACTTCATTATAATGTCATGTCCTCTCTCCCACCATCACCCACCTTTCATTATGTCATGTCCTGTATCCCCCTCCCCACACCCATTTTATTATGTCATGTCCTGACTCACCCCAGCATTCCCAATTCATTATAGTGACATGTCCCTCAATAGAAAGAAAAAAAATCACTTACCCCTTCACACGCTCCCCAGTGACCTCGCTTCCATCTTCTTGTGGCCAGCAGGGATTGTGCTAAATGACACAGCCGCTTTCTACTACATTATTGCACCAGCTGAGTCATAGACAAAGTGTCAGCTTCCTGCAGCTATGATTCTTTATTTCCAGCAGTGGAGCTACAGGAACTCTCACTGCCCAGTGATGTAAAGTATATGCCACCGATGGTGGTGAAAAATATTATGATGAGGGCTATCTGGCTATGTGCCCTCCAGGAGCCTTGTGCCTCGGCAGTAGCCCAGATTGGCCTTACTATAATACGTGTTATGATCTGGTGGCCTAAGAGCAGCATAAGACGTACTCTGGAGAAGGTGGTACCTGTACTGACCGCAGACCCTGAACTTAACACCGCAACTAGAAGTAGCCGTGGAATGTACCTAGCACTCCCTGGACATCTCGACACAGCCGGAGGACTAATTACCCCTAGAGATAGAAAAGGGAAAACTATCTTGCCTCAGAGAAAATTCCCAAAGGATAGACAGCCCCCCACAAATATTGACTGTGAGAGGAGAGGGAAAAAACATACACAGACTGAAATCAGAATTTAGCAAAGGAGGCCACTTCTAGCTAAATAGAAAGGATAGGACAGAGTACTATGCGGTCAATATTAAAACACTAGAAAATATCCACCACAGAAAATACAAAAACTCCACAGCTAACTAAAGATATGAAGGGTATATCTGTATCTCCAGAGATACCAGCTTGGCTAAACAAATCCTTATACAGACCAAGCTGGACAAGACAAAAACATGGAAAAGAACTGAACAATAAGGCCACAGCATGTGGACAGCAAAAAAATCAAGGCCAGAACTTATCTTTGTTGAAAAGAACTGCAAAGCAGGAGAGACCAGGCAGAGATGTGAATCCTCCAGGAACAATGGACAACTTGCACTGACTAAAGGGTGAAGCAAGACTAAATAGCCCAGTCAGATATGCAAAAAGTGAACACACCTGATAAATGCTGTGATTCAGAGACAGCAGCGCTACCACTTACAACCACCGGAGGGAGCCCAAGAGCAGAATTCACAACAGTACCCCCCCTTGAGGAGGAGTCACCGAACCGTCACCAGAGCCCCCAGGCCGATCCGGACGAGCCAAATGAAAGGCACGAACCAAATCATCAGAATGAACATCGGAGGCAACAACCCAAGAATTATCCTCCTGGCCATAACCCTTCCATTTGACAAGATACTGAAAAACGAGAATCCAAAATCTTCTCAACCACATACTCCAACTCCCCATCAATCAACACCGGGGCAGGAGGATCAACAGAGGGAACAAAGGGTGTTGTGAATTTGCTTTTTGCTCCCTCTAGTGGTTACTAGTTTTTTGACTCTGGTTTTTCTGTCATTCCTTTTATCCGCACCTGGGTCGTTAGTTAGGGGTGTTGCTATATAAGCTCCCTGGACCTTCAGTTCAATGCCTGGCAACGTAGTTATCAGAGCTAGTCTGCTGTGCTCTTGTCTACTGATCCTGGTTCCAGTTATATCAGCTAAGTCTGCCTTTTGCTTTTTGCTATTTGTTTTGGTTTTGTATTTTTGTCCAGCTTGTTCCAAATCTATATCCTGACCTTTGCTGGAAGCTCTAGGGGGCTGGTGTTCTCCCCCCGGACCGTTAGACGGTTCGGGGGTTCTTGAATTTCCAGTGTGGATTTTGATAGGGTTTTTGTTGACCATATAAGTTACCTTTCTTTATTCTGCTATCAGTAAGCGGGCCTCTCTGTGCTAAACCTGGTTCATTTCTGTGTTTGTCATTTCCTCTTACCTCACCGTCATT
The DNA here is from genome assembly GCF_051348905.1 of Ranitomeya variabilis. Classification (NCBI taxonomy): domain Eukaryota; kingdom Metazoa; phylum Chordata; class Amphibia; order Anura; family Dendrobatidae; genus Ranitomeya; species Ranitomeya variabilis. The sequence goes on along the minus strand of NC_135236.1, from coordinate 542,538,949 downwards.
ATTTGTGGGGGGCTTCTATCCAGCTTTGGGGTCCCCTTCTCTGGAGGCAAGAAAGGTCTTTGTTTTCCTCTACTAGGGGTAGCTAGATTCTCCGGCTGGCGCGTGTCATCTAGCATCAACGTAGGAATGATCCCCGGCTACTTCTAGTGTTGGCGTTAGGAGTAGATATATGGTCAACCCAGTTACCACTGCCCTATGAGCTGGATTTTTGTATTCTGCAGACTTCCACGTTCCTCTGAGACCCTCGCCATTGGGGTCATAACAGTTTGCCAGGCCAGTATTATATGTTTAATGCATTGCAGAAGAGGGATTATAAGAAAGAAGATTCTGAGTTTTTTTTTTCTCCTTCCCCTTTACCTCAGAGTGGCTATGCTTGCTGCAGACATGAATGTCCAGACCTTGATTACAAGTGTGGACCAGCTGGCTACTCGTGTGCAGGGCATACAAGACTATGTTATCAGAAATCCTAGGTCAGAACCTAAAATACCGATTCCTGAACTGTTTTCCGGAGACAGGTTTAAGTTTAGGAATTTCGTGAATAATTGTAAATTGTTTTTGTCCCTGAGACCCTGTTCATCAGGAGATTCTGCTCAGCAAGTAAAAATTGTTATTTCGTTCTTACGGGGCGACCCTCAGGATTGGGCTTTTTCGCTGGCGCCAGGAGATCCGGCATTGGCTGATCTTGATGCGTTTTTTCTGGCGCTCGGTTTACTTTATGAGGAACCCAATCTTGAGATTCAGGCAGAAAAGGCCTTGCTGTCTATGTCTCAGGGGCAGGACGAGGCTGAAGTGTATTGCCAAAAATTTCGGAAATGGTCCGTGCTGACACATTGGAACGAGTGTGCACTGGCCGCTAATTTTAGAACTGGCCTTTCTGAAGCCATTAAGAATGTTATGGTGGGTTTTCCCATTCCCACAGGTCTGAATGATACTATGGCACTGGCTATTCAAATTGACCGGCGGTTGCGGGAGCGCAAAACCGCAAATTCCCTCATGGTGTTGTCTGAACAGACACCTAATTCGGTGCAATGTGATAGAAAAACCGCAAATTCCCTCATGGTGTTGTCTGAACAGACACCTGATTTAATGCAATGTGATAGAATCCTGACTAGAAATGAGCGGAAAATTCATAGACGCCGGAATGGCTTGTGCTACTACTGTGGTGATTCTACACATGTTATCTCAGCATGCTCTAAACGTATAGCTAAGGTTGTTAGTCCTGTCACCGTTGGTAATTTGCAACCTAAATTTATTCTGTCTGTAACTTTGATTTGCTCACTGTCATCTTATCCTGTCATGGCGTTTGTAGATTCAGGTGCTGCCCTGAGTCTCATGGATCTCTCATTTGCTAAGCGCTGTGGATTTACTCTTGAACCATTAGAAAATCCTATTCCTCTTAGGGGTATTGATGCTACACCATTGGCAGCAAATAAACCGCAGTATTGGACTCAGGTTACCATGTGCATGACTCCTGAACACCGCGAGGTGATACGTTTCCTGGTTTTACATAAAATGCATGATTTGGTCGTTTTAGGGCTGCCATGGTTACAGACCCATAATCCAGTCCTGGACTGGAAGGCTATGTCAGTCTCAAGTTGGGGCTGTCGTGGTATTCATGAGGATTCCCTGCCTGTGTCTATTGCTTCTTCTACGCCTTCGGAAGTTCCGGAGTATTTGTCTGATTATCAGGATGTCTTCAGTGAGTCTGAGTCCAGTGCACTGCCTCCTCATAGGGACTGTGACTGTGCTATAGATTTGATCCCAGGCAGTAAATTTCCTAAGGGAAGACTGTTTAATCTGTCGGTACCTGAACATACCGCTATGCGTTCATATATCAAGGAGTCTCTGGAAAAAGGACATATTCGTCCGTCTTCTTCCCCTCTTGGTGCGGGATTCTTTTTTGTGGCAAAAAAGGACGGATCTTTGAGACCTTGTATTGATTATCGGCTTTTAAATAAGATCACTGTCAAATTTCAGTATCCTTTACTGCTGTTGTCTGACTTGTTTGCCCGGATTAAGGGTGCCAAGTGGTTCACCAAGATAGACCTTCGTGGTGCGTACAACCTTGTGCGCATTAAGCAAGGTGATGAATGGAAAACCGCATTCAATACGCCCGAAGGTCATTTTGAGTACTTGGTGATGCCTTTTGGGCTCTCCAATGTGCCTTCAGTTTTTCAGTCCTTTATGCATGACATTTTCCGGAAGTATCTGGATAAATTTTTGATTGTTTATCTGGATGATATTTTGGTTTTTTCTGATAATTGGGATTCGCATGTGGAGCAGGTCAGGTTGGTCTTTAAAATTTTGCGTGAAAATTCTTTGTTTGTCAAGGGCTCAAAGTGTCTCTTTGGTGTACAGAAGGTTCCCTTTTTGGGGTTCATTTTTTCCCCTTCTGCTGTGGAGATGGACCCAGTCAAGGTCCGAGCTATTCTTGATTGGACTCAGCCCTCGTCAGTTAAGAGTCTTCAGAAGTTCTTGGGCTTCGCTAACTTCTACCGTCGTTTTATCGCTAATTTTTCTAGCATTGTGAAACCTTTGACGGATATGACCAAGAAGGGCTCTGATGTAGCTAACTGGGCTCCTGCTGCCGTGGAGGCTTTCCAGGAGTTGAAACGCCGGTTTACTTCGGCGCCTGTTTTGTGCCAGCCTGACGTCTCACTTCCCTTTCAGGTTGAGGTGGATGCTTCGGAGATTGGGGCAGGGGCCGTTTTGTCGCAGAGAGGCCCTGGTTGCTCTGTTATGAAGCCTTGTGCCTTTTTCTCTAGGAAATTTTCGCCTGCCGAGCGAAATTATGATGTGGGCAATCGGGAGTTGTTGGCCATGAAATGGGCATTTGAGGAGTGGCGTCATTGGCTCGAGGGTGCTAAGCATCGTGTGGTGGTCTTGACTGATCACAAAAATCTGATGTATCTCGAGTCTGCTAAACGCCTTAATCCGAGACAGGCCCGCTGGTCATTGTTTTTCTCCCGCTTTGATTTTGTTGTCTCGTATTTACCAGGTTCAAAGAATGTGAAGGCCGATGCTCTTTCTAGGAGCTTTGTGCCTGATGCTCCTGGAGTCGCTGATCCTGTTGGTATTCTTAAAGATGGAGTTATCTTGTCAGCTATTTCTCCGGATCTGCGACGTGTGTTGCAGAGATTTCAGGCTGATAGGCCTGAGTCTTGTCCACCTGACAGACTGTTTGTCCCGGATAAGTGGACCAGCAGAGTCATTTCCGAGGTTCATTCCTCGGTGTTGGCAGGTCACCCGGGAATTTTTGGCACCAGAGATCTGGTGGCCAGGTCCTTTTGGTGGCCTTCCTTGTCAAGGGATGTGCGGTCATTTGTGCAGTCCTGTGGGACTTGTGCTCGAGCTAAGCCTTGCTGTTCTCGTGCCAGCGGTTTGCTCTTGCCCTTGCCTGTCCCGAAGAGACCTTGGACACATATCTCCATGGATTTCATTTCTGATCTTCCGCTATCTCAGGGCATGTCCGTTATCTGGGTGATATGTGATCGCTTCTCCAAGATGGTCCATTTGGTTCCTTTGCCTAAGCTGCCTTCCTCTTCCGATCTGGTTCCTGTGTTTTTCCAGAACGTGGTTCGTTTGCACGGCATCCCTGAGAATATTGTGTCAGACAGAGGATCCCAGTTCGTTTCCAGGTTCTGGCGATCCTTTTGTAGTAGGATGGGCATTGATTTGTCGTTTTCGTCTGCTTTCCATCCTCAGACTAATGGACAGACGGAGCGAACCAATCAGACTTTGGAGGCTTATTTGAGGTGTTTTGTCTCTGCTGATCAGGACGATTGGGTGACATTCTTGCCGTTGGCTGAGTTTGCCCTTAATAATCGGGCTAGTTCCGCCACCTTGGTTTCGCCTTTTTTCTGCAACTCTGGTTTCCATCCTCGCTTTTCTTCGGGTCATGTGGAGCCTTCTGACTGTCCTGGGGTGGATTCTGTGGTGGATAGGTTGCAGCAGATCTGGAATCATGTGGTGGACAACTTGAAGTTGTCACAGGAGAAGGCTCAGCGCTTTGCCAACCGCCGCCGCGGTGTGGGTCCCCGACTACGCCTTGGGGATTTGGTGTGGCTTTCTTCCCGCTTTGTTCCTATGAAGGTCTCCTCTCCCAAATTTAAACCTCGTTTTATTGGGCCTTACAAGATATTGGAAATCCTTAATCCTGTATCTTTTCGTCTGGATCTTCCTGTGTCGTTTGCTATTCACAATGTATTTCATAGGTCCTTGTTGCGGCGGTACATTGTGCCTGTAGTTCCTTCTGCTGAGCCTCCTGCTCCGGTGTTGGTTGAGGGCGAGTTGGAGTACGTGGTGGAGAAGATCTTGGATTCTCGCCTCTCCAGGCGGAGGCTTCAGTACCTGGTCAAGTGGAAGGGCTATGGTCAGGAGGATAATTCCTGGGTGGTCGCCTCTGATGTTCATGCGGCCGATTTAGTTCGTGCCTTTCATGCCGCTCATCCTGATCGCCCTGGTGGTCGTGGTGAGGGTTCGGTGACCCCTCACTAAGGGGGGGGTACTGTTGTGAATTTGCTTTTTGCTCCCTCTAGTGGTTACTAGTTTTTTGACTCTGGTTTTTCTGTCATTCCTTTTATCCGCACCTGGGTCGTTAGTTAGGGGTGTTGCTATATAAGCTCCCTGGACCTTCAGTTCAATGCCTGGCAACGTAGTTATCAGAGCTAGTCTGCTGTGCTCTTGTCTACTGATCCTGGTTCCAGTTATATCAGCTAAGTCTGCCTTTTGCTTTTTGCTATTTGTTTTGGTTTTGTATTTTTGTCCAGCTTGTTCCAAATCTATATCCTGACCTTTGCTGGAAGCTCTAGGGGGCTGGTGTTCTCCCCCCGGACCGTTAGACGGTTCGGGGGTTCTTGAATTTCCAGTGTGGATTTTGATAGGGTTTTTGTTGACCATATAAGTTACCTTTCTTTATTCTGCTATCAGTAAGCGGGCCTCTCTGTGCTAAACCTGGTTCATTTCTGTGTTTGTCATTTCCTCTTACCTCACCGTCATTATTTGTGGGGGGCTTCTATCCAGCTTTGGGGTCCCCTTCTCTGGAGGCAAGAAAGGTCTTTGTTTTCCTCTACTAGGGGTAGCTAGATTCTCCGGCTGGCGCGTGTCATCTAGCATCAACGTAGGAATGATCCCCGGCTACTTCTAGTGTTGGCGTTAGGAGTAGATATATGGTCAACCCAGTTACCACTGCCCTATGAGCTGGATTTTTGTATTCTGCAGACTTCCACGTTCCTCTGAGACCCTCGCCATTGGGGTCATAACAAAAGGGCACCACATATTTCCGCAACAAAGATCTATGAAAAACATTATGGATGGAAAAAGAGGCTGGAAGGGCCAAACGAAAAGACACTGGATTGATAATCTCAGAAATCCTATAAGGGCCAATAAACCGAGGCTTAAACTTAGGGGAAGAAACCTTCATAGGGACATGACGGGAAGACAACCAGACCAAATCCCCAAACCGAAGCTGGGAACCAACACACCGACGACGGTTAGCAAAACGCTGAGCCCCCTCCTGTGACAACACCAAATTGTCAACAACATGAGCCCAAATTTGCTGCAACCTGTCAACCACAGAGTCCACCCCAGGACAATCAGAAGGCTCAACCTGCCCCGAAGAAAAACGAGGATGAAAACCAGAGTTACAAAAGAAGGGTGAAACCAAGGTAGCAGAACTAGCCCGATTATTAAGGGCAAACTCGGCCAATGGCAAGAAAGCCACCCAATCATCCTGATCAGCAGACACAAAGCATCTCAAATAAGTTTACAAAGTCTGATTAGTTCGCTCGGTTTGGCCATTTGTCTGAGGATGAAATGCGGAAGAAAAAGACAAATCAATGCCCAGCCTAGCACAAAAGGCCCGCCAAAACCTAGAAACAAACTGGGAACCTCTATCGGACACAATATTCTCCGGAATGCCATGCAAACGAACCACATGCTGAAAAAACAACGGAACCAAATCAGAAGAGGAAGGCAACTTAGGCAAAGGTACCAAATGAACCATCTTAGAAAACCGGTCACAAACCACCCAGATAACTGACATCCTCTGGGAAACCGGAAGATCCGAAATAAAATCCATAGAAATATGCGTCCAAGGCCTCTCAGGGACCGGCAAAGGCAAAAGCAACCCACTAGCGCGGGAACAGCAAGGCTTGGCCCGCGCACAAGTCCCACAGGACTGCACAAAAGAATGCACATCCCGTGACAAAGAAGGCCACCAAAAGGACCTACCAACCAAATCTCTGGTACCAAAAATCCCCGGATGACCAACTAACAGAACAATGAACCTCCGAAATCACTTTACTAGTCCATCTGTCAGGAACAAACAATTTCCCCACTGGACAGCGGTCAGGTTTATCAGCCTGAAATTCCTGAAGAACCCGTCGTAAATCAGGGGAGATGGCAGAAAGAATCACCCCTTCCTTCAGAATACCGACCGGCTCAAGGTTCCCAGGAGAATCAGGCAAAAAGCTCCTAGAGAGGGCATCAGCCTTAACATTCTTAGAACCCGGAAGATACGAGACCACAAAATCAAAGCGGGAGAAAAACAGGGACCATCGGGCCTGTCTAGGATTCAGCCGTTTGGCAGGCTCGAGATAAATCAGATTCTTATGATCAGTCAAGACCACAATACGGTGCTTGGCCCCCTCAAGCCAATGTCGCCACTCCTCAAATGCTCACTTCATAGCCAACAACTCACGATTGCCGACATCATAATTGTGTTCCGCAGGCGAAAACTTTCGAGAAAAGAAGGCACACGGTTTCATCAAGGAACCATCTGAATTCCTCTGAGACAAAACGGCCCCTGCCCCAATCTCAGAAGCGTCAACCTCAACCTGAAAAGGAAGAGAAACATCCGGCTGACGCAACACAGGGGCAGAAGTAAATCGGCGTTTAAGCTCCTGAAAGGCAGAAACAGCCGCAGAGGACCAATTCGTCACATCAGTGCCTTTCTTCGTCAAATCGGTCAGAGGTTTAACCACACTGGAGAAGTTGGCAATGAAACGGCGATAAAAATTAGCAAAGCCCAAAAATTTCTGAAGGCTCTTCACGGATGTGGGCTGGATCCAATCATGAATAACCTGAACCTTAACCGGATCCATTTCTATAGGTGAGGGAGAAAAAATGAAGCCCAAAAAAGAAATCTTCTGTACTCCAAAGAGGCACTTAGACCCCTTCACAAACAAGGCATTATCACGAAGGATCTGAAATACCATCCTGACTTGTTTCACATGAGACTCCCAATCATCTGAAAAAATCAAAACATCATCCAAATATACAATCATGAATTTATCAAGATAATTCCGAAATATATCATGCATGAAGGACTGAAGCACAGATGGAGCATTAGAGAGTCCGAATGGCATCACAAGGTATTCAAAATGGCCTTCGGGCGTATTAAACGCAGTTTTACATTCGTCACCCTGCTTAATACGAACAAGATTATATGCCCCTCGAAGGTCAATCTTAGTAAACCAACTAGCCCCCTTAATCCTAGCAAACAGATCAGAAAGCAAAGGCAAAGGGTATTGGAATTTGACCGTGATCTTATTCAAGAGGCGATAATCAATACAGGGTCTCAAGGAGCCATCTTTTTTGGCAACAAAAAAAAAACCTGCTCCCAATGGTGAAGAAGATGGCCGAATATGCCCCTTCTCCAAGGACTCCTTAAAATAGCTCCGCATGGCGGTATGTTCTGGCACAGACAGGTTGAAAAGTCGGCCCTTAGGGAACTTACAGCCTGGAATCAAGTCAATAGCACAATCACAGTCCCTATGCGGTGGAAGGGAACTGGACTTGGGCTCATTGAATACATCCTGGAAATCTGACAAAAACTCAGGAATTTCAGAAGAGGGGGAAGAGGCAATTGACATCAAAGGAACGTCACCATGAACCCCCTGACAACCCCAACTAGTCACAGACATAGATTTCCAATCTAATACCGGATTATGCACCTGTAACCATGGGAAACCCAGCACAATAGCATCATGCAAATTATGCAACACCAGAAAACGACAATCTTCCTGATGGGCTGGCGCCATGCACATGGTCAGTTGTGTCCAAAACTGAGGTTTATTTTTAGCCAATGGTGTAGCATCAATGCCCCTCAAAGGAATAGGACTCTGCAAAGGCTGCAAGGGGAAACCACAACGTCTGGCAAAATCTAAGTCCATTAAGTTTAGAGCGGTGCCTGAATCCACAAATGCCATGACAGAAAATGACGATAATGAGCAGATCAGGGTCACAGATAACAGAAATTTAGGTTGTACAGTACTGATGGTAACAGAACTAGCGATTCTCTTGGTACGCTTAGGGCAATCAGAAATAACATGAGCAGAATTGCCGCAGTAAAAACACAACCTATTCTGACGTCTGAATCCTTGTCGTTCAGCTCTAGACACAATCCTATCACAGTGCATAGGCTCAGGACTCTGCTCGGAAGACAATGCCATAGTGTGCACAACTCTGCGCTCGCGCAAGCGCCGATCAATCTGAATGGCCAGAGACATAGAATCACTCAGACCAGCAGGCGTGGGGAACCCCACCATAATATCTTTAACGGATTCAGAAAGACCCTTTCTGAAGATTGCCGCCAAGGCATCCTCATTCCATTTAGTCAGTACAGACCATTTTCTAAACTTCTGGCAATATGATTCTGCCGCTTCTTGACCCTGAGACAGGGCCAACAAGGTCTTCTCAGCATGATCCACTGAATTAGGTTCGTCATACAATAACCCAAGTGCCTGAAAAAAGGTGTCTACATTAAGCAACGCCGGATTCCCAGGTTCCAGGGCAAATGCCCAATCCTGGGGGTCACCACGCAGCAGAGATATAACAATTTTAACCTGCTGGATGGGATCACCAGAGGAACAGGGTTTCAGAGCAAAAAACAATTTACAGTTATTTTTAAAGCTCAGAAATTTGGACCTATCCCCAAAAAACAAATCAGGAGTTGGAATTCTAGGCTCTAAAACCGGAGTCTGAACGATATAATCAGAAATACCCTGTACTCTAGCAGCAAGTTGATCCACACGAGAAGCCAATCCCTGAACATCCATACCAGCGCCGAACTCCTGAGCCACCCAGAGGTAAAGAGGGAAGGAAAAAAAAAAAACACAACAGACTACAGAAAAAAAATGGCTCAGCACTTTCCTTCCCTTCTTCTGAGATGCGGTTAACTCATTGTTGGCCAGTTGTACTGTTATGATCTGGTGGCCTAAGAGCAGCATGAGACGTACTCTGGAGAAGGTGGTACCTGTACTGACCGCAGATCCTGAACTTAACACCGCAACTAGAAGTAGCTGTGGAATGTACCTAGCACTCCCTGGACATCTCGACACAGCCGGAGGACTAAATACCCCTAGAGATAGAAAAGGGAAATCTATCTTGCCTCAGAGAAAATTCCCAAAGGATAGACAGCCCCCCACAAATATTGACTGTGAGAGGAGAGGGAAAAAACATACACAGACTGAAATCAGAATTTAGCAAAGGAGGCCACTTCTAGCTAAATAGAAAGGATAGGACAGAGTACTATGCGGTCAGTATTAAACACTAGAAAATATCCACCACAGAAAATACAAAAACTCTACAGCTAACTAAAGATATGGAGGGTATATCTGCATCTCCAGAGATACCAGCTTGGCTAAACAAATCCTTATACAGACCAAGCTGGACAAGACAAAAACATGGAAAAGAACTGAACAATAAGGCCACAGCATGTGGACAGCAAAAAAATCAAGGCCAGAACTTATCTTTGTTGAAAAGAACTGCAAAGCAGGAGAGACCAGGCAGAGATGTGAATCCTCCAGGAACAATGGACAACTGGCACTGACTAAAGGGTGAAGCAAGACTAAATAGCCCAGTCAGATTTGCAAAAAGTGAACACACCTGAAAAATGCTGCGATTCAGAGACAGCAGCGCTACCACTTACAACCACCGGAGGGAGCCCAAGAGCAGAATTCACAACAAATACGCTCCCGAATGCGATATCACAGTATTGCAATATTTAGTGAAAATTATGGCCACCTATGTATCTCAGTATCTAGCTGATCTTCAGACAAGGACCAAAATAGTAGCAACAGGGGCCTTCAGTAGGACCTTGGCTGTCATAGTTACCCATTGGTGCTCTGCGATCGCATCATTGAGTGCTGATGGGAGCAGGTACACTAGTGCCGACTGTAACATGGTTTAAATATATATAATTTGGCCTGCACTCTAAATTTAGATCGGGGTGCTGGTGAGACAGACCGTAAGGTCTAGTATCAGTATTATTGAAATCCACCGCACTCCCTGTGTGGAATATCTTAGAAACAAAAGGATCCTTTTGTTTCTAAGATATTCCACACAGGGAGTGCGGTGGATTTCAATAATACTGTAACATGGTTTAAACGCCGCCGTCAGAGACTGACCTCAGCATCCAAATGGATAATAGCTGCGGCCGGAACTCTGCTCCGTCCATGTCTGTTGGAAACTGATGCTTGCTAGTTGAGGCTATGTGCACACGTTGCAGATTTGGTTGCGGATTCGCAGCTGTTTTCCATGCAGTTTACAGTACCATGTAAACCTATGGGAAACCAAATCCGCAGTGCCCATGGTGCGGAAAATACTGCGCGGAAACGCTGCGTTGTATTTTCCACAGCATGTTAATTCTTTGTGTGGATTCCGCAGTGGTTTACATCTGCTCCTCAATAGGAATCCGCAGGTGTAAAACCGCAGGTGAAATCTGCGGTAAATCCACAGGAAAAACACAGTGCGTTTTACCTGCGGATGTTGCAAAAATGGTGCGGAAAAATCCGCACATGAATCCGCAATGTGGGCACATAGTCTAATACTGTATTGTCAGCATCATCTACAGATGATGGGAGCTCAGCTCCTGAGCTTCCTCCACGCGCAGTCACCACCGCGTGGATGTACATTTACTCTCATATGCGCAAGGGGTTAGGCCGGGATCACACATGCGAGAAATACGGCCGAGTCTCTCATGTTAATACCCGGCATTGCCGCTGTCACTCAGGAGTGGAGCGTGCGGATGCATAGCAATACATGCAGCCGCACGCTCCACTCCTGAGTGATGGCGGCAATGCCGGGTATTAACATGCGAGACTTGGTCGTATTTCTCGCATGTGTGATCCTGGCCTTAAGAACCTGTCATCTGATTCATGCTGTCAAATGCAAAATTACATGCTGGTTGCACGACTGCATGTTTTTTTTATTGTGAAACATTAATGTCTTTCAGAGGAAATATACTTTACAGATCTTTTTGGCACCTCCCAGCCCCACTGCAGGTGATTGACAGGTCTCTCTTTCTTGTGAACATAGGGAAATCATGCTGTTTCCTACTTGGGCAGCATGAATCAAGTGACAGGTTCCCTTTAAATCCCCAAATATCTCCAGAAATAAGGCATAAAATCACATTTGTGAGTAATTTTAATATAATTTTAAAGTTTTTTAAGTTAGTTTGACTTTAAATAGAAAGTTATTGAATGCAGTTTTGCTTGCTGTACTTGTTTACGTAGTGCCTACTTTAGTTGCACACAAAAGTATGTGTTCTTGGTAGACACAGAGTAGAAGAAAAAGTTTATATTACTTATTTTAGCACTGCCTTGGTTATCCAGAATCCTGTGAGGCTAAGGAGATGATGACAGCTTGTCCTTGCAAATGCCATTTGTAGCCAGTGTGAGTCCGCCACTTGTGAATGTCTTATGTGGACATGGTAAATGCTCTTGTACACAACTCCCCCTAGTGGCCAGATTGAATCTGTAAAAGCGTATGCTAAGAAATGACAGCATCACCTGTGTGACTATATGGTCACAGATTTATGTTACATTTGTGGCAAGTGTAACACTATACTATGTGGCAAATTAATTTAATTTGTTTCTATCTGACAGGCTATAATTTCTGCGGTTCCTTAATAGTGTGATTATCTGTGGAAATAAAGGGGAACACACAGTTAGTTGTCTATAGTTATGCTAAAAAACAGCTGCATTTCCCCAACAATAGGTTTATTTCCCAAAAACATATATATATGTTTATATATATGTCTATATCATGGTGACAATATACTTATATTTTATGGTTTGTTACTCTTTACTAGTCTGCTTATATCACACCATTTATTTCCTTGACTTACACTATATGTATACACTATATGTATATACTGTATACATATATGTACTAGATGGTGGCCCGATTCTAACGCATCAGGTATTCTAGAATATGTATGTATGTATATAGCAGCCACATAGTATATAGCACAGGCCACGTAGTATATAGGAGCCTGTCAAATTTTGTTTGAATGCAGATTGCACGTTTTCTGTTAGTACAATAAACCTCATTTCAAGGCAGAAACATTACTGTGTCCAACAGTTATTAGATATATGAAACTGAAATAGCTGTTGCAAAAAAAACAATTTTTATCAAACATTAAGCTTAAGATTAATAGGGGTGCCCAAACTTTTTCATATAACTGTATAGCAGACAAATACTACGTGGCCTGTGCTATATACTATGTGGCTGCTATATACATACATACATATTCTAGAATACCCGATGCATTAATACAGGCCACGCAGTATATAACAGTGGCCATGCAGTATATAACACAGCCCAAACAGTATATAACACAGCCCACGTACTATATAACACAGCCCACGTACTATATCACACAGGCCACGCAGTATATAGCAGCCACGCAGTATATAACACAGGCAACATAGTATATAACACAGGCCATGCAGTATATAACACAGGCCACACAGTATATAACACAGGGCACGTAGTATATAGCACAGCCCACACAGTATATCACACAGCCCACACAGTATATACCACTGCCCATGTAGTATATAACAGCCATGTAGTATATAACACAGCCCTCATAGTATATAACACTGCCCATGTAGTATATAGCAGCCATGTAGTATATAACACTGCCCATGTAGTATATAGCAGCCATGTAGTATATAACACAGCCCTCATAGTATATAACACTGCCCATGTAGTATATAGCAGCCATGTAGTATATAACACTGCCCATGTAGTATATAGCATCCATGTAGTAAATAACACAGCCCTCTTAGTATATAACACTGCCCATGTAGTATATAGCAGCCATGTAGTATATAACACTGCCCATGTAGTATATAGCAGCCATGTAGTATATAATGCAGCCCACGCAGTATTTAGCAGTGTGGGCACCATATCCCTGTTAAAAAAATAATTAAAATAAAAAATAGATATATACTCACCCACCGGGATCCAGCAAAGCTCCGACGATGCGCTCGCGCCTGCCGCCATCTTCCATTCCCAGGATGTATTGCGAAATTACCCAGATGACTTAGTGGTCTCGCGAGACCGCTAAATCTTCTGGGTAATTTCGCAATGCATCTCTGGGAACGGCAGATGGCGGCAGGCGCGAGCGCATCGTCGGACGACGGAAGGTGAGAACAGCAGGTTTTTTGTTTTTTTATTATTTTTAACATTACATCTTTTTACTATTGATGCTGCATAGGCAGCATCAATAGTAAAAAGTTGGGGACACAGAGGGTTAATAGCAGGGGTAACGGTGTGCGTTACCCGCGGCATAACGCGGTCCGTTACCACTGGCATTAACCCTGTGTGAACGGTGACTGGAGGGGAGTATGCGGGCGCCGGGCACTGACTGCAGGGGAGTAGGGAGGGACTAATCGGACTGTGGCCATCGCTGATTGGTTGTGGCAGCCATGACAGGCAGCTGGCGAGACCAATCAGCGACGCAGGATTTCCGTTACGGAAGTTGCAGACAGAAAGACGGAAGTACCCCTTAGACAATTATATATATAGATGTATATCACATATCACATATACTTTATGTACATTGAAATTACGATAGACTAAGAAAAGCTGGGACCACATGGGCAATGCTATAGAGGGGCCTAAGTCCCAAGAACTGTTTTTAAATAGGACAAAATCAAGGCTGCAAGTTCCTTGTTCTCTTTTCAGCAGTCAATGTGGCCTAAATGTTCTACCATGGCATCTACGGACATGTTTTTTATTGAGCAAAACTGAGACATCATTGGTCGGAAAATGCAAAGGGAGCTGCTAGCAGCGGATCTTGATGATTTGCATCCCCAAATGAATTCAGCTTGGAGAACATTAATCAGACACCCATCAATAACCTCACTGATAGCATTCCACAGCTTGTAAGTGTGTGTATTTCTGCGCGTGGCACTCATGCGCTAAAATGAATTAGTTGAGATGTTTTGTGAATTTTGTTTCCATTTTTTCATCATTTACATATCATTTACATGTATGTCAACACCCAAAATTCCCATAATCCCATGACTTTGGTGTTGCTAATTCAATGTAGAGGAGTGTACTTTTGCTTGACAAATGTAGTTTTCTATTTTGCATGATTTGATGATATGAAATATATCAGTAGAATAATTTTATTTCACTTCTCATCATCAGTTAAACATTTCCCAACATCTTTTCCTCGGTTTAGATCATGTCAGTCTGTATAGCTCTGCAAAGTTTGAAACAAAACATAAAAGATTAATCAGCTTGTTAATCCCTAAACCTAAACAAGCAGTTTGCTAGGCTTTCTCTTAGGCACAGTAGTTAGCCCAAACTATAACTCTATCCTGCTTTTCAGGAAATCCTTAGGCATCCTACTCTTTGGATGCCCACTGCTGACTAACACTGGGAGGAGAGCATTGTGGTTGTACTCCTTGATTTTGGTTTCTGCCCTTGCATTACCAGGACTATATTTATAAAAAAAATGATATGTTTATACACCTCCACAGTACTGTGTCCGGTAAATGGCCAAAAATATTATATCATGTAGGTAGAATGACCAGCAAAGTATCATTAAAAAAAATAAGTGATCTTTATGCATACGATGCTTGGTAATAAGAGAGGAATACTTTTAACCACTTAAGGACCAAGCCACTTTGAAGGTTAATAATCAGACCTATTTTTTTTTATATATCAGACCAGTAATAACTCTGGAACGCTTCAACAGATCCCAGTGATTCTGAGACTGTTTTCTTGTGATATATTGTACTTCATGACAGTGCTAAAATTTGATGAATATGACTGGCGTTTATTTGTGAAAATATCAGAAATTTTGAGAACATTTTAAAAATTTCACAATTCTTTTGCTCTTAAAACAGAGAGTTGTCACACAAAATAGTTAATAAATAACATTTACCACCATTTTAAAGGCTGCACCCCTCAAAGTCTCAAAACCACATTGAAGAAGTTTATTAACCCTGTAGGGTTGTTGTTGCTTCACAGAAACTAATGCAATGTTGAAGGAAAAAATTAACATTTTACCTTTTCTCACAAAATTGTTTACCTTTAGCCCCATTTTTTTTATTTTCACAAGGGAAACAGGAGAAATTGAACCTCAAAATTTGTTGTGCAATTTCTCCTGAGTATGCGATACCCCGTATGTGGGGCTAAACTTCTGTTTGGGTGCATGGCAGGCCTTGAAAGGGCAGTAGCACCGTTTGACTTTTTGAAAGCAAAAATGAGTGGATGCCATGTTGTGCCTGAACAGTGGCTATCCCCCACAAGTGTCCCCATTTTGGAAACTAGACTCTATAAGAAATATATCTATATGTGCGGTAAGCATTTTTAACTTCCAGGTTCTTCACAAAAGTTTATAACGCAGAGCCGTGAAAATAAAAAAATCACATTTTTTCCAATAAATAATATTTGGCCCCTAATGTTTCTTTTTCACAAGGGTAACTATAGAAAATGCACATATTTTTTGTGCAATTTCTCCTGAGTGCGCGAATACCCCATATGTGGTCGAAAACTACTGTTGAGGCACAGTGCAAAGCTCAGAAGGGAAGAAGCGCCATACTGGAGTTCAGATTTTGCTGAAAAGGTTTGAGGGTGCCATGTCACATTGGCAGAGCACCTGTGGTGCCAGAACCTTAGAAACCCCCCATAAGTGATGTCAATTTACAAATTACACATCTCTATGAATTCATAATCGGGTGCAGTGAGCATGATGATGCAACACCCTCTATAGCCGTGGGGTACTCGGAACCTGGTCGGATGGCTCTTAAAGGGGTGGTCACAGCAGTAGTGTCCTGGTCCGTGGCCCTTCGCGTGCAATAAAATGGATGAGGGAAATGTTTGTAGGGGATTATTCATGACGCCACCTGTGGTGTTCAACTAGAGATGGCCGACGTTGCTTAAAGGGACCATTGGGGCCGGTGTTGTTGCAGCTGAGATGGTTTGACTCCCCACAGGTGGAGCGGGGCCCCAGGGCTACCAGAACAGTCTATGAGGGGTTGTGGACGTTGGGGTGCAAGAATAATTGGAGGACACAGGGACTGTAGTTTGTTTACCTTTAACTGTAGGTGCAGTCCAGAGCACAGGTAACAGGTGGTATATGAGATCTGGGTAGCCTGGAAGCAGTTCAGAATTCCCCTAGCTAGGTGGGGTTGGAAGCCTCCCTACTGCGCTGCTCTCTGGGTTCCTGATGCTTGTAGTTCTCCTCAAGTCCCTCTCTCAGTCTGTCCACTTAGTGAAGTGCTACCCGCATGGCAGGCAGCTTGAGCCTTTTCCAGGTGTCACTCCCTTGTGGTGACTCCGGGCTCTGATATGCAGCTGTGCCTTCGGGTGTCAGTTGTGGCCAGGAGACCTGCAATCTCCTGTCCTCTGGATTTGGCTGTGGGACATGCAGTTCCCACACAACCACGGACTCTGGTGTCCGCTCTGTTGTGCTCAATCCTGGGGTGAGCTCAGTGGCAGCTCCACTCCCAGGCTCTCCTCACATACTTCCTCTCCCTTCACTGTCTCTCACTGCACTCCCTAACCCCGCCTCCAGGCCAGAATTTATAGGGAAGCTACCCTGAAGCCAGGTTTAGAGCTCCCCCTTCTGTTCTGGAGTCAGGAAAGGTGTTGTATGCCAGCGTACCTGCTAAGGGAATCCCTTCTTGCTTCCAGGCATAACATCACCCCCTGTGAGGGAGGCAATGCCACTGTGGCAACTGGACTCCCCCTAGTGAAATCCAGTACTCCCAAACTGGGGAAACATAAACAGGATAAACAGGTGAACAATTGTAAAAGTTTACAGGATTTCAAAAATATAAATATTACAAAAACCAAAAAGAGCAATAAGAAATTGCCAATTAAGTTCCTGAGGGCAACACTGGTCCATTTGTGTTACCCTCTGGACTTTTGAGTTTCCTCAGTGGGAACCGCCCCAACCCACCTTTGCTATGTACCCGGGCATGGCTACAGGACTCTGGGCCTGACGTTTTCTGGCTCTTTGGCCATGCCGACGGTTTATATTTACGTCAGGTTGGGGAACTATATACAATGAAGGTCCTGACCACACATAGTCCTGCGGCCCAATTTTCCTCCAACAGGTTATAATAGAGTGCTTTTAAAAGTTCATACAGAGTTTCTGTAGGCTCATACACTTAACAATTGCAGTTACACATATTATTAACTTACTTATAATGTTAAAACTTTTACACTTTAGTCTCTAAACCGGGCTTGGATCTGACCTCTGGTACTATGGGTGGATCTACGCAGTGCAGGTATTGATACCATCCTGACCGGATACTTACGGATACAAACTCAACACCGGTAAAACTGTCTTAAAAGTTAAGGGGATAACACTAAATGTCGGTAACTCTCAATCTATTAATTTTAACAGTCTAAAAGATCTTGTTCTGGACTACCCGCACAATTCTGACACAGATACACAGAAGCGTCGTACAGCAACCGTCCATTGTGAGAAATAAAAAGTGCTGGGAGATTGAAACAAGGCCATTACGCAAAACACAAAAGTGCGTTTACACAAAGCGGCGACTAATTGACGATTTTACCACCCTGCCTTTTGGCTATTAGTCGCGTATTGTGGTGATGGATACACGCCTGCAACACCCATTCTCATGCATTCTAGCAGGGCTGTCTAATTCTGGAAAGAGCTATTTTGTAAAACAACTGCTATATAATATTGAAACTAATTTTTCTCAGAAACCTGATAATATTGTTTGGTTTTATTCATGTTGGCAAAAACTATATGATGAAATCTCTCTCTCTTTTCCCAATGCCAGATTTGTGGAGGGTCTGCCGAATACATTCGTAGATGACGAATTATTTCCTCCGGAGAAGGTGAATTTGGCTATTGTTGATGATCTCATGGAGAGTGCTAGTGAAAATTGTGAGATAGAAAAAGCCTTTACCAAGTATGTGCACCACAGAAATCTCAGCATTTTCTATCTGGTACAAAACATATTTTGTCAGGGAAAGAAAAGCCGCACGATAAATTTAAACACAAAGTACATGGTGCTATTTAATAACCCCCGAGATAAATTACAAATTTTAACTGTAGCTCGGCAGATGTATCCTGGAAAAACACATTTTTTCCTAGAAGCTTTTGAGGATGCCACACGGGAGCCTTATGGGTATTTGCTTGTAGATTTGAGAGCTAATACCCCTGAGGATTATCGCTTAAGGACCGGATTGTTTCCACCAGCGTTGCCTGCTGTTTATGTTCAAAAGAAAAAACCTTCTAAAAAGTGAATTTTACCCAGTATCAGACATTCTACGCTGTGTGCGTTGTGATGTAAAGATGTCTGAGAGACTCCGGCGTAACTGGGTTCTCTTAAAAACTCTGGTGAAAGCAACCCCCGCTGTCAGAAAGTCTATTTTGCGCAATGCAAGCAATGATTTAATTACAGCCATAGGCGAGATTGCTTTAAACATCTTAAAAGGCAGGATTCCTCTGAAAGAGCGTCAAAAAGGCATATTAAAGAAGTGGCGTAAAGCTATAAGAACCCTGAGCAACAGATCTCAGCCCATAAAGAAAAAGAAGCGGCTTCTAAAGCAGGCCGGCGGGTTTATCGGCAGGAAAATAATGGAGCATACAGAGAAAATGTATCTAGTGCTCAAACAGGAGCTAGACAAACTAAGGCCCAGTACTACAGATAACATACGCGACAGTGTTATTCGGCGCCTTGATGGTGAAATTAGTGCCATTTTACAATGTCGTGACATTCCCGATGATGTGAAAATTAAAATGTATAGCTCCGTGCTACAGCGCTACTTGGTACATACGAGGCACAGCTCAAAAGAAGTAACGGCTTTAAATCTCGTTAGCACTCCTGATCCTGATCAGCAACAATTGGCAAATACCGACTCTGATAAAAATCAAGAGGCCGCTGAAATTGTCAGCCATATAAACCAAAGATATAAAAAGAATGCTGAATTTTTACTAAACAGGTTACTGCAGAATAAAAATGTTACAGCCTGGAATAATAAAGCTGAATTTATTTTCAAAGGATCCGTAATACCAGGGTCTAACTTACTGGATTTGGTACGTAGTACAACGCAGAGTCATGCTCTGACCGGCAGAAATTTACCGCCGGGTTGGGATTCATTTATGCAGGCTATGGCCGAGCTAAATATACCGTCTACAGTTGTGGGTAACCCCACTACTAGGAAGCTTTTAGATGAATTAAAAATTTCCAGCAGTGAGACACACGCTGTATCTACGCCACAGAAGCTAGCCCCGACGCCCCGCACAATTCAATCTTTACATTCCCCATCATTAGGTACCACACGCGGAGCTATGCTACCTAGAAAAAGGTCTCTACCGATGCTACAAACCATGTGGCTCACGATGTAAAGAATGTACTGGATAAACGCTGTACATGGCTTGTAACAGTATATTAGTTATTTTGTAAGAAGCGTAATGATGTATGTTCATTGTACTTGTGATACTATTTATTTATTTTGTAAGAAGTGAGTTGATGTATGATCATTGTACTATTTAATGTTTTTGCTTTTATACTCTAAGAATTTTTATAGTATTGAAATGTCTTTGAGATGTATTTATTTTACAATAAAATCTTTTAAACTTTTACAATATCGTGTCTTTGGTTTTTTATAATCGTATAAAACACACCGCTTAATACTTGCGGGTGTTGTAATATGGCCACATACATAATGTGCCCAATTGAGTTTGACGAGTTATATATAAGCCGGTCACGGTTGGGAATTGACAACTAATCTCAGCTACACAGAGAACACTGCTTCTAAAATACATATTACAGAAGCCACAAACAACTGTTTGTGTTAATCTCGCAGCTCTTGCAGGGCTACAGCTGTTTGTATTTAAGTAAGGAATAGACAAGGACTCTGTGTAAATGAGATAATGTGCCCATATAATGAAGCTGTTGTTATAAAAGAAACACTGTTTCTAAAATACATCTTACAGAACCAAGCTCACAAACAACTAGGATATAATTATATAACCGGCACAGTGTGTTATAAAACACAATTTTGCACTATATGTGCTCATTGGTAATAAAACACACTGCCCCAGAATAATCGCATAGCAGCTACATATAATACGGAAATCTAATTAAAAACAAATACTGGGATAATAATCACGGTATCAAATTAACAATATCAATCTGTATCAAAAGCTGGCAGCCAGCCGGAGGGACAGCTGGCTAACAGGGAGGGGAGGAGGGGTTACACACTTTGATACACTCTGATAGGGGCGGGCCCACCTGTCAGATTGAGTTTGACGAAACCACCCAATGCTACACTACTTATATATAATGTGAGAATCAGATCAACAACATTGAAAATGTAATGTAGATGGAAATACAGAAAAAATGTGTATCCCTAAAGAATATATATAAACAGCCAATTGTGAACATATCCACGCAAATGAATAATCATAGTGCAAAGTACATAGCATCAAATAATCCAGACATACCCTGCATGAGATGATATATAGAGTAAAAATATGCAAAAGGTCCAGACTGTACATGTCAGAAACAATAATACAAATAAAATAATAAATATATATATATATATATATATATATATATAACATCAGAACACTTGTTCCTTCCAGAAGGGTCATTGACGTTGACCGACAGAGGAATCCAACATCAACCCTGCCGCGCCAATCCAGACAGGACAGGAACGAGGAAAAAATCCGAAGAAGGACACACAGGGTAAGTATATAACTGAAATAGTAATAAAATAAAAATATTAATATATAAAATAAAATCCTACATAAAAATATATAAAAATAGTCATAAAATCCCAAATTATATACCTACATATTATAAGCATGTATATTAACCCGTGCACATGCATATGCAGCTAAGCATAAGTAATAAAAGGAAAATACCAAATAAACATGCATATCCCAAGGTGCGGAGCATACACTCGTTCATATATATAAGTACATGCATATAATTAAACAACATACCGGTTCAATAAAAAACAAGGGTTCACAAAAACGAAACAAAACTAAAATTTTCATTTAAACCCAGGGGGCAATACTGTTTTGAGGGTCCAAATCCATTTTGATTCCAATCGCGCCAGAGGTATACTAATCTTCGCGCCAGAGCTCACAAAGGTCTGGGCCCTTTCGACATTAGGACAGGCAACACATTCACCACAAGGGCGACATCCAGCAGCCAGTTTAGAAGCAGATGAAAAGGATTTAAATTCCTCAGTGTAGTGGCTTTTGACCAATTTATCCCCCAAATTTGTAGACCTTCTAAATGTCATGCTAGGCTTCCTCCCAATATACTGGGAAATAATAGGATCCGCTTGGAGAATAGGCCAAGATTTCTCCAAGAAATGCTTCATTAAATTGGTCTGTCCATTGTACCGTGTTATGTATCTAACCTGTTGGTTAGATGTAACTGGTTTAGAGGAGTATAATGCTTGGTGTCTTGAAGTGTTCCTGGCGCGATTGTATGCTTTTTTAATAGAACGACGGCTATAGCCTCTGTCCAAAAATCTCAACCTAAGGTCAGCTGCCTGTTTTTCAAAGTCTTCATCAGTCGAACAAATCCTGTGAAGATGCAGGAATTGACCAATAGGGATAGATTGTATCATGGCTGGTGGATGCAAGGAGGATGTGTGCAGGAAAAAATTGAGTGCTGTAGATCTGTTTGTAGACAATTGTCAGTTCCCCTAAAGACCCTAACCTCTAAAAATTCAATTTGGTCCATACTGGAGTGGTAAGTCAGACGTATATTATACGGGTTCTGATTAAGATATAGCATAAACTCATTCAGTGACTCCACTGATCCCTGCCAGATCAGAAAAATGTTGTCTATGTAGTGTGCCCAAAAGAGAACGTGGTCCATTGACAACAACTGATCCGACAAGAAGAGGTCCCTCTCCCACAGCCCCAGGAAGAGATTGGCATATGCGGGTGCAAAGGAAGCACCCATAGCCATCCCCTGGAGCTGCAGGTAGAAGGACCCCTTGAACAGGAAAAAATTGTGTGACAAGGTAAAAGTTAGCAATTGTTCCACAAAAGAATTCTTATGTGTAGATGTGGTAGATGACTGCAAAAAGAACTGGGTCGCCCGTATTCCATCCTCATGACGGATATTCGTATATAGCGACTCAACGTCGCATGTCACCAATAATGTATCAGTGCCAACATGTAAGCCATCCACTTTCTTAAGGAAATCATTTGGGTCCTTAATGAAGGATGGCAAAGTTTCCACCAGGGGTTGAAGTTCCGAGTCCACAAATTTGTTTACATTCTCCAAATAGTTTCCACATCCAGAGATAATCAGTCTACCCGGAGGTACTGTTTGTTTTTTATGAATTTTTGGCAGCAGATAAAGAGTGGGAATGGATGGTTCGCTAATCTGCAGAGCAGTAAATAGTTCCTTACTAATGATTCCTTCTTCTCTAGCCATTTGTAAAATAGATACCGGTTCAGTCTGGAATTTAATTAGAGGATTATATGTTAATTTCTTAAAATAGATGGTATCTTTTAATTGGCACAAGGCCTCTGACTGATATTGTGACTTAAGGTACCGTTACACTAAACGACTTACCAACGATCACGACCAGCGATACGACCTGGCCGTGATCGTTGGTAAGTCGTTGTGTGGTCGCTGGGGAGCTGTCACACAGACAGCTCTCTCCAGCGACCAACGATCAGGGGAACGACTTCGGCATCGTTGAAACTGTCTTCAACGATGCCGAAGTCCCCCTGCAGCACCCGGGTAACCAGGGTAAACAAAGGGTTACTAAGTGCAGGGCCGCGCTTAGTAACCCGATATTTACCCTGGTTACCATTGTAAAAGTAAAAAAAAAAAACAGTACATACTCACATTCTGATGTGGTGACGTCACCGCTGTGCTCTGCTTTACTGCCGGCGCTGACACATTCAGTGCAGGAAACTCTGAGCAGCAGCGCGTAACCCTGTGGACGCCGGGGGACGTGACAGACATCAGAATGTGAGTATATACTGTTTTTTTTTTAACTTTTACAATGGTAACCAGGGTAAATATCGGGTTACTAAGCGTGGCCCTGCGCTTAGTAACCCGATATTTACCCTGGTTACAAGTGAACACATCGCTGGATCGGCATCATACACGCCGATCCAGCGATGACAGCGGGTGATCAGCGACGAAATAAAGTTCTGGACTTCTAGCTCCGACCAGCGATATCACAGCGGGATCCAGATCGCTGCTGCATGTCAAACACAACGAGATCGCTATCCAGGACGCTGCAAAGTCACGGATCGTCGTCGTTCTCGCTGCAAAGTCGCTTAGTGTGAAGGTACCTTTAGGCCAAATCACCACATTCCCTCCCTTATCTGCTGGCTTAAAAACCACATCCTGAAGGCCCTGAAGTCTTTTGAGGGCTGAGTCCTCCCCCTTAGACAGATTATTCAAATTAGGGTAGCGAGATATATTCTCAAAATCCCTACTCACCGTTCTCACAAAAACATCAACTGTAGGACAGGAAGAAAGGGGAGGAAATTTTTTTGGACCATGGTTTAATTGATAGAGGAAACTTACCTCCTGATGGAGTATCATGTTCACGAGTCACGACTCAGCTCCTCTAAAATCGCTAGCGCCTCCTGTTCCGTCTCTGTGGGGAACAATTTTAAAATGGTCTCATCATGAAAGTACCGTTTGAGTATTAACTTTCTAGCAAATAGGTGTAAATCCTTTATTGCCGTAAACTTATCGAATTGTGCAGTTGGACAAAACATAAGACCCTGACATAGTAATTCATTCTCAACAGGTGAAAGTATATGTGTGCTCAAATTAATTACCCTGAGGCCACTCCTATAATTTTCAGGAGAATATCTAAAGGATCGTTTCAATGGTGGAAAACTTAGATCCCATTTACCTTTAGGAGTAGAACCAATTGCATTTGAAGCAGAGACAGAAGAGGAGGCGCCAGAAACATTACTTGCTGGTGGATTAGATGACAATGATGGAGTACGGGTCCTAGTAGAATCACGTATATTATCTCCCAGTTGTTGTTTCCGCCATTTATATATTCTCCCTTGGCTAAAGTCCCTCTGGTCTCTAATAAGTTTCTTGGACTGGTTAGTTTGTATGTCTTTTACCCATTGATTGATCATTTTATCTAACTGCATATCCAGTGATTTTAAGTTGCTCCGAAGAAAGGCATGTTTTGACATCAACATATGCCGTATCCAAAGATTTATCAGTTTCCAATGTGGAATTCAGATGAAATTTAATCAAAAGATCCATTAATTTTTTTGAAGTACCATTACAGATACATTCCCAGTCCTTAATGAATTCATCATCATTAACCAAAAATGCCGGAGTGACCTGGACCCTCAATCCCTTGGGGATGAGTTGTTTTGGCCTTTCCAGGAAAGCTTCCTGGTTTTGAAATCCATATTCCGGTTTTAGAGGTGAACCTGTGCACATTGCTATATTGACTCATACCTTTTGTATGTTTACACCTTTTTGCACTTTTGCACATTGCTTTTTTGCACATGGCTGTATACTTATACATGTAGATATATCTTTTGAGGGGGTATTGTGCTTACCATGGTCCAAGTCCCACATGTATTTTTATTGTGGTCCGTCCAGTTATTATTCTATATATATTTTATTTTTGTATGTATGTAAGAATTTTTCCAAGTACAGGCACATTATGAAGTGCCATTTGCCAAAAAATAAATAAAGGCATTTTTTTATATATATCTATATATTTTGGCCTTAATTTCTTTAATTATATGATATATGTATAGATTTTTCTTTTGATTTCCATTGTTGTTTTTTTGTTTTGCTAGTGTCCCGAATGGTTTGCCATTCATTTTGTTGTGCAGTAGTTACTTTTTTCCTTTACTAATTTTATTTATATTACAATTTATTGAATATATATATACATTTTTACATACATTTATACATATTTTGATTGGGAAATAGGTTTGCTGCATATACTTTTTCTACAGGTACTAAAGTAGCCGGAGCCTGTTGGTTGTAGCTCTTTTCCTGTCTTTGCCTGGCTTGAAACAAACTTCGTTCCATGCACTCTTGCACTTTGCGATATTGCTGCTGCTGCTCTGTATCCCAGTCTCCATCTGGTGATGTTGTTTCAGGCGTTAGAACTCCCATGTCCATGTCCAAGTCGATAGGTAACTTGCCAGGTCTCGCTCTCATCAGGTGGGCTGGAGTGCAGTTGGTGGAGTTTACCGGGATATGGTTGTATAGGTCTACCAAGTCCGGCAACTTCTCTGGCCACCAGTTTCTCTCTTCCAGGGGCAGGGTCTTCAACAGGTCAATTACCACCTGGTTCATTTTCTTGCACAAGCCATTTGTCTGTGCATGGTATGGCGTCATCCTGATTTTCTTGCAGCCGTACAGGTTACAGAACTCCTGGAACACTTCTGCCTCAAAAGCTGGGCCTTGGTCAGTGAGCACTTGTTCAGGGTACCCGTGCGGTCGACAAAAATGTTCTTGAAATGCTTTGGCTGATGTCTTTGCTGTTTGGTCTTTAACAGGCACGTTTACCAGGAACCTTGAGTAATGGTCCACTATGATGAGGGCGTAGACATAGCCTGACCGGCTTGGGGCCAGCTTCACGTGGTCCAAGGTTACCAGTTTAAGCGGCTGTTTGGTGATTATTGGCTGTAATGGGGCTCGCTGGCTGTTGCTGTCTTTCCGGCGCAAGTTGCATGGGCCCACACTCTCGGCACCACTTCTCAATGGCTCTTCTCATGCCAATCCAGTAGAATCTCTCACGCAGTAGAACTTCCAGCTTTTTTCATCCGAAGTGTCCTGCTCCATCGTGGTACACCTCTAAGACCATTGGCGCATCCCTCTTCCGGACTACCACCTGCCAGATCAGTTCATGAGTGCGTGAATTGATGTCCCTCTGACACAGCTTACCCTCATAGATGAACAGCTTGCCCTTCTCCTTCCACAACTGCTGTGTCTCTTGTGGAGCATGTGGACCAGTGTGCGAATCAGCCTGTGTCAGCAATTTCTTTACCAGGTGGACTGCTGGATCGATATCCTGCATCTCTGCCCACTCATGTTGGGGCAATGGATTTAAGGTGGCCTCCTGCATGATGCAGTGCCTTTTCCTCACCTCCTGGGAGCGTTGGGCCGCAACTGGGTGGTGGAAGGCTGGTAACTAGTGTTGAGCATTCCGATACCGCAAGTATCGGGTATGGGCCGATATTTGCGGTATCGGAATTCCGATACCGAGTTCCGATATTTTCCGTATATCGGATACCGGAATCGGAAGTTCCCAGAATTCAAACTGCCTGAATTCAGCCAATGAGGACTGATTAGAAGTGTGGGCACATCCCGTTCTGCATGGTGGGCATATAACTACTGGCATGGCTGTGATTGGCTGCTGAAATGATGATATGCTGCAGTTTAAAAGTCACTGGCGCCATTTTCGGCTCCCTCTGCTGTGAATTCAGTTAGGGACAGGACGCTGTGTTCTGACTGAGGGCCAGTTTTGAGATAGCGATTTGCTTCATTGTGCTTTACCCAGGCTAATTTAGCAACCGCTGTTTGAGAACCTTGCTTTTGCCTTGCAGCGCTGTTCACAACTGTCTGCAAGGTCTCTGTGTGAGTGCACATCGCTATGTAGTCTGTGTGCAGCCACAGCTGGTTGTATTCAGCTCAGGGTGCATCACTGCCTCATACTGTTCTATCCATTGTCCTTTTTTGCAATTAGTGCAGCCTGCTGCACATTTTTTCAAATATTTCCTATTAGTGGCTTTCCACCCGTATCCAGCTAAATTGTGGAAAAACACTACATAGGATTACATTGAGGAGCTTTTTTTGGCCTTGCAGAGCAGTTTACAGCTGTCTGCACGATCTCTGTGTGAGTGCACATCGCTCTGTAGTCTGTCCGCAGCCACAGCCGGTTGTAGTCACCTCAGGGTGCGTCACTGCCTCATACCGTTAAATCCATTGTCCTTTTTTGCAATTAGTGCAGCCTGCTTCACATTTTCTCAAATATTTCCTATTAGTGGCTTTCCACCTGTATCCAGCTAAATTGTGGAAAAACACTACATAGGATTACATTGAGGAGCTTTTTTTTGGCTTTGCACAGCCATTTACAGTTGTCTGCATGGTCTCTGTGTGAGTGCACATCGCTCTGTAGTCATTTCTGCAAAAAAAAAAAAAAATAATAATAAAGTTCACCAAACACACCACTTTATAGTTGTGTAGGCCACATTAGCTCATATTAAAGTCTAGTCCACACTTTAGAAAATTAGTGTTTCTTATACCTGTTAGGAGCTGTTAAGGAATAAGCACACTAAGCCCTTAATACTTTTCTGCTTATCTTTATCAGTCAACCAAGATGAAGAGGGCAGGGAGTAAGGCACGTGGGCATGGGCGCGGAGCAGGGAGAGGACGTGGGGATTCTGTGCCTGCTGCGGGCACTGGTGACTCATCATCACCCAGTTTCAGCAGGGAACAGTCCTTCATGCGCAGCTTTGTAGGAGATCGCCGTACACCGCTGCTGCGTGAAGAACAAATTGAAGCCGTTGTCGGATGGATGGCAGCTAACGCATCGACTTCAATTAGTGCCACATCCTCTCAGGCACAGAGCACTGGAGAGCACCCATCTGTCTCTTCACCACCTGTCAAACTGCCCAGGCAGTCAGAGAGACCAGGACAGGAGCCATCTCTACTTCTGTTCTCTGAATCTCTTGGCTTGGAAACAGGGGGCCAGCCAAGCAGCATTGGAGAAATGGAAGAAGAGTCAGTGTGCAGTGATGCCCAACAGCTTTGTCTCTCTGACTCTGAAGAGGCGGGTGGGCCAGTGCCTCCGGTCACCACACCGCAGTATGCATCTGATGATGAGACTCAGGTGCCACTTTCTGGTGCGTACTGTGCTGCCGAGACTACCCAGGAGGAGCAGTTGGTGGCAGAGGGTAGTGTAGATGATGAGGTCCTTGACCCATCGTGGCGTGAGGTACAGGAAGGTGGTGGGAGCAGCTCTGAGGAAGAGATTCCCCGAAAGGACCAAAGAGGGAGAGGGAGGGGGAAGACTGCGGTTCCTGTTGCCTCCACTTCGGCACCCATTAGGAGCATGCCTCTTCCAAAAGCTAAAACGGGCGCTCCCAAGACTTGCATTGCCTGGTCCTTTTTTGACACAGTTGCAGATGACATTTGCTTAGACAAATGCAAGGTGTGTCATCAGAAAGTCAAAAGAGGGAAAAATGTCAGCAACCTCAATACCTCAAACATGTGGAAACATGTGCGGACCAAGCACATGGTGGAGTTACAAAAACACACTGAAGACCTAGGCCAA
The DNA here is from genome assembly GCF_051348905.1 of Ranitomeya variabilis. Lineage (NCBI taxonomy): Eukaryota > Metazoa > Chordata > Amphibia > Anura > Dendrobatidae > Ranitomeya > Ranitomeya variabilis. The sequence goes on along the minus strand of NC_135236.1, from coordinate 542,510,383 downwards.
CCAACAGCGGCACCTACCACCTCTTCAGCTCGTGTTGTTGCCTCTTCCTCCAGCTCACACACAGCTGGTTCGGCTTCCTCACAGGATCGCCATGGAAGAACCTCTGGCACTGTTGTCCAGAGACCCACAGTAATTCCACCCGCAGCACCACGTTCCCAGTCATCCTCACACTACCAGCCCAGTCTACAGCCATCGGAAGCACAGGCATGGGAGAAAAGGCGGCCATTCTCAGCAAACCACCCCCCAAGCACAGGCTCTGAATGCTGGCATTGCAAAACTACTGTCCCTTGAAATGCTGTCATTCAGGCTGGTAGAGACTGACAGCTTCCGTAACTTGATGGCATTAGCAGTCCCACAATACAATGTGCCCAGCCGCTTTTATTTCAGCAGGCAAGCCGTAACTGCCCTGCACAACCATGTGGAGGGACACATAAAACACGCGCTACTGAACGCCATCAGTAGCAAGGTCCACCTCACCACCGATGCGTGGACCAGTCACCATGGACAGGGGCGATACCTTTCCCTCACTGCCCATTGGGATAATGTTGTTGAGCCGGGTACAGATTGTGCGAGTGGCGCAGGATGTGTTCTGCCAACTCCAAGGATTGCAGGAAACCAGTCTGTACGCATTGACTCCTCCTCATACACAAGTTCCTCAGAATCATCGCTGCAGGAGCCGTCACAGTCCACCTCCACATGGACCCGTGAACGTTTACCTGTTACGACCGACATGACAACAGCTGTGGCGAAATGTCAACAGGCCATCTTGAAATTAATTTCTTTGGGGAATCGAAGCCACACAGCGCAGGAGCTCTGGAATGCCATCAAGCAGGAGAGCGATGTGTGGTTTGTGCCAGCGAATCTCCAGCCAGGCATGGTAGCGTGTGACAATGGCTGAAATCTGGTGGCAGCTCTGGCCCTAGGCAACGTCACTCACATCCCATGTCTGGCACTTGTGCTCAACTTGGTCGTGCAGAGTTTTTTGAGGGACTATCCGGATCTTGATGCACTGCTGCACAAGGTCCGCCTAGAGTGTGCTCACTTGCGGCGTTCCAGCATGGCAAGATCGCACAATGCAGCTCTGCAGCACCGATTCCGCCTTCTGGAACATCGCATCATATGTGACCTACCCACCAGGTGGAATTCCACGTTACATATGTTGGAGCGGTTGTGTGAGCAGCAGCCAGCAGTAATGGAGTACCAGCTGCATCAGGCGCAAAGAAGGCACACTCCGCGCCGTTCCGACTTCAAAACCACTGAGTGGGCCACTATGAAGGACGTCTGCCAGGTTTTGCATTCCTTCGATGATTCCATGTGGATGGCGAGTGCAGATGATGCACTAGTCAGCATGACTGTCCCCCTTATCTGCCTGCTTCAACAAACACTGTAAGCGCTAAGGGATGATGTTGTGGAAGAGGTGGAGGATGAGGAGTCACCAATTCCATCAGCTTCTGGACAGTCAGCGCTACGTGGTTCCTCACAAAGGCCTAGGCAGGGGACACTTTGTGAGGAGGATGAGGAGGAGTCAATGGAGGAGGAAGACATCGGTCCAGAGGAGGGAGTTACACAATTCTCCAGTAGTCAGTGTGTACAGCGAGGGTGGGGTGATGCAGAGCAGGCAGAGATCACGCCTCAAGCAGGGGACAGTGTTTCTTGGCCAGTTGGCAGTCTGCAGCACATGGCTGATTACATGCTGCAGTGCCTGAGAAACGACCGCCGCATCGCCCACATTCTCAACACGGCTGATTATTGGGTGTACACCCTCCCAGATCCTCCCTACCGGGACAACTTACAAAGCCTCATAACACCGTTGAACCGGGAGCGTAAAATGTGGGAGTACCAAGACACACTGGTGAATTCCATCATCTTCTCCAGTCCAAGTGAGAGCAGTGCTGCTAGTGCTTTACAAAGCAGCTCAGTGCGTCGAGGCAGTGGAGGAAGCTCTGCACAAAGAGGGAGCAGAATCAGTGCCTCAGCACAAGGCAAGACCAGTATGGCCCAACTGTGGCACAGTTTTGTGTGACCGCCACACATGTCTACACCATCACAGACGGCTCCAGTCAGCAGGAGGCAACGTTTCCGTCAGATGGTGACAGACTACATGTCTTGCCCTCTTACTGTACTCCCAGATGGCTCTTTCCCCTTCAAATTTTGGGTCTCTAAGCTGGATACATGGCCAGAGCTAAGCCAGTATGCATTGGAGGTGCTGGCTTGCGCTGCTGCTAGTGTATTATCGGAACGTGTCTTTAGTGCCACAGGTGGTGTACTAACAGACTGTCGCATGCGACTATCCTCCGATAACGTTGACCGGCTTACTTTTCTGAAAATGAACAAGGTCTGGATCTTGCAGGAATTTGCCACTCCTCTTCCAGATTAAATAATTGGTTGGCTACAGTATCCAGGTCTCCTGTTGCGTTCATGTTTCTACCACCTGAACTGTAATCCCTGGGCTCCAACACCGCCAGTTGATGCTCAGAAGTGCAGGCTGCACAGTCAAAACACATGACCCAGTGTTATTGGGTTTCAGTAACGTCAGCTGATCCCCAGCTGTGTAGCCGGCAATGTGTCCTGCGACCGCCACGCTGACACAACTACTGAAATTTAAGGGAACCTGTCCCCCCCCAGGCATTTGTTACTGAAAGAGCCACCTTGTGCAGCAGTAATGCTGCACAAGGAAAAGGTAGCTCTTTTAGTTTAGCTCTTTGCACACGCAGAACTTAACACTTAAAAAATGTATCCCATCATACCGTGAGACCGTACCGGAGGTGGGACTTTCCTTCGTAATGGAACGCAGCACAGCCATCATTCCTACCCCCTTGGTGCCGTGCGCCGCCTCCTCAGCGTTGTTTGAATCTGTCCCATAGCCAGCGCTGTTACGTTATCCCTCTGATATCATTTGTTGTCAGGCTGCCTGCGCCTGTGCGGACGCGCTGCCCGAGATTCCGCCTCGCAGTCTCTTCTGATTTAATCACAGTGCGGGCCTGGGATCCATGGGCATGCGCAGTGCATATCTTCACCTCAGGCTCTCACTCATCTCCCTCCGCCTTCTTCAGACTGTGCGCCGTCAGCTGATCCCTAATAGCTTGCCACGGCCATGACGCCACACAGTCTGAAGAAGCCAGAAGGAGGGGAGTGAGAGGTGAAGATATGCACTGCACATGCCCATGGATCCCAGGCCCGCAGTGTGATTACATTAGACGACACTGCGGGGTGGGATCTCGGGCAGCGCGGCCGCACAGGCGCAGCCAGCCTGACACCAAATGATGTCAGAAGATGGGCAGCGCTAACTGCGCATGGCCAAGGGATAACATAACAGCGCAGGCTCCGGGACAGAATCAAATAACGCTGAGGAGGCGGTGCACGTCGCCAAGGGTGTACGAATGACGGCTGTGCTGCGTCCCATTACGAAGGAAAGTCCCACCTCCGGGACGGTCTCACGGTGTGAGGGGACACATTTCATAAGTGTCTAGTTCTGCGTTTGTAAGGAACATAATTAAAAGAGCCACCTTTTCCTTTTGCAGCATTAGTGTTGTACAAGATGGCTCTTTCAGCTACAAATGCTTGGGGGGGGTTAAAGGTTCCCTTTCAACTTGCTCCAATTGGCCTCGGCCTACACTCCGCTCCTCCTTGATTCCCTGGGCTCTAACACCGCCAGTTGGTGCTCGGAAGTGCTGGCTGCACAGAGAAAAACACTCCCCACTGTGTCAGTGGGGTTCAGTAACGCCTGCTGTTCCCCTGCTGTGCAGCCAGCAATGTGTCCTGCAAACGCCACGCAGACACAACAGACAATAAGCTGCCTCCAGTGCAGGCTTCGGCCTACACTCTGCTCCTCCTGCTGACCCTGGGCTCTAACACCGCCAGTTGGTGCTCGGAAATGCTGGCTGCACAGAGAAAAACACCCGCCACTCTGTTAGTGGGGTTCAGTAACGCCAGCTGTTCCCCTGCTGTGTAGCCGGCAACGTGTCCTGCAAACGCCACGCAGACACAACAGATATTAAACTGCCTCCAGTGCAGGCTTCGGCCTACACTCTGCTCCTCTGCTCCTCCTGCTGACCCTGGGCTCTAGCACCGCCAGTTGGTGCTCGGAAGTGCTGGCTGCACAGAGAAAAACACTCGCCACTCTGTCAGTGGGGTTCAGTAACGCCAGCTGTTCCCCTGCTGTGTAGCCGGCAATGCGTCCTGCAAAGGCCACGCAGACACAACAGATATTAAACTGCCTCCAGTGCAGGCTTCGGCCTACACTCTGCTCCTCCTGCTGTCCCTGGGCTCTAAAACCGCCAGTTGGTGCTCGGAAGTGCTGGCTGCACAGAGAAAAATACCCGCCACTGTGTCAGTGGGGTTCAGTAACGCCAGCTGTTCCCCTGCTGTGTAGCTGGCAACGTGTCCTGCAAACGCCACGCAGACACAACAGACACTAAGCTGCCTCCAGTGCAGGCTTCGGCCTACACTCTGCTCCTCCTGCTGTCCCTGGGCTCTAACACCACCAGTTGGTGCTCGGAAGTGCTGGCAGTGCAGCGCCCCAGAGTCCTGGTCGTTGAAGTATTGTCGCTTTTCCACCAGGGGGAGTGATGGTACGTCTGATGGCACTAAAAGAGTTCACCTGACCAGGTATCACAGTCACACACTTCACTTCACACTCCAGTCTACCAGGGGGAGCAAAGGTTCTATTTACTAGGCCACTCCTCACACACGGGTAAAACTGGTGGGTTGGATAGGAAGTCAGGCAGAACGCTACTGGGTTTGACCCAGGGAAGACCTGTCAGGCAGACAGGGGGAGAAGGAGGAACATCTGAGCTGCAGACAGAGGTCCCTGTCAGGGGTGGGATCCTGACAGAGACAGAGCGAGAGATAGAACGTTACGGAGCTGCGCCTGCACCTCATTGCGGCAGCATCTTAAGAAAGGACACGAAGCGAAGTATATTGTGGAGAGTAAGCAACGAGATCACAGCACAAGGAGATAACACCGGGAGGAGGGTCTGCCCCGAGATCGCCGGCCTCCTTCTGAGGCGTGTAGCAGGTGGCCAGAACACCGAGGGAGTAATAGGCTCTACGCATTACTTCAAACTACGGCAGGACAGTTAATTCCAAGTTGGCTGCCCAACCTTTAACCTAATGAAGACAACGGAGGCAAATTGTGGGAGAGGGGCGTCTCTAGGGTCCCTATAAAATAGCTCCAGGCCTACCCCGTTATATGGGTCGTCCTATCCATACCATCTGTGGGACGGAGAGAGAGAATATCAGAAACATACACGACAGTTGTGAGGACTATCCCTGTTGTGAATTTGGATTCTGGGCTCCCCCGGTGGCCGCTTGTGGAATTGGACTTGTCATCCTCTTTCCTGTTTCACCTGATTCCATCAGTAGTGGGTGTCGCTATTTAAGCTCATTTCTCTGGTGGTTTCTTGCCGGTCATCAATGTTATCTGATGCCTCTCAGTGCTTGTTCCTGCTTCTAGACTACTACTAGATAAGTTGGACTTTTGTCCATGTTTTGTTTTGCCTATTTGTTCCAGTTCACAGCTGAAGTTTTGTTACTGTGTCTGGAAAGCTCTCGTTGATCAGGGATTGCTACTCTGGCGTTATGAGTTAATGCCAGAGTTTAAGGTAATCTCTGGATGGTGTTTTGTTAGTGTTTTTCTGCTGACCATGAAAGTATACTATCTGTCTTCTGCTATCTAGTAAGCGGACCTCAAATTTGCTAAGACTATTTTCCTGCTGCGTTTGTTGTTTCATCTGAACTCACCGTCATTATATGTGGGGGGCTACTGTCTTCTTTGGAATATTTCTCTAGAGGTGAGCCAGGTCTTATATTTCCCTCTGCTAGCTATTTAGGTCTTAGGCCAGAGCTGGGCATCTAGCGATAAATAGGAAATGCTACCTGGCTATTTCTAGTTGCGCGGCAGGCTTAGTTCATGGTCAGTATAGTTCCATCTTCCGAGAGCTTGTCCCTCTATAGGCTTGCTATGATCTCTGCCTGCAGAGATCATGACAGTTTGACCGGCCAATAAAGTGTTAAAGACCCAGGTTGAGAAAGGAGAGTTATAAGAAGTCTGCTGAAATTTTTTTTTTTTTTTTCCTCCAGTCTGCCTTGCTGCAGTCTTTTCTCTCTCTCTCCTCCTAATCTCTGTATGCTCTGTGTGCACCTGACAATAATGGATCTCCAGAGTGTAACTGCGGGTTTGAATAATCTCATCACGAAAGTACAAAATTTACAAGATTTTGTGGTACATGCTCCGGTATCTGAGCCGAGAATTCCTTTGCCGGAGTTCTTCACAGGGAATAGAGCTAGCTTCCAGAATTTCCGAAATAATTGTAAGCTTTATTTGTCCCTGAAGTCTCGTTCAGCTGGAGACCCTGCTCAGCAGGTTAGGATTGTGATTTCCTTGCTCAGGGGTGACCCTCAAGATTGGGCCTTCTCATTGCCAGCAGGGGATCCTGCGTTACGCGATGTGGATGCGTTTTTTCTGGCCTTGGGCTTGCTTTATGAGGAACCTCATTTGGAACTTCAGGCAGAAAAAACTTTGATGGCACTATCTCAGGGGCAAGACGAAGCTGAAGTTTTCTGCCAAAAATTCCGTAAATGGTCTGTGCTTACTCAGTGGAATGAGTGCGCCTTGGCGGCAACTTTCAGAGAAGGTCTCTCTGATGCCGTTAAGGATGTTATGGTGGGGTTCCCTTTGCCTGCAGGTCTGAATGAGTCCATGACAATGGCTATTCAGATTGATAGGCGTCTGCGGGAGCGCAAACCGGTGCACCATCTGGCGGTGTCTATGGAAAAGACGCCAGAAAGTATGCAGTGTGATAGAATTCTGTCCAGGAGCGAGCGACAGAATTTTAGACGGAAGAATGGATTGTGTTTCTATTGTGGGGATTCTACTCATGTTATATCGGCATGCTCTAGGCGTACAAAGAAGCTTGATAAGTCTGTTTCCATTAGCACCATTCAGTCTAAGTTTATTTTGTCTGTAACCCTGATTTGCTCTTTGTCATCCATTGCCACGGACGCCTATGTTGACTCTGGCGCCGCTCTGAGTCTTATGGATTGGTCCTTTGCCAATCGTTGTGGTTTTGATTTAGAGCCTTTGGAGACTCTTATTCCTCTGAAGGGGATTGACTCCACCCCATTGGCTAATAATAAACCACAATACTGGACACAAGTAACCATGCGTATCAATCCGGATCACCAGGAGATTATTCGTTTCCTGGTGCTGTATAATTTACATGACGATTTGGTACTGGGATTGCCATGGTTGCAGTCTCACAACCCAGTCTTGGACTGGAGAGCAATGTCTGTGTTGAGCTGGGGATGTAAGGGTATTCATGGGGACGTACCTTTGGTTTCTATTTCGTCGTCCATTCCCTCTGAAGTCCCTGAGTTCCTCTCTGATTATCAAGACGTCTTTGACGAACCCAAGCTTGGGTCGTTACCTCCGCACCGTGAGTGCGATTGTGCCATAGATTTGATACCGGGTTGTAAATATCCAAAGGGTCGTTTGTTTAATTTGTCTGTGCCGGAACATGCTGCTATGCGGGAATATATAAAGGAGTCTTTGGAAAAGGGACATATTCGTCCATCTTCTTCTCCCTTGGGAGCTGGGTTTTTCTTTGTCTCAAAAAAAGACGGCTCTTTGAGACCATGTATTGATTATCGGCTTCTGAATAAGATCACTGTTAAGTATCAATACCCATTGCCATTGCTTACTGATTTGTTTGCTCGTATAGAGGGTGCTAAGTGGTTCTCTAAAATTGATCTTCGTGGGGCGTATAATTTGGTGCGGATCAGGCAGGGGGATGAGTGGAAGACCGCATTTAATACGCCCGAGGGCCACTTTGAGTATTTGGTCATGCCTTTTGGTCTTTCTAATGCCCCTTCAGTTTTCCAGTCTTTTATGCATGATATTTTCCGCGATTTTCTGGATAAATTTATGATAATATATCTGGATGATATTCTGATTTTTTCTGATGACTGGGACTCTCATGTCCAGCAGGTCAGGAGAGTTTTTCAGGTTCTGCGGTCTAATTCTTTATGTGTGAAGGGGTCTAAGTGCGTTTTTGGGGTCCAGAAAATTTCCTTTTTGGGGTATATTTTTTCTCCCTCTTCCATTGAGATGGATCCCGTCAAGGTGCAAGCTATTTGTGACTGGACTCAGCCCTCCTCTCTTAAGGGTCTTCAGAGATTTTTGGGCTTTGCCAACTTTTACCGCCGATTTATTGCTGGTTTTTCGGATGTCGTTAAACCACTGACTGATTTGACCAGACAAGGCGCTGATGTTGCTAATTGGTCCCCTCATGCTGTAGAGGCCTTTCAGGAGCTTAAGCGCCGTTTTGCCTCTGCCCCTGTGTTGCGTCAGCCTGATGTGAATCTGCCTTTTCAGGTTGAGGTTGACGCTTCGGAGATCGGAGCTGGGGCAGTGTTGTCGCAGAAAGGTTCCGACTGCTCCGTCATTAGGCCTTGTGCCTTCTTTTCTCGCAAATTTTCGCCCGCAGAGCGGAATTATGATGTTGGGAATCGGGAGCTTTTGGCCATGAAGTGGGCGTTTGAGGAGTGGCGCCATTGGCTCGAGGGGGCTAGACATCAGGTGGTGGTATTGACTGACCACAAAAATTTGATTTATCTTGAGACTGCCAGACGCCTGAATCCTAGACAGGCGCGCTGGTCTTTATTTTTTTCTCGCTTTAATTTTGTGGTGTCATACCTACCGGGTTCTAAGAATGTTAAGGCAGATGCCCTTTCTAGGAGTTTTGACCCGGACTCTCCTGGTAATTCTGAACCCACAGGTATCCTTAGGGAGGGAGTAATTTTGTCGGCCGTTTCTCCTGATCTGCGGCGGTCCTTGCAAGAGTTTCAGGCGGATAGACCGGATCGTTGTCCGCCTGATAGACTGTTTGTTCCGGATGATTGGACCAGCAGAGTCATCTCTGAGGTACATTCTTCTGCATTGGCAGGTCATCCCGGAATTTTTGGTACCAGGGATTTGGTGGCAAGATCCTTCTGGTGGCCTTCTCTGTCACGAGATGTGCGAGTCTTTGTGCAGTCATGTGACGTTTGTGCTCGGGCCAAGTCTTGTAGTTCTCGGGCTAGCGGACTGCTGTTGCCCTTGCCTATTCCTAAGAGGCCTTGGACACACATCTCGATGGATTTTATTTCAGATCTGCCTGTTTCCCAGAAGATGTCTGTCATCTGGGTGGTCTGTGACCGTTTCTCTAAAATGGTCCATTTGGTTCCTCTGCCCAAGTTGCCTTCTTCTTCTGAGTTGGTTCCTCTGTTTTTTCAGAATGTTGTCCGATTGCACGGTATTCCTGAGAATATTGTTTCTGACAGAGGTACCCAATTTGTGTCTAGATTTTGGCGGGCATTCTGTGCTAGGATGGGCATAGATTTGTCTTTTTCGTCTGCTTTTCACCCTCAGACTAATGGCCAGACCGAGCGGACTAATCAGACCCTTGAGACATATCTGAGGTGTTTTGTCTCTGCTGACCAGGATGATTGGGTTGCTTTTTTGCCATTGGCAGAGTTCGCCCTCAATAATCGGGCCAGTTCTTCCACCTTGGTGTCCCCGTTTTTCTGTAATTCGGGGTTTCACCCTCGATTTTCCTCCGGTCAGGTGGAATCCTCGGATTGTCCTGGAGTGGATGCGGTGGTAGAGAGATTGCATCACATTTGGGGGCAGGTTATGGACAATTTGAAGTTGTCCCAGGAGAAGACTCAGCGTTTTGCCAACCGTCATCGTCGTGTTGGTTCTCGGCTTTGTGTTGGAGATTTAGTGTGGTTGTCTTCTCGTTTTGTCCCTATGAGGGTCTCTTCTCCTAAGTTTAAACCTCGGTTCATCGGCCCTTATAGAATATTGGAGATTCTTAATCCTGTTTCTTTCCGTTTGGACCTCCCTGCGTCCTTTTCCATTCATAACGTTTTTCATCGGTCGTTATTGCGCAGGTATGAGGTACCTGTTGTACCTTCAGTTGAGCCTCCTGCTCCGGTGTTGGTTGAGGGTGAGTTGGAGTACGTTGTGGAGAAAATTTTGGACTCTCGTGTTTCCAGACGGAAACTCCAGTATCTGGTCAACTGGAAGGGTTACGGCCAGGAGGATAATTCTTGGGTCAATGCATCTGATGTTCATGCTTCTGATCTTGTTCGTGCCTTCCATAGGGCTCATCCTGGTCGCCCTGGTGGATCTGGTGAGGGTTCGGTGCCCCCTCCTTGAGGGGGGGGTACTGTTGTGAATTTGGATTCTGGGCTCCCCCGGTGGCCGCTTGTGGAATTGGACTTGTCATCCTCTTTCCTGTTTCACCTGATTCCATCAGTAGTGGGTGTCGCTATTTAAGCTCATTTCTCTGGTGGTTTCTTGCCGGTCATCAATGTTATCTGATGCCTCTCAGTGCTTGTTCCTGCTTCTAGACTACTACTAGATAAGTTGGACTTTTGTCCATGTTTTGTTTTGCCTATTTGTTCCAGTTCACAGCTGAAGTTTTGTTACTGTGTCTGGAAAGCTCTCGTTGATCAGGGATTGCTACTCTGGCGTTATGAGTTAATGCCAGAGTTTAAGGTAATCTCTGGATGGTGTTTTGTTAGTGTTTTTCTGCTGACCATGAAAGTATACTATCTGTCTTCTGCTATCTAGTAAGCGGACCTCAAATTTGCTAAGACTATTTTCCTGCTGCGTTTGTTGTTTCATCTGAACTCACCGTCATTATATGTGGGGGGCTACTGTCTTCTTTGGAATATTTCTCTAGAGGTGAGCCAGGTCTTATATTTCCCTCTGCTAGCTATTTAGGTCTTAGGCCAGAGCTGGGCATCTAGCGATAAATAGGAAATGCTACCTGGCTATTTCTAGTTGCGCGGCAGGCTTAGTTCATGGTCAGTATAGTTCCATCTTCCGAGAGCTTGTCCCTCTATAGGCTTGCTATGATCTCTGCCTGCAGAGATCATGACATATCCCATGGTGCTCAGCAGGGAAGTACTACAACACACAGGAGCTAGTAGGAAGGCTACTGATTTCTACCTGCAAAGGGAACTCTGGATGCGCCTTCGGACCGGCCAGATTCAGCCAACCCTGTTAGCAGTGCTCTGGATTGTGGACGCTGAAGTCTACAGTAAAAGGTAAAGAGACTGCAACCCTGTGTCCTCGTTATTTACTGCGACCTACACCATCATCATCTAGCTTACTGGGAAGCCCTGGGGACATACTTCACCTGTGGGAAGGTATTCCATCTAGCTGCCATTACATCACCCCAGCGGACCCCTAAGCAGCGTCGGTCACCCTGACTGAACACCACAGGTGGCGTCACAAACACTTGACAAACTACACCCTTTAATTGGGTGCCCCTTAGCAGGGCCATGGACCGGGTCGGGCCGCCGTGACATCCCCAGAACCGAGACAGAGGGACCCGGTACTGAGTTCCCCCTCTGCCCTGTGCCTGGGGGCGATCCAGCTGCACAGAGAAAAACACCCTCCACTGTGTCAGTGGGGTTCAGTAATGCCAGCTGTTCCCCTGCTGTGTAGCCGGCAACGTGTCCTGCAAACACCACGCAGGCACAACAGATATTAAACTGCCTCCAGTGCAGGATTCGGCCTACACTCTGCTCCTCTGCTCCTCCTGCTGACCTTGGGCCCCAGTTGGTGCTCGGAAGTGCTGGCTGCACAGAGAAAAACACTTGCCACTGTGTCAGTGGGGTTCAGTAATGCGAGCTGTTCCCCTGCTGTGTAGCTGGCAATGTGTCCTGGCAACGCCACGCAGGCACAACAGATATTAAACTGCCTCCAGTGCAGGCTTCGGCCTACACTCTGCTCCTCTGATCCTCCTGCTGACCCTGGGCTCTAACATCACCAGTTGGTGCTCGGAAGTGCTGGCTGCACAGAGAAAAACACCCGCCACTGTGTCAGTGGGGTTCAGTAACGCCAGCTGTTCCCCTGCTGTGTAGCCGGCAACGTGTCCTGCAAATGCCACGCAGACACAACAGACACTAAGCTGCCTCCAGTGCAGGCTTTGTCCTACACTCTGCTCCTCTGCTCCTCCTGCTGACCCTGGGCTTTAACACCACCAGTTGGTGCTCGGAAATGCTGGCTGCACAGAGAAAAACACCCGCCACTGTGTCAGCGGGGTTCAGTAATGCCAGCTGTTCCCCTGCTGTGTAGCCGGCAATGTGTCCTGCAAATGCTACGCAGACACAACAGACACTAAGCTGCCTCCAGTGCAGGCTTCGGCCTACACTCTGCTCCTCTGCTCCTCCTGCTGACCCTGGGCTCTAATACCGCCAGTTGGTGCACGGAAGTGCTGGCTGCACAGGGAAAAACACCCGCCACTGTGTCAGTGGGGTTCAGTAACGCCAGCTGTTCCCCTGCTGTGTAGACAGCAACGTGTCCTGCAAACGCCACGCAGACACAACAGATATTGAACTGCCTCCAGTGCAGGCTTCGGCCTACACTCTGCTCCTCCTGCTGACCCTGGGCTCTAACACCGCCAGTTGGTGCTCGGAAGTGCTGGCTGCACAGAGAAAAACACCCGCCACTGTGTCAGTGGGGTTCAGTAAGGCCAGCTGTTCCCCTGCTGTGTAGCCGGCAACGTGTCCTGCATATGCCACGCAGACACAACAGACACTAAGCTGCCTCCAGTGCAGGCTTCGGCCTACACTCTGCTCCTCCTGCTGACCCTGGGCTCTAACACTGCCAGTTGGTGCTCGGAAGTGCTGGCTCCAAAGAGAAAAACACCCGCCACTGTGTCAGTGGGGTTCAGTAATGCCAGCTGTTCCCCTGCTGTGTAGCCGGCAACGTGTCCTGCAAACGCCACGCAGACACAACAGATATTAAACTGCCTCCAGTGCTGGCTTCGGCCTACACTCTGTTCCTCCTGCTGTCCCTGGGCTCTAACACCGCCAGTTGGTGCTCGGAAGTGCTGGCTGCACAGAGAAAAACACCCGCCACTGTGTCAGTGGGGTTCAGTAACGCCAGCTGTTCCCCTGCTGTGTAGCCAGCAACGTGTCCTGCAAACGCCACGCAGACACAACAGATATTGAACTGCCTCCAGTGCAGGCTTCGGCCTACACTCTGCTCCTCCTGCTGACCCTGGGCTCTAACACCGCCAGTTGGTGCTCGGAAGTGCTGGCTGCACAGAGAAAAACACCCGCCACTGTGTCAGTGGGGTTCAGTAACGCCAGCTGTTCCCCTGCTGTGTAGCCAGCAACGTGTCCTGCAAACGCCACGCAGACACAACAGATATTGAACTGCCTCCAGTGCAGGCTTCGGCCTACACTCTGCTCCTCCTGCTGACCCTGGGCTCTAACACCGCCAGTTGGTGCTCGGAAGTGCTGGCTGCACAGAGAAAAACACCCGCCACTGTGTCAGTGGGGTTCAGTAAGGCCAGCTGTTCCCCTGCTGTGTAGCCGGCAACGTGTCCTGCATATGCCACGCAGACACAACAGACACTAAGCTGCCTCCAGTGCAGGCTTCGGCCTACACTCTGCTCCTCCTGCTGACCCTGGGCTCTAACACTGCCAGTTGGTGCTCGGAAGTGCTGGCTCCAAAGAGAAAAACACCCGCCACTGTGTCAGTGGGGTTCAGTAATGCCAGCTGTTCCCCTGCTGTGTAGCCGGCAACGTGTCCTGCAAACGCCACGCAGACACAACAGATATTAAACTGCCTCCAGTGCTGGCTTCGGCCTACACTCTGTTCCTCCTGCTGTCCCTGGGCTCTAACACCGCCAGTTGGTGCTCGGAAGTGCTGGCTGCACAGAGAAAAACACCCGCCACTGTGTCAGTGGGGTTCAGTAACGCCAGCTGTTCCCCTGCTGTGTAGCCAGCAACGTGTCCTGCAAATGCCACGCAGACACAACAGACACTAAGCTGCCTCCAGTGCAGGCTTCGGCCTACACTCTGTTCCTCTGCTCCTCCTGCTGACCCTGGGCTCTAACACCGTTAGTTGGGGGTCTAGGAAGACAATCTTGAATAGGCCCCCCTGGTTCCAGTACCGTCAGCTGGTTCCGGGCAGAGCCTTTGGCTTAGGTGCCTCCTTCTGGGTATCCGAGTTCCACCAACGTCAGGTGGTCCTTGGTAGTGCTTACTGGCACGGGTACCTCCTGCTTAGTAACCGGGTTCCAGTAACGTCAGCTGGTCCTCGGTAGTTCCATTGGCTCTTGGACCTTCGGGTAGCCATCCGAGTTCCAGTTCCATCAGTTGGTTCTTGGCATTTTCTCAGCCTTCTTGTACCTTCTGCTACATTTCTACGTTCAAGACCCTAAAGACGACGACCCGGAAGACCGAGAAGCAGAAGAAAAAAAGGCTGCAGAACAAAGAGCAGAAGAACATTAAGCATAAGACTAAACATCGGAGCAAAAGATATTATCTAAATAAGAAGACTAAGCAGTGTATGGGGGTGAGTCCGTTCCTCCTCGTGGTGCCCCAGGAAAAAGCCTGCTGCTGCAAGCCTAACTGAACGCGGACAAATCTTGTTGTAACTCTTTTGTGACAGGCAGAACGGAAGGTGTAATCTTCAAACTGTTATAGATAACAACTACAGGAATGCCTGTCACAAATAAGAATATGATGAAGAAGTAGAATATGAAGAAGAAGAATAGTTTAATAAAAAGAATATGAAGAATGTAACAAAAAAATAATAGGTAGGAGATGAAGAAGAAGATGAATAAGGTGAAGAAGAAGTTGATGTCAAAGATGCTGCTGCTGAGGATGATGAAGAAGAAAGTGTCGGAGAAGTAAAAAAGAAGGTGAAGGGCATGGAATTAGTGAAACATCAATATCTGACAAAATAAAAAAAATCTTAACATAGTCAATATCTTTGTAACTCCGAACGTCTTTAAAAATAAATTAAAATTCCTGCTATTCTATTTGATTGGGCTAAACCTCTATGCCTTTAATGTCTCCGCCACCTCCCCCAATACATCCTACATTATTCTTAGTTGTTTTCCTTCATGTAGAATGAACCTACAGGGAAAGAAAGGGTTTATTTTAATTCCGATATTTTGGTCCCATTGACTTGCATTGGTATCGGGTATTGGTATCGGCGATAGCCTACAGTTTTTGAATATCGGCCGATACAATCCGATACCGATACTTTCCGATATCGGAAGGTATCGCTCAACACTACTGGTAACTTGATTTCTTGGAATGCTTCCGGGTTTTCTCCCTTTCCCTTCCGGGTAAATTGGGCCTTCTGGACAGCGCATCAGCATTAGCGTTCTTATGTCCCACTCGGTACTTGATGTAAACTCATAGTTGGACAGCCGGGCCATCCATCGCTGCTCCAGTGCACCCAGCTTTGCCATTTCAAGATGGGTTAGCGGATTTTTGTCCGTATAGATAGTAAATTTTGCTAACACCAGGTAGTGCTTGAAACGCTCTGTTACCGCCCAGACAATGGTGAGGAACTCCAGTTTAAAGGAACGGAAGTTGTCGGGGTTCCTTTCAGTGGGACATAGCTTCCTGCTGGCGTTCGCAATCACTCTCTCCCTGCCTTTCTGCATTTGTGACAGCACTGCTCCCAATCCCACGTTGCTGGCATCTGTGTAAAGTACAAATGGTTGGTCATGGTCAGGGTAGGCCAGGACTTCATCTCCTGTGAGAGCCAGCATCATCCGAGTGAAGGATTCTTCCAACCTGTTGTTCCACTCGAACGGAGGACTCTTGTTCTTAGCCTTCTTAGATTGGCCCACTAGCAAGTCTTGCAGAGGTGCAGCTATCTTGGTGAAGCTCCTGATGAATCTCCAGTAGTAGCTACTAACTACCAACCTGAGGAACTGCAGTACTTCATGAATGTTGTTGGGTTTTGGCCAAGCCCTGATAACAGTGACTTTGTCAGGGTCTGGTGCCACACCTTCGGCGCTTGCTACATGACCTAGGTACTGCACCTTGGGTTTCAGCAGGTGGCATTTGGACGGCTTCACTTTCAGGCCAAAGTTGGACGGGGCTTCGAACACCTCAGCCAGGTGCTTCAAGTGGTCTTCATAGGTCTTGGAGAAGACATTGATGTCATCCAGGTACAACACAATGGTTTCAAAGTTCTTGTGCCCGAGGCAACACTTCATCATCCTATGGAATGTCCCTGGTGCGTTGCAAAGCCCGAATGGCATGTAGTAGAACTCACTTAAGCCCATAGGTGTCGTGAAGGTGGTCTTTTATTTATCCGCCTCTGCCATGGGAATCTGCTAGTATCCACTGGTGAGATCTAAGGTGGAGAAATAGTGAGCGGATCTCAGTGCAGCTAGCAATTCCTTAATACTAGGTAACGGGTAGGGGTCCTTGTGTGTAATGCTGTTAATTCGCCTGTAGTCAACACACATTCTCATGGTACCATCTTTCTTTTTAACAAGGAATAAAGGAGCAGCCCAGGGGCTACAACTATCTCTGATTACCCCAGCCTCCTTCATCTCCCGTAACATATCCTTGGCACGTTGATAGTGTGCTGGGGGTACAGGCCGGTACCTTTCTTTAATGGGCTGATGATCTCCAGTGGTGATACGGTGTTGGACCTCTTTTACCTGCCCAAAGTCTAGAGGATGTTTGCTGAAGACCCGCTCTTACTCTCGAGACACCCGGTAAGCTCCATGCTGGTGGTGCAAAGGAGTGGAGTCAGTGCCTAGGTGTATAGCTGTTGACACCAATCCTCCAACTGCCCCTCAGAGCCAATATCCTCCACCTGGTCAGATAGAAGCAAGGGTACTGCTGTCTCTATTGCATTGTTACTTACAGTGAACAGCTTAGCAAGGGTGGCATATTGGGGTAAATGCATCGCTTTCTCCCCACAGTTCAGGATGCGTATCGGTAGTCTCCCCTTGCAGACATCGACTACCCCCTGGCTGTCAGGACAGTGGGCCTACTATCAGAGTACACTGGTTCTTCCAGGGCCTGCTAATTTTGACCCCTGAGGCCTATTGGTCTCCAACACCAAATTAACATTTCACTCCTTGGGGGTACTTCAATGGAGAACGGATCACTCACTCTGAAACTGCCGACTTCTCCACCAGACAACTCTACCTGTTGTCTCTGCATCAGTGCTTTGATCTCCTTTTGCAGAACTCGCTGCTGACGGGAACTGGCGGTCTCGGCAACCTGTTGCAACAAAACAATAATTTCTCTAAGACAATGTTCTATTACATTGGTGCCTAAAGTGATCATTTGATGGCTTTCTCGTTTGTCAATATCAACTATAATCAAACTGTGACTGCAATTCTACTTGGCCAATTTTAATGGTCACCTCCTTATACCCCTAGGTATGTTCAGTCAATAGCATAGCATACATAGGTTAGTACTAATGAGGTATTTCTGTGAGGGCACGGGCAGTGGTGCAGTGTCCTATCACTTAAACCAAGGAACCTAGTTTAAAAGAGAAAATGCCATCAAACAGTGGCACTAACCAAGTGCCAATACAGATAAACAGGTGCCTTGGTTGCATTAATATTAGCAGTCAATCATATAATGAAAAAAGAGGGGTAAGATCAATTGGAAAAAGATAATAGTACTGGAACAATCTCACCAATTGTCCTTGTAAGGGCAGGAGCTTGGGGATTGAGATTTACTGTTAGCCCCCCAGGGATGGACAGGGAATTGTCTCCTGAGGTCGTGCTGTGACGGATTTCTCCATCGAAGCAAAATTGGGGCTCCATCTTTCCTATCCTCGACAATTGGTGAGATTGCTCCAGTACTATTATCTTTTTCCAATTGATCTTACCCCTCTTTTTTCATTATATGATTGACTGCTAATATTAATGCAACCAAGGCACCTGTTTATCTGTATTAGCACTTGGTTAGTGCCACTGTTTGATGGCATTTTCTCTTTTAAACTAGGTTCCTTGGTTTAAGTGATAGGACACTGCACCACTGCCCGTGCCCTCACAGAAATACCTCATTAGTACTAACCTATGTTTGTTATGCTATTGACTGAACATACCTGGTGGTACTTTTTATTGACACGTTTTTTGGTGACAATTTTTCTAAATATTTCTTATGGTTATGTATTAAAAGTTATGTTTTAATTCCTGCTTGAGCTATGTTTCCAAAATTTTGGTAGGATCATGTGATTTACTATATACTATTATTTATTGCTGTTTTCGCTCACCTCCTTATACCCCACTTGTGGCAAAGGCTGACCATTGCTGGCGACTATTGTCAAATCATTATCTGGGCCACAGGTAATATCAATGTCAGCCCAGTACCGTTTGTAAACAATATATGGCAGTCGTCACCTGGAAGCCGGTGTCCATTAAAGCGTTCATCGGGATGCCATCAATCATGATGGGCAGGACCGGCCGTACTCCCATGTACTTGTCTCACCAACTCTGGGGGCATGGACATCTTACTCCTGGGGGTTGGCCCTCTGCCCCAGGGGTCACTTGTTTAAATTGCAGAATCTTGCGATGTGTCCCACCTTGTTGCAGCAGCAACAGATGGGCTATCCATCCTGGTCGTAGCTGTCGTTGTCTCTCCCTCTGGTCGGTGGGATCAACTTCTGCCGTCACCATGGGACATCATCTGGACTGGAAGCCAGCTGGATCTTCTCCTTTGGGGACACTTGCAGGGACTGCACAGTTTTAGCTAATTCAGCCATACTTTTGGTCAGCTTCTGGACCTGGAGACGTAGGTCTGCAGAGGAGTTATTATCTAGGGTCAGGGCGTCGGCTTCCATGAGGGTCTGGGGAAAGGATGCTGCTTCCTGGTGGTATGTAATTGCTGGGTGCCTAAGGGGCACTGTGTGGCTTGAATTTGGTTCATGCAGCACCCGGATGGCCCTATCATTAAATTGTGAAAAGTCCAGGTCAGGGTTCTGAAGGTCCAAGATGCGCAGCTGTGTCCTGTGAGTGCTTCCACAGGCATCCACAGTCCAGAGCACCAGATCACAGGTACAGGCAGGGTCTGGCCGGCTTGGATGCAAGTTCAGAATCCCCTTTACCAGGTGGAGTTAGAAGCCTTCCTGTTAACTCGGTGATGTTGGAGTCCCTTACTGCCTATGGCTTCTGGCAAGGTCCTCACAGTTCTCTCTGTCCTCCATAAAGGTGGGACACAAACCTGTATGACAGGTGGCTCAAGCCTTTTTATAGGATCTCTATCACAGCCCGGGCTCTATGTGTCACTGTGTCTCCTGGGTATTAGGGCGGACAGGTTACGTGTAATAATCCAGCTGTCCTGCCGGTTTCTGCTGTGCCTCCTAGAGTCTGAGACAACCTCGGTCATCCGGCTATCGGGAAACTGCGCTCCACAGGGAGATAGCCCAAATGCTGCTGTCCTTCCCTGGTGTCACTCTCCTGTGCTTCACTCTGCTGCACGCTCACTATACACTGTTCTTCCTTCTCAGTTTCTCTGTCCAGGAGCTGCAGCACCTCTGGCTGCATGGCCCCTCACACGTCTCTCTTCATTCCCCTTTCCGCCAGGAGCTGCAGAAGTCCACATCTGCTCAGCTATTCTCCTATAGTACCAGTTCCGCCTCAGCTGAAGTTCCATGACAAGCTCTTCTCTGGCTTTCCCCAATTCTCCTTCTAGCCTCAGACTGCTCCAGTCTGCTGTCTGGCCCTCTCACTCACTCTGTCCCTCTGACAGACTTCCTTCTCCCTTGGTCTCCCTGGACCGACTGACTGCTTTCCCTCCAACCCAGAATATATCAATAGGGGAGTTCCCCTGAAAACCAGGTTCAGAGCTCCCCCTTCTGGCCTGGAGTGTGAACATGCTGTGTGCTTTGTGGTTACCTGATAGAAGAGATCTTCCCTTGCTTCCAAGCGTGACATTACTCTCCCAAGAGGAAAGCAATGCCACTGTGACAACCAGGACTCTGGGGCATCACAGAAGCTGTGGCTGCTGCTGGATCTGGCTGCATCATGGGGGTTGCGGCTGAGGCTGCTGCGGAATCTCCACCACGATTGGACATTTTCTCCTCCCCCTCTAGTTAACCTCAGCCAGGCCCTGCGTTTCGTTACCGGAGTCAGCGGCTGCTCCATGGGTGGTATGGATGGTGCTCCTTCCGGTTTTCAAGTCCATGGCCTCCTGCTTTTACACCCACTGATGGCAGAGCATGGAGCACAGCTCCTTTTCGCACTCTTTCTCTTGCTCCGCCTATGAAGACACACCTCCTCTGCTCTTCTCACGCACAGGACCCAGTTTCCTGGGTTGGTCCATCCTGTTCGTGACGCCAGAAATGCAATACCCGCTAGGGCCATGGGGTACTCGGACCAGGGTCGGGCGATTCTAAAAGGGGTGGTCACGGCAGCAATGTCCCAATCCGTGGCCCTGGGCGCGCAATAAAAGGGATGATGGAAATGTTTGTAGAGGATTATTTGTTACACCACCTGTGGTGTTTGGCTAGAGATGGCTGACGCTGGTTAAGGGGACCCTGGGGCCGGTGATGTTGCAGCTGAGATGGTTTGACTCCCCACAGGTAAAGAGGGGCCCCATTTTTACCCCAAATGTTTTATTTTTATGAGTGCTAATAGGAAATAATGGACCTGATAGTTTGTTGTGCAATTTCTCCTGATTGCAGCAATTCCCTGCTTGTAATCGGGAGCTACTTTTCAGGCACAGTACAAAGCTCAGAAGGGAAGGAGCGCCTCATTATAATGTAGATTTTACTGTTATGGTTTGTGGGTGCCATGTCCTACCTGGAGAGCCCTTGAGGTGCCAGAACAGCAGAATCCCACATAAGTGACCCCATTTTACAAACTGCACCTCTCAGTGAATTCATCTAGCGGTGCAGTGATCGTAATGACACCACGGGTGTGACACAACATTTTGTGTCATTGAGAAATGAAGAAAAAATGATTACATTTTTACCACAAAAATTTAGCTTTAGCCCAAAATTTTATATTTTCACACTGTAAAATGGGTAAAAATGGCACCAAAATGTGTCACTCAATTTCTTCTGAACGTAGCAATACCCCATATGTGACTGTATAGTACTGCTTAGCCACACAGCAAGATGGGATGGAAGGCTGTTTGCCTCTTGAAGCATAGATATTTTTATAATAGTTTGCAGACTCCATATACAGAGCCACTAACAGCTAGAAGAGCAGAATACCCCCTCAATGACCTCATTTTGAAAATTATACCCCTGCAAAACAGGTGGACGCTAAATGTGGTTTAGACACACGTAGTGTTGAGCGATACCGTCCGATACTTGAAAGTATCGGTATCGGAAATTATCGGCTGATACTGGCAAAGTATCGGATCTAATCCGATACCGATACCCGATACCAATACAAGTCAATGGGACTCAAGTATCGGACGGTATCCCTGATGGTTCCCAGGGTCTGAAGGAGAGGAAACTCTCCTTCAGGCCCTGGGATCCATATTAATGTGTAAAATAAAGAATTAAAATAAAAAATATTGCTATACTCACCTCTCCGACGCAGCCTGGACCTCACCGAGGGAACCGGCAGCGTTGTTTGCTTAAAATGCGCGCTTTTACTTCCTTCCGTGACGTCACGGCTTGTGATTGGTCGCGTCGCCCATGTGACCGCGACGCGACCAATCACAAGCCGGAACGTAATTTTAAAATCATGAATGCCTAGAATTAGGCATTGAGGACCTGAAAATTACGTCACGGCTTGCTGTGATTGGTCGCGTCGCAGCCACATGGGCGGCACGCGACCAATCACAAGCCGTGACGTCACGGAAGGAAGTAAAAGCGCGCATTTTAAGCAAACAACGCTGCCGGTTCCCTCGGTGAGGTCCAGGCTGCGTCGGAGAGGTGAGTATAGCAATATTTTTTATTTTAATTCTTTATTTTACACATTAATGTTGTTTCGATACCGATACCCGATACCACAAAATTATCGGATCTCGGTATCGGAATTCCGATACCCGCAAGTATCGGCCGATACCCGATACTTGCGGTATCGGAATGCTCAACACTAGTGATGAGCCATAGCACTTTTCCAGAGCCTTTGTACTACCACTATTGTGGAAGCCCCTTATGTTTCCGTTCACAGATGACGTACCTGAGTGGGGGCTTTTTTTTTGTAGATTGAGTTGAAGCTTTTCTTGGGAACATTTTACATAACATTTTGGGTCACATTTGTCTGGCGCTCTACGCTGAGCACTTACTTTGGGGTTTCCATCTAAAGCTCCAAATGACATGATTCAAATGAGATCCCTGAGGGATCCATTCACTATAATGAGGCAGCAGAGTTATTTTCGACTACGTCTGACCTCTGTTCAGCTGTGTCCTTCTTTTCAGAAGTGCACAAAACCATGACCTACTGCATTTTTATATACACCCAGAAAGACGGACACCGCTGGATCATGGGCCAGATGGGGTCCACAGTCCCTCCATTTGCCTTGTTATAGTGAATCTTCCATCGGGTTCCGTCTGAATCATGTATTTCAGAGATTTACATGGAAACCCAGGTGTAAGTGCAGCGCCCCAGAGTCCTGGTCATTGCAGTATTGTCGCTCTGCCACAAGGGGGAGCGATGGTACGTCTGATGACACTAAAGGAGTTCACCTGACCAGGTATCACAGTCACACACTACACTTCACACTCCGGCCACCAGGGGGAGCAAAAGGTTCTATGTATTAGGCCACTCCTCACACTCTGGTAAAACTGGAAGTCGGATAGGAAGTTAGAGAGAAGCTGACTGGGTTTTGCCCAGGTAACATCTAGTGAGAGAGAGTTGCTTGGGAAGATTCAGGGAGGTCCCTGTCAGGGGTGGGATCCTGGCAGTGGCCTAGCACGAGACAGATCGTTACGGAGCCGTGCCTGCACCTCATTGCGGCGGCATCCTAAGAAAGGACACGAAGCGAGGTATATTGTGGAGAAGTGAGAAACGAGATCACAGCACAAAGGAGATAGAACCAGGAGGAGTAGTGCCCCAAGATCGGCAACATCCTTCTGAGGCGCGTAGCCGGTGGCCGGAATGCCGAGGGAGTAATAGGCTCTACGCATTACTTTGAACTACGGCAGGGCAGTTAACTCTAGGTTGGCTGTCTCACCTTTACACCTAATGAAGACAACGGAGGCAATTGTGGGAGAGGGGCGTCTCTAGGGTCCCTATAAAGTAACTCCAGGCCTACCCCGTCATACGGGTGCGTCCTATCCAAACCATCTGAGGGATGGAGAGAAAGAACAGAAACATACACGACAGTTGTGAGGACTATCCCATGGTTCTCAGCAGGGAGGTACTACAACACACAGGCGCTAGTAGGAAGGCTACTGATTTCCACATGCAAAGGGAACTCTGGATGTGCCTTCGGACTGGCCGGTCTCAGCCAGCCCTGTTAGCAGTGCTCTGGATTGCAGATGCCGAAGCCTTCAGTAAATAGGTAAAGAGACTGCAACTCTGTGTCCTCGTCATTTACTGCGACCTACACCATTACCATCTACTCATCAAGGGAAGCCCTGGGGACATACTTCACCTGTGGGAAGTTACACCATCTAGCTGCCATTCCATCACCCCAGCGGACCCCTAGCAGCGTCGGTCACCCTGACCGAATACCACAGGTGGCGTCACGAACACTTGACAAACTTTCACCTACACTTTTATTTGGGCGCCCCTTAGCAGGGCCACGGACCGGGTCGGGCCACCATGACACCCCTAGAACTGAGTTCCGAGGGACCCGGTACCGAGTACCCCACTGGCCTGCATTTGGGGGCCGCTCCATAAGCACTCAGCGTATAGAGCAGGATAAATGTGGGTCAAGCCTTACTATGATCTTTGGGAGGCAGAATGAAAAAATCAACACCAGGAAAAGAATTGTGTTTATTTATTTTTTACGCCATTCCTTGAGAGGTAGAAGTAATTAGACAACTTTATTCTTCTGGTAGGTGCGATTACAGCGATACCAGATTTATATATTTTTTTAGATTTGGCTGCTATCACACATTAAAAGACTTTTTTTTGCAAAAAGTAGTTTTTGCATTGTCGTATATTGAGAGCTATAATTTTTCCATATTTCTGTAGAGTCATATGGGGCTTGTTTTTGTGGGATGAGTTTTTATTGGTACCTTTTTTTATTACTTTCTATTCTGATTTTTTTAGAGGCAGAATGAACAAAAAACAGCAATTCAGGAATTGTTTTCTTTTTCTTTTTCACTGTTTTACATGTAGGAAAATTGATAAGGCAGCTTTATTCTTCAGGTCTATACAGTTACCTCATTTATGTCATTTGGCGCTTTTACACAATAAAAAGTTTTATAGAAAAAAGAATTATTTTTGCATCACTATACTCTGAGCGCTATAACTTTTTAATTTACATTTTTGGATGGATGGATTTGTATGGATTTGTATAGGACTTGTTTTTTTTGTGGGACAAGATGATTCAGCTATACAATTTTTATTTACATATGTCTTTTCGATTGCGCTTTATTCCACGTTTTTTCCAGCGGTATGATGAAAAAGCATAGTTTGCCTTGGGTCATGACATTATATCTGGGGAAGGCTTTAAGAAGTCGAAACCGGTTGTGTTTTCATTTGAAATAAAAATCATCCTTGAATCAGAATATCGAATTCCATCCTCATCCTTCAGGCGTGCATATTGCTGGGAAAAATATTTACAAAGTGTTATCACCTATGAGAGCATTGTTCAGTGCATTCATCAGTTCCCAGATCTCTGCGGCAAACTGAATGGAAAGAGGAATGGAGTGATCCATGGACTGGATCTATACGCAGTATCTCAAGATATCAAAAAGGTGAGTGGATTCATACTGAGTATACACCTTTGGAAACTACCTACTACACTCAGAAATCTGCACCTCTCATTTCTCTCCCTATAATCCCCTCTTGTTTTATATCATGACCTGAAAATAGCTGAGACCATAGTCTCAAACATTACCATTAGTAACTCACTATGCCGTTGTGGATTAAAATTCTGTAGGACACGCCAGGTACCCGTGCTCATGCCAGCCCATGTCCAGGTCCATTTGAAATTTGCTAATGATCATCTGGATGATGCAGAGGAGGCATGGGAGAATGTCATGTGGTCAGATGAGACCAAAATAAAACTTATTGGTTTCAATTCCACTCGCCGTGTTTGCAGGAAAAAGAAGGATGAGTAGAACCCCAAGAAGACCATCCTAACCGTGAAGCATGGTGGGGAAAACATCCTACTTTGGGGGTGCTTTTCTGCAAAGGGGACAGGACAACTGCACTGTGTTAAAGGGAGGATGGATGGGGTCATATATCGCAAGATTTTTGCCAACAATCTCCTTCCGTCAGCAAGAGCATTGAAGTTGGGTTATGCCTGGGTCTTCCAGCATGAAAATGAACCGAAACACACAGCCTGGGCAACTAATTAGTGGCTCTGTAAGAAGCATTTAAAGGTCTTTCAGTGGCCTAGCCAGTCTCCAGACCTGTACCCAATCAAAAATCTTTGGAGGGAGCTTAAACTCAATATTGCCCAATGATGGCCTTGAAGCCTGAAAGATCTGCAGAAGATCTGTGTGGAGGAGTGGGCTAAAATCCCTGCTCTAGTGTGAGCAAACTTGGTCAAGAACTACAGGAAAACGTCTGACCTCTGTAATTGCAAACAATGGCTTCTGTACCAAATATTAATTTCTGTTTTTCTATTGTATCAAATGCTTATTTCATGTATTAAAATGCAAATTAATTATGTAAAAATCATACAATGTGACTTTCTGGATTTTTTTTAAGATTCTGTCTTTCACAGTCGAAGTGTACCGCTGATAAAAAATTACAGACCTCTAAATTCTTTGTAGGTGGAAAACTTGCAAAATCGGCAGTTCATCAAATACTTATTTTCCCCACTGTATGTCGGTCATTAGTTGTAAACAGGTTAAGTCATTATTAAGCAAATGCTATTTTTCTCTGATTTTCCTAAATGGTTGGTGCAAATGATTCAGTATAATGCTCAGGAAAACTACAGTTGTGTTCCTGAAGAAGTTGGTCCAAATTAGAAATGCGTAGAGAATAAACTGCATGAACCCATTGTTAGGGGTCGAGTTCCCGCCTCTGCACAGGGGGAATCTTGAGCCATCTCCGTTGTTGTCTCCCATTCTTCTCCTGCCGCAGTGGAGCCTGCTCCGCGGAGGCGTCGGTCCCAGCGTCTTGCTCAGTCTGACACTGTGCAAAGGGTTACTGCGTCCTTTCCAGCTTCTGCCATTGTAGCCTGTACTGGTCAGTGGCGAGCAGACGTCTTTGGGACTAAGTCCTACTTTTCCCCTTCTGAGCATGCCCAGGGTAAGATCTCTCATTGGAGATCAAGGGTCACATGCTCAGGTACTGCAGCAACTCCCATTAGTCCTCTAGGAAGGTCCTGAAGTTGCTCAGGTTTTGTGGCAGCCTCCCATTGGTCCATCTGGGAAGGTCCTGTAGTTGCTACAGCTATAAAAGGTTTACATGACCGCATGGCCATGCACTAGTATCAA
Organism: Ranitomeya variabilis; assembly: GCF_051348905.1. Taxonomy (NCBI): domain Eukaryota; kingdom Metazoa; phylum Chordata; class Amphibia; order Anura; family Dendrobatidae; genus Ranitomeya; species Ranitomeya variabilis. Next base: position 542,484,072 of record NC_135236.1, on the reverse strand, counting down.
TCTAAGTTATGCGCTTTGCGCCAGTGTGGTTATGTGTGTATGTATTCAGGGACCCAGCTGAAATAAGCCCCTAGAATACCGGCACCTCCGGTGAGGAGATTGTGTGTTGTGTATGTATTCAGAGACCCGGCTGAAATAAGCCCCTAGAATACCGGCACCTCCGGTGAGGAGATTGTGTGTTGTGTATGTATTCAGAGACCCGGCTGAAATAAGCCCCTAGAATACCAGCACCTCCGGTGAGGAGATTGTGTGTTTGCATGACCACTGACTGCTATCAGCTCAGCAGTTAGCTTGTGCTCCTGTGAGTCTAACAGGGTGCAGTGCTTTACTTTCATGGCGACTCTGTGAAGTAACAGAGCTAGCTTACAGTATACTGCCAAATAGTGCCACCATTCACTAGCAGCAGGTTCCTCCTGCACGGTGGACCCCGGGCTGCGAACGCACCAATAATAAACATCTATATTTACTCAGTGCGTTCCTCTAGCCCTAACATAATACTAGCGCTAGGGTCTGGCTAGTAAATGGCGGACGATCAGCGTCTACAGCGGTACATCCAGCAGCTGGAGGGTCGATTGGCGGCTCTAGAACGCACAACCTCAGCTGTGGATGTTACCGCAGTCGCTGTTCAGGCTGCTAGTATAGCTGCAGCCAGTTTGTCCTCTGCCACCCCTGCTCCGACTTTTTCCCGTCTCCCGCTTCCAGACAAGTTTGCTGGTGATAGTAAGCAATGTCGGGGTTTCGTGAGTCAGTGCTCCATACATCTAGAGCTCCTGGCTGCACGTTATCCTACGGAACGGGCGAAAGTGGGCTTTATCTTATCCCTTTTGTTGGGCAGGGCGTTGGAGTGGGCAACGCCGCTGTGGGAGTGTGATGATCATGTGGTGCAGAGTGCTCCTCTCTTCCTGGACTCTCTGAAACAGGTCTTTTTAGTACCTCGTGTCACCCACGATATGGCGCTCCAACTGTTGGCAATAACACAGGGTTCGTCCATGGTCAGCCAGTTCGCCGTCCAATTCCGGACTCTGGTCTCAGAGCTGGAGTGGCCGGATAAAGTCCTTATTCCAGTGTTCTGGAAAGGACTGGCAGACCATTTGAAGGACGCCTTGGCCACCAGGGAGATTCCCGCCACACTGGAGGAGCTCATTACAATATCTACCCGCATCGACCTCCATTTTAATGAGCGGAGGTTAGAGTGGACCCAGTGTAGGCAGAGGTTCCGGCTGGCTCCCACCTTCGCCAGACCTCTAGAATCTGCCGTTCAGGCGTCCGACTCCCATGAAGTCATGGAGGTTTCCCGAGCCGGACCTAAGTCCCGGGCTGCTCGAGTACCCGTGGTTTGTAATATTTGCCAACAGTTAGGACATTATGCTAATAAATGTCCATAGTGGTCGGGAAAACGATCACGTCTAGTAACCATTGGAGGTGGTTCACTAGACACAGCAGCATTTTCCTCCAAGCTGTCCTTTAAAGGGACAATCACTTTAGGCTCATCCACTCTAACAGTCGAGCTTTGTGTGGACTCAGGAGCAGAGGGGAATTTCATGTCCTCTGCCTTTGCTCACCGCCATGCAATACCTCTGGTGATGCTCGCCAAACCGGTGACTGTTCGAGTAGTGAATGGGTCGACACTGCCCTTACAAATCACACATCAGACTATCCCTTTCACCTTATCCATGTCCCCTTCCCATCAGGAGATTATTTCCCTTCTTGTTCTTCCCGAGGGAATGAACGAGATTCTGCTGGGAATACCCCTTCTCTGTTTCCACTCCCACATACTGAGTGGACCTCTGGGAGGATATTGGATTGGAGTGAACCATGTAAGGGCAGATGTGTGAGGAAGTGCGTTCAGGTTACCACTACAGAGATACCCGCAGATCTTACTTCCCTTCCCAAGTACTATTGGTCCTATGCAGACGTGTTCTGCAAAAAGGCTGCGGAGACCCTTCCGCCTCACCGCCCCTATGACTGTTCTATTGATCTCATGCCTGGAGCAGAACCTCCTCGGGAACGGGTCTATCCCCTCTCTCTCCCGGAAATGGAGGCTATGTCCCAATATATCCAGGAGAATTTGGCAAGAGGGTTTATTAGGAAGTCAGTGTCACCTGCAGGGACGGGGTTCTTCTTTGTGCAGAAGAAGAATGGAGAATTACGCCCATGCATAGATTACAGGGGTCTTAACGCCATCACCATTAAGAATAAGTACCCGTTGCCCCTGATATCTGAGCTCTTTGACAGGCTACTTACCAAATTAGATCTGCGGGGTGCTTATAACCTGATTCGCATCTGAGAGGGGGACGAATGGAAGACGGCTTTTAATACCAGGGATGGGCACTATGAATATCTGGTGATGCCCTTCGGGCTCTGTAATGCCCCAGCTGTTTTCCATGACTTTGTTAACGATATCTTCCGGGATATGCTCACCACCTCGGTCTAGTCTATCCAGATGATATTCTCATCTTCTCTCCAGATATTGACTCCCACCAGAGAGATGTTTGCAGAGTCTTCGACCTCTTACGGGCAAATTCCCTCTATGCAAAGTTGGAGAAGTGTATGTTTGACCAGGAGTCTTTACCTTTCCTGGGCTATATCATCTCCACCCAGGGATTGGCTATGGATCCTGCCAAACTACAGGCTGTGATGGACTGGCAAGAACCCCATTCTCTTAAAGGGGTGCAGCGCTTTATGGGGTTCATTAATTACTATCGCCAGTTCATTCCCCACTTCTCAACTTTGGTAGCTCCCTTGCTAGCCCTCACCAAGAAGGGAGCAAATCCCAAACTGTGGACTGAAGAGATTTCGAAGGCTTGCACTTCTACTAAGTCTCATTTTGCTAGCGCTCCCATACTACATCATCCCGATGTTGATAAGCCTTTTATATTGGGGGTGGATGCCTCATTTGTTGGTGCTGGAGCAGTCCTCTTCCAAATGGATGCTCAAGATCGAAAGCATCCTTGCTTCTTCTTCTCCAAGACCTTCACACCAGCAGAGAGGAATTATTCCATTGGGGACAGGGAGTTGCTAGCAATGAAGTTGGCCTTCTCGGAGTGGAGACATCTTTTGGAGGGGGCTCGCTTTCCCTTCCAAGTCTTCACTGACCACAAAAATTTGGTATACTTACAAACAGCCCAGCGACTAAATTCTCATCAGGCCAGATGGTCCTTGTTCTTCTCCCGGTTCCACTTCACCCTCCATTTTCTCTCTGGGGAGAAGAACATTCGTGCTGACACTCTCTCTCCCTCCGTTGTGTCTTCTTCTGAGGAGGAAGGGGAGCCTCGGCTTATTGTCCCTTCTGAGAGCCTGAGAACCGTAGCTCCGGTTTCGCTAGAGTCAGTGCCTCCGGCCAAGACTTTTGTACCTACTAATTTGTGACCAGAGGTTCTCTCTTGGGCTCATTCATCCAGGGTGGGTGGAAATTTTGGGACAAAGAGGACATCTGAGCTGCTGGCGAGGACGTACTGGTGGCCGCATATGGTCCGTGACGTCGGAGATTATATTCGGGCGTGTGTTTCTTGCGCCAAAAATAAGTCTCCTCGACAACGGCCAGCTGGGTTACTTTATCCCTTGCCGGTGGCAGACAGGCCCTGGGAGATGGTCGGGATGGACTTTGTGGTGGGCTTACCCAAGTCTCGTGGCTGCACCATCATTTGGGTTATCACCGATCATTTTTCTAAAATGGTGCACTTGGTGCCGCTTCCTCGACTACCTTCTGCACGGGCCTTGGCAGCGTTGTTTATAAAACACATCTTCCGCCTAGACGGTATGCCAGACAAAATTGTCAGTGACCGGGGTCCCCAGTTTCTGTCTCGGTTCTGGAGAGAGCTTTGTCGTCTTGATCTATCACAGTGATCAAATAAACCAATCGGAAAAATTCCCTATTGTTACCAGGTGCCTATTGGCAGATTTTGGAGAGCGCACTGCGAATATGCCCGCCATTTTCTTCCCGGAAGAAGATGCCACTGGCAAGGGGGACTTCACGGGGGATGCAGGGACACCAGAGGTACCAGGGGTGGATTGGGGGACCACATTTCTCACTACTATGATTTGTGATCACATCAGAGGAAAGAGAAAATAAATTGGAAATCAGACTTTATTTTGCGGTCACCGTTATTCCATTAATAATGGCGACCGCAACACTGGGGTAGGTAAAAACCGACCCGAATCATGTTCTTGGGGAGCCGAGACCCCAGAGAAATTTCGACGCTGGGAAGTGCTATACACTTATTTATCAGCGCCGTTAAAAAGCGGCGCTGAGGCATAACTACCCTTAATTGCCGCCGTTAAAATGCATAACGGCGGTCATTAAATAAAGTAACAAGAAAAAATGAACTCCAAAATTTGTTTTCCAATTTCTCCTGAGTATGCAGATACCCCATATGTGGGGGAAACTACTGTTTGGGCACACAGTAGGGCTCAGGAAGGATGGAGTGACATTATTGAACGCAAATTTTGATGAAATACTCTGCAGCTGTCATGTCAAGTTTGAAGAGCCCCTGATGCTTCTAAACAGTGGAAATCATCCAAAAGTGACCCTGTTTTGGAAACTAGACCCCTCAAAAAACGTACCTTGATGTGTGGTGAGTACCTTGAACCCCCAGGTGCTTCACAGAAATTAATAGCGTTAAGCCATGAAAATAAAAAAATCTATTTTTTTCTCGCAAAAATGTTCATTAACCACATTTTATTTTCACAAGGTTAACAGGGGAAAATAGACCCCAAAATGTGCTATGCAATTTCACCTGAGAACACCAATACCCCATATCTGATCAAAAACTATTTTTGATGCAGAGTGCAAAGCTCAGAAGGGAAGAAGCTCCATATTGGAGTGGAGATTTTGCTGTATTGGTTTGAGGGTGCCATGTCACATTGGTACAGCCCCTAAAGTGACAGAATAGCAGAACTTCCCATAAGTGACTCTATTTTACAAACTATGCCTCTCAATGAATTCATCTACGAGTGTATTGATCATATTGACACCACGGGTGTGTCACAGAATTTTATACTATTGGGCAGTGAAGAAAAAATAAATAATTACATTTTTTCCACCAAAATGTAGTTTTAGCCCTAGATTTTACATTTTCACAAAGGGAAATGGGTAAAAATGGCACCAAAATGTTTTCCTCAATTTCTGCTGAATACGTAAATATCCCATATGTGACTGCACAGTATTGCTTAGCCATACAGCGATACCCAGGAGGGACGGACTGCTATTTTCTTCCGAGAGTGCAGATTTTGCAAGAATAGTTTGCGGACTCCATATAGAGAGCCGTGCAGAATCAAGTGACCCTATTTGGGAAATTTTAACCCTTTGGGAATTTATCTACAGATGTAGAGATGATTTTGACTCCATGGGTGTTTTCCAGAAACAAGCAACAGTGAATGTTGCTGAGTGAAAATTTCAACCTGCCATTGTGGTGTCCGTTCATTGTAGTCCCCAGTGCGTTGTCACCAGTTCGTGGCAGTGCCGAGCTCATGCTTCTGGAGACACACACCTGTAAATTAGGAGGCCTGTCATTGCTACAGAAATGCCAAACATGTGGATGCTAAAAGTGGTTTAGGCACACTGTGGTGCCCCGAAGGGAGAGGGCATTTGGATTTGGGAGTGCAAAATTTTATAGCCCTTTTCCAGAGCCTTTGTACTACCAGTAACATGGAAGCCCCCTATATTTCTGCTAACAGATGACAGAGCTGAATGGGGTCTTGCTTTTTTGTGGATTGATTTGAAGCTTTAGTAGTGAACATTTTACATAACATTTGGCATTACATCGCGTTGTGACGACGGAATCACAAGGGGATCTACCACCCTCTGTGATGCCCCTTGATATCGATGTCACTATTGACAACGGTATCACAGGGGCTAAACTCCTGCAAATGGTGCTAGCACCTGTACAGCTGACACCCGCACTCGATAATGGTGCCGTATATATTCGACAGTTTGCGAAAATGCAGCGGGAATACAGCGCATAACGGGAAAGGGTTAAGTCTACAGCTTAGCATGCAAAAACAAGCCCTCACTTTTATGAATGTCGGGAAATGGTGACACAAATCAATTTTTTTTTTTACAAAGTTCTGATTTTTTTAAGCCATACTAAAATACTATAAAAAATATACATTTTCAGTATGGCCATTATAATATTTAGTCGGAGCATTATGTTGTTAGATCATTTTTACTGCACAATGAATACTGTAAACATGAAACCTAAAATACAAATGACAGAATAAGATTATTTTCACCAGTTCACCCTACTTTGATTTTCCCCCTGTTTTTCAGTACATTATATGGTAATGGTGTTATTCAAAACTACAACAACAAAAAGCATCCCACAAGAGACAACCAACATATGGCAATTATAGAGGAAAAATAAACAGATATTGCAGATGAAAGAAGAGTAGAAAAAAATGAAAACACAAAAACGAACATTGGATTTTCTTAGGCTGGTTTCACACTTGCATTAGGCAGAGCTGCGGAGGGCTGCGTATTTCCTCCATTAAGCCCCGCCCTCTGCCGCACCTCTTCCATTCAGCTCCGCCTACTTTGGCATGCGTCCTGCGTGCCTATTTTTAACATTGGGTACTCAGGCCAGGCGAATGTATGCGGACGCCTCCGCATGCGTCATTTTGATGCTGCCCTGAACTGCGCTGAACGCAAGAAGTTACAGGTCTGTGAGAGCCAGAAATCTTGCATGCTTTTATGAGACCAAATACTTATTTTCCACCATAATTTGCAAAATAAATCTTGCCAAAGAAGACAAAGTGATTTTCTGGATTTGTTTTCTCACTTTGGCTCTCATAGTTGTGATCTACCTATGATGTCAATTACAGGCTTCTCTCATCTTTTTAAGTGGGAGAACTTGCACAATTGGTGGCTGACTAAATACTTTTTTCCACACATATATATTCATCTTTTCTTTAAAAGATGAAAAAAGAAAAATAGTCTGATGCAAAAGTTTGGGAACCCTGCATGGTTAGTATCTAGTAGCACACCCATTCGAAATTATCACTTTCAGTTCTTGTTTGAGGTATTTTCATCCATTCTATTTTGAGGTCTAGCCACAGATTTTCAGTGATGTCTGGATCAGGGGACTGTGAGGGGCATTGTAAAACCTTTAGCTTACACCTTTTGAGGTAATCTATTTTGGATTTTGATGAGTGTTTAGGATCATTATCCACTTGTTGAAGTCAACCTTTTATCAACTTTAACTTTTTTACAGATGGTGTTATATTTGCATTAAGAATTTGTTGAAATTTCATTGAATCCATTCTTCCCCCTACCCTTGAAGTATTCCTTGTGCCATTGGCTGAAACATAACCACAAAACATGACTGATCCAGCCCCCCCTGTTTAATGGATGGTGAGATTTTCTTTTCCTGAAATTCTGTGCCATTTTTTCTCCACACATACTTTTTATCATTGTGGCAAAAAAGTTCTATTTTAAGCTCATTACTCCACAGGACTGTTTCCATAATGCATCAGGCCTCTTTAGATGTTCTTTTGCATACTTCTGATGCTGAATTTTATGGTGAGGATGCAGGAGAGATTTTCTTCTGATGACTCTTCCATAAAGGCCATATTTGTGCAGGTGTCTCTAAAGAGTAGAACAATGTACCACAACTCCAGAGTCTGCTAAATCTTTCTGATGGTCTTTTGCAGTCAAGCAAGGATTCTGATTTGCCTCTCTATCGATCCTACAAGTAGCTCTTGTAATGGGGGCCAGGGTGGTAGTCATGGCGAGGGGCTTCTGTACTTCCATAGCACCCCGGCACCCTGCTGCTTTAATAAACTGTCCTTTCTCTGGTGTGCTGTGTTTGCAATGTTCTTCATCCACCTGTGGGTCAGAAGTCTCCTCAGCGTGCAAAGTCCATATCTGCTTCAGCAACACACAAATATTCTCAAAGTCCAGATTCGTTTTCATCAAAACTTTACTTAACTTGATTAGTTTCATTACAGACACTGTCCAACAGTCTTCACATGTCACAGATCTGTCACATCACCTGGTACCATGATCTCCATTCCCATAGTTTTCTGGATTGCTGGTCTAGCTGATCCCCGGTGCTCCGCGTCCACTTTCTCTTTCCTTGAGTGAAATTACAGGATTACGCTTCTATTCTTGTCAGACCGTAGGTCCCAGACATCACGAGAGTTCCCAAAGGCCTAACCGCTGACCACTCCAACTGCCAGATCACACCAGTCACGAAGATAAACGTGTCACCCTTCTAATCTTCTAGAACAGTTCTCCTCAACTGCTGTAGCTCCTCCCACTAACTGAAAATTACCTTAGAAAGGAACTCTTCCTGCCACTACACTAGCCCCGCCCTTTCTCAACTGTCACTACTCTGACTGAAACCAATTCCTATCTTATTCTGACATCTACATTCAACTCTACAGTGCCCCCCTTAACACTAACCCGCAACTACACTGCCACAACCCTTACCAATGCTGACCTACCACTGCCACTGACTGTCCCTATTCCTGTCCCTAACACACAGATATCAGAACAGTGTCAGCCATTATCATATTACACAGTGTCAACTATCATAAACTACACAGGGCATACAGCAAACACAAAACATACCCAGTTTCATTAGATAGGCATGCACAGGAATGCAATAAAATGTAGCTTGGTCTTCCATTTTGAACTAATGAAAATGCAACTTCAAAATGCTTTGCTATTTTCCTATAGCCTTCTTGTGCTTCGTGGGCATCCATTATTTTCTTTTTCAGAGTGCTAGGCAGCTACTTAGAAGACCCATGGCTGTTGGGTTTTTAGCACAAGGTTAGAGGAGGTTACGTTTTTATAAAGATGGGAAATTTGCCTCACCTAGCCTTTCCTAATGATGATAGTTAACAAGCCATAACCCTGACAGGCTAATTAAGGTCTGATACCTTGGTCAAAGTCATCTGAGTACAAACATTTCCAAGGGTGCTTAACTTTTGCGTCAGACCATTTTCCTTTTTGCAATTTTGAGGAGATAGTATGGGGAAGAGAGAATGTGTGAGGAGACGATATTGATGGAGAAATGTGTAAAGGAACAGAATGGGGAATATGTGAGAAGTCTGTAGGGTGAATGTAGGGGGACAGAATGGGAGAGTGGACAGTGTGGGGGAGAAATATGTGATGGTACAGTATGGAGAGAAATGTGTGAGGGGCAAAATATATTGGCTGGGCTGTGTGGGAGGCAGTATAAAGATCGATTAGCATTGGGGATAGTGTAAAGACATAATATGGAGGGTACTGTATGCAGGAGTGTGGACACTTTAGAGACTGGCCAGTATATGGTAGACACAGTATGAGAGAACAGTGTGAAGAGGGAGCCTAATATGTAGAGGAGGGGATAGTGTGAAAGGTGTATACTGTAAGAAGTACAATGTGGAGGTCATTTTATGTGCAGGGAGCACATTAAGGCACAATTATTCAGGAGCAGATATTTTTAGGATATTTTGCTGGAGTATTATAATGGAGTATTATAATAACACTGTTGTATTTAAAGGCACTGTGTCAGCATTTTTTGCAAAAGACTTGGAGAACATGGAAGTTTGCAGAGACGAGCTGTGGATGTGAAAAGTCACAACGATGTCTGGACCTGATACAGAAGAAAATAAGGAGAATGACTCCAATTGCAGAATACGTCAACTATAAGGTCCATGGGTAAAAATGTTTGTTTGTGATACTGACTACTTTCTGATTGGTACTGTGGTTACTGCATGGTATGCATTAAGGACATACCGGGAGCTGTAGGTTCAGTTGTATGTGGGGATGACCTGACATTATAATTGACGCTGTACTAAGCTTGGTGATTTATTCATGTATTGATGGGGGTGCTGGTGATGTATTTCCTTACTGAAAGGGGTACTGGCAATTTATTCACGTATCGGTGGTGGTTGGGATACCGCATTTCTGTACTGTTTATGGGTGTAATGCTGTATTACTGGACTTTTGGTGGCTCTGGTGTAGTATTTCTGTACTGATGCTAGTTCAGGTGATGTATTCCTCTACTCAAGGTGATTGTGATGCTGGATTTCTATACTGATGAGTGCCATGTTAATGTATTTCTGTTCTAATAGTTATTCTGGTGCTGCACTTGAGTTGCCACCAAGGCAGTGGGGTACAGGGCACCGGGTCCGGTCGCTATTAAAGGGGATGTCATGGTGGCTGCAACCCTGTCCGTGGTCCTGGAACTCACTGTAAAAGGGGAACGGTCTTTACAGGGAATTGTAATAAAGTCTGTCGTGACACCACCTGTGGAGTTCGGTCAATATGGGGGACCGACGCTGCTTTAAAGGGGTCCTCTGGGGGATGTTGCTGCAGCAATGATGGTGATGCTTCCCACAGGTGTATGTGGAGCGCCCCCAGACGCAGGGCCGCGGGGTACTCGGTACCGGGCCTCTCTGTCTCGGTCCTGGGGTTGTCACGGTGGCTAGACCCGGTCCATGACCCTGCTAAGGGGCGTCCAATGAAATGAGTGATGATGGTGCGTGGTGCAAGGCGCGATGAATAACGAGGACACAGGGTTGCAGTCTCTTTACCTCTTTACTGAAGGCTTTGGGATCCGCAATCCAGAGCACTGCTAACAGGGCTGGCTGAGACCTGCCGGTCCGAAGGCACATCCAGAGTTCCCTTTGCAGGTGGAAATCAGTGCCTACCTACTAGCGCCTGTGTGTTGTAGTACCTCCCTGCTGAGCACCACGGGATAGTCCTCACAACTGTTGTGTCTGTTTCTGATGTCCTTTCTCTCTCCGTCCCCCAGATGATATGGATAGGACGCACCCGTATGACGGGTAGGCCTGGAGTTATTCTGGGACCCTAGAGATGCCCCTCTCCCACAATTGCCTCCTATGTCTTCTTAGGTGAATTAGGTGAGACAGCCAACCTATAATCAACTGTCCTGCCGCTGTTTGAAGTAATGCTTGGAGCCCAATACTTCCTCGGCATTCTGGCCACCAGATACGCGCCTCAGTAGGATGTTGCCATGATCTCAGGGGCACGACTCCTACTGGTTCTATTCTCCTTTGTGCTGTGATCTCGTTTCTCACTTCTCCACAATAAACCTCGCTTCGTGTCCTGTCTTAAGATGCCACCGCAACGGGTGCAGGCACGGCTCCGTAACGTTCTGTCCTTTTCGCTAGGCCACTGTCAGGATCCCACCCCTGACAGAGACCCCCCTGAATCTTCCCCGCAACACCCTCTGCCACAGGATGTTGCCTGGATCAAACCCAGTCAGCTTCTCTCTAACTTCCTATCCAGCCCCCAGTTTTACCAGATTGTGAGGAGTGGCCTAATACATAGAACCCTTTGCTCCCCCTGGTGGCCAGAGTGTGAAGTGTAATGTGTGACTGTGATACCTGGTCAGGTGAACTCCTTTAGTGCCATCAGACGTACCATCACTCCCCTTAGTGGCGGAGCATCAGTACTGCAATGACCAGGACTATGGGGCACTGCACTCCCCCCGGGTTAAATCCAGTACTCCCGGACTGGGAGGAAGAACAACAATACATGTTAGCAAAAGACATACAAATTTTGAAATGCAATGAACAAGTAAATTTAACAGTGCTTCCCTTTATGGGAGGTGAGGACACTTGAACGTTTCAAACGGAAACATATTTACATTTTTACTCAAGGTTATAAATAACACTTATGACTAACTCGACTATAAATAACCATCATTACCCAGTCGGGTATTCTATCTACTAAGTGCAACTTTTGAACAATAATTTAACTTTTCCTTTAAGGGCGTATAAGCTGAACCCACTAAAGGCCTACTATAAAACTCTAAGATATAAATTAACTTTGTCTTTATTTTCTAAATACAACACTTTTACTTCGAACGTGCAGGACCGCCTGGCTACTCGTCCGGGCCTACTGCCGCTTTTTCTTCTATAAGCTCAATTTTTATTCACAGTATAAGATCAATCAACCATCTCTCTATGGTTTCCAGGAGGACTCACTAACCCCTACGGGTTCACTTTATTGAAATTCGTCTTTCAACTCTTTCCTGTCCTCAATCTCTAGTAACATCATTAATCAATTCCTATTGCTATCTAACTAACTACATACTATTTCTATGTAAACATTATTACAATCCAACTTTTTCTTAAGGCAACATCATACTTAAGTGCAACACGTGAACATTCCCTTTAAGAGGGACTCAAGTCTCTTTGAGGTAGTGCAGACTCTCTATCTGCAAGTCCGTTTTGAGGCAAGAACTTCTGCAATGTATTCACGAACAGTCTCTTCAAAAAATTCTCCTTCTTGTAAAACCAGTAGGGGGGGGGGCACCTTTAAGAAGGTGCGAACTATTTACAACACAGTTTGTGAACCATTCACCGTCCATGATTCGGCAGTCTTTGTAAACAATGAGGAGCAAAAGCGAAAACAAAAAGCAAAAACAATAGGGATCCCGGGTAAATGAAGGGATCCCTTTAAGAATAACCCTGGTCGGGTTTAAAGCAGCAAAACAGTAGAAGACAAACAAGTAACTATTTACATCCTCATGGCTCTGAGGTCTATTCTTACAGTAGGTTACACTGCATCAGCGGGTGGCGAACACCTCCTGACCGGTAAGGCTGCGGTTCTTTGTTCCCAGCTGATGCGGGGTCGGTGTCATTGGTTTGTCTCCCAGGTGCGGTCAGGTCACCCGGCGTCTGGATTCGAATGTCAGCTTTGGTTGCAAGTTCAGTAGCAGCGATAATGCACACCGTGGTGATAGTGGTAGAGTTTGTCAAATCAGGGTTAGTCGTAGTCTGGACAGCAGGTGGCGCTACCGCCGGCTCGCATCGCTGGACATCTCGAGCGCACCACCCCTGCGCACTCCGATGGTGAGTGTAGGTCACCTGGTTCCCTCTATATAGTAGCTGATTGTCACATCTGTTGCGGAACGGGGTCTTCACATTGTAGCTGGTGAAGAAGATTTCAGTCGGCAATCCTGGTTCTTGTATAGAGCCCCAACCCCATTTCGGGTGAAAGGCTAGCACAGTCCCCCGTTTTACTAAGTCCTTCTTACCACGTGCAGTCTTTGGGTTTTGTACTTTCGGTGGGTCACTTTGTTCTGGCTCTTTGCGGTTTTTCCAGTGTAGAATTAAGCATTGTTTATACTGTTCCCAGGTGAGCACAGCAATGCTGAGACCCTCCTGCCTGGCCCCGTCTGGCCCAATCCTCGGGGTATCCCACTGGATGATCACCCCCTCCGAGCTCACATCTAGCGGTTCTCCCATAGTTGTCAGTAACGGAGGCACCAGCTTCTCCATAGTATCGGGGGTTATCACTACTAGCTTGGGGGAGAGGATTCGGTCATTATCGGGACGGGGAGCAGTCATGGGAGCAGGATCGGTCGGGAGAGCAGGGGCGCTTTCCATACCTACGTCAGATGTGGTTCCACCAATGCCGGTGTGTTCCACTGATGAGAACACTGGAGTCGGCTGCGGCTCGGACCGCGGCTCTTCCAAGGCGTCCTCCTGGCACAGCTCCGACTTTTATTGCTTCGCATCAGCTGGCTCAATGTCCGGGATAGGTTGACTCGGCTCCCTCGCCGGCAGCTCCAAGAAGTTCGGGTCCTTCAGCTGCGGTGGGTTCAGATCCGCTTCTGGCCAGTGGGGATACTCCGGGATCACTTAGTCGTCGTTCAGGCACTCGCTGGTCACCTTCACTGTCTCGAGATCGGCAGCTGCACATGCACCTGTCTCTGCCATTTCTTGGGGGTGGAGCTCCTTCTTGTCTTGGTTCCCGCCGTTGCACTCCAGGGGGTGGTTCCCCTCTTCTTCGGGGCAGGTCATCATCTTGCAGCAGTAGTCGGAGGGGGCGGTCGCCACTTTTGGCACCGCTTTGATAGTCTCCTCCCATGGCATGCCCTTCTTCTTCCTCTGCGCTCCTCGTGGCGCTGTAATGGCGGCGGTTTTAGCAGGAATTTTTGGTGGCAGATAGCAATACACAGTCTTCACAATAAATCACGGTTCAAGCACAATTCTGACACAGTTCCAAGGCAAACATGACGTGATTCTTCAGGCTTAAGTAGATCCTGTTCGTGACGCCAAGTTGGAGCGCCCCCAGACGCAGGGCCGTGGGGTACTCGGTACTGGGCCTCTCTGTCTCGGTCCTGGGGTTGTCACGGTGGCTAGACCCGGTCCGTGACCCTGCTAAGGGGCGTCCAATGAAATGAGTGATGATGGTGCATGGTGCAAGGCGCAATGAATAACGAGGACACAGGGTTGCAGTCTCTTTACCTCTTTACTGAAGGCTTCGGGATCCGCAATCCAGAGCACTGCTAACAGGGCTGGCTGAGACCGGCCGGTCTGAAGGCACATCCAGAGTTCCCTTTGCAGGTGGAAATCAGTGCCTACCTACTAGCGCCTGTGTGTTGTAGTACCTCCCTGCTGAGCACCACGGGATAGTCCTCACAACTGTTGTGTCTGTTTCTGATGTCCTTTCTCTCTCCGTCCCCCAGATGATATGGATAGGACGCACCCGTATGACGGGTAGGCCTGGAGTTATTCTGGGACCCTAGAGATGCTCCTCTCCCACAATTGCCTCCTATGTCTTCTTAGGTGAATTAGGTGAGACAGCCAACCTATAATCAACTGTCCTGCCGCTGTTTGAAGTAATGCTTGGAGCCCAATACTTCCTCGGCGTTCCGGCCACCAGCTACGCGCCTCAGTAGGATGTTGCCACGATCTCAGGGGCACGACTCCTACTGGTTCTATTCCCCTTTGTGCTGTGATCTCGTTTCTCACTTCTCCACAATAAACCTCGCTTCGTGTCCTTTCTTAAGATGCCACCGCAATGGGTGCAGGCGCGGCTCCGTAACGTTCTGTCCTTTTCGCTAGGCCACTGTCAGGATCCCACCCCTGACAGAGACCCCCCTGAATCTTCCCCGCAACACCCTCTGCCACAGGATGTTGCCTGGATCAAACCCAGTCAGCTTCTCTCTAACTTCCTATCCAGCCAACAGTTTTACCAGATTGTGAGGAGTGGCCTAATACATAGAACCCTTTGCTCCCCCTGGTGGCCAGAGTGTGAAGTGTAATGTGTGACTGTGATACCTGGTCAGGTGAACTCCTTTAGTGCCATCAGACGTACCATTACTCCCCTTAGTGGCGGAGCGACAGTACTGCAATGACCAGGACTCTGAGGCGCTGCATATGGCAATGATGGTGTATGCCGGTCAATGAGTAAAGGACACAGCATTGCAGACTTTACCTGGTTTACTGAAGATGTAGCAGGCCTCAGTCCAGGGTACCGGTAACAGGTACATTAGGTGTCCAGGCAGCCCGGAAACAAGTGAAATCCTCTTGGCAAGTCAGGTTGGGAGCCTTCCACTTTGCGCTCGCTATATGTCCCTTGCTGCCTGAAGTGTCCTAACAAGGTTCTGGTTCTTTCCCCTATCCTGGGACAGGTACCTGTATGGTAGGCAGCTTGAGCCATTCCTTCTGGGGTCTCTGCACGGTGACTCCAAGCTCCAGAATGCTGCTGTACCACAGGCTTAATTTGGGCAATATACGAGTAGTTCTGTGCCCTCCAATTCTGCTATGGGGCTTGCAGCTCCCCACATCCTCGGGCTCCCAGGACCCGGTCTCTGCGCTCTGGCTCCTCGGAGGCCCACTCACAGCCTCCTTGAGCCCTATACTCTCCTTTGTGCTCCTTTCCCTTCACTGTCTGCTCCAGACTAAACTGACTCCTCCTCCAGACCAGGATGTTTATTCAGGGAAGCTGCCCTAAAACTAGGTTTTGAGCTCCCCATCCTGGCCTGGATTCTGAAGGTGTTGTGTGTGTGAGGTTGCCTAACAAAGTGATCCCTCTTGTTTCCAGGCATAGCACTATCCTCCCCGAGAGGAAGGCAGCACTACTGTGGTATCCAAACTCTTGGGGTGCCACACATTCATGTACTGATGGTAGTTCTGGTAATGTATTAATTTACTGATGGAAGTTCTGGTGATGTATTCCTGTACTGATGGTGATTCTAGTTATGTATTTCTGTAATGATGGGTATTGATGTATTTTGGTACTGTTGGTGGTTATGGTGATATATTCCTGTCTTGTTGATGGTTCTGGTGCTGTATTTCTGTACAGTTATTGGCTGTGATACTGTACACATATAACAAGCCATAACTCCTCCAATAACATGATACATGGCTATGTTAATAAAGTACTGTGCTGTCCAGCAAGTTAATTATTGCTATGTTCGTATTTATGTGAGGGGCATTGATTATAAAACTAAACCTTGTAGCATGCCAATTGCTAAAAGCATGTAATATACTCACTGTCAGGATTCGACTCTGCTTGCAGTTCCAGCGGACAGCCCACAAGCATTCAAATGTGATTTTCATACTTACAGTCACATGCCGAGTTACTTAATGAAATTGGGGCTGTAGTGTCTGACTGAACATTGAGATAACTAGGAAGAGCAGCTAGTTGGCACACAACTCTATGTTTACAAATCATATATGACCAGTCACATCACAAGTATTCAAACCGCTTAAGTGTTGTATAGGAGTGGGGAGTCAAGCTGAATTTTGCCCCAGGTGCAGGAAAACCTAGAATTGCCTCTGATACGAGCCACATGAAAAGATTGGTTTATTAGAAATGCATTGTACTTCTAAAATACCATTAGACTAAACCTAAATGTTAACCAGGTGCCTGCAACTTTCTTCTGTGCCCTGTGGGTAGAATCTGATGGTAAAACAGCTTCTTCCGATGTCATCATTCCTTTTTCTATGTGACCCTTGTACAGGAACAGCTGTAGTGCAGGTGCAAGCTATTTGTTAACGACCTGTTCATTCCTGCAATGCTTCCATCTCCACGCTGACCAGATGTTCTATGTGTTATGGTGGATCCAAAATGAAATTCTCTTTCCATCTAAGAAGCATGCTCAACATCTGGAAGTTACTAGGGGCAATACTGATCTACACAGTTTACTGAAATAGCAATACTGTACTTGAATAGAAGCTCCTTGAGATGTGCATTTTCATTCCCTTGCTTGTAAAACGCTATAGATCCAGGTACGCCTGGGGTCCATCTATGAAACATATGCAGAATACCAGCTTTAGTAGTGATGTCTCACAGCTGTAGTGGCTTGGCAGCAATATTTAATTTTTCAGCTTTAGAAACATGTTAATGTTAGGAACTGCAAATTTCCTGGTTTGTGTTAGTCCAGGAAATAAAATTAGACAGCAGAAAATGTGAAATTTGGGAGTGTGTCATGGATTTCTACACCGCAAACACAGCAGTAAGACATTTATTTTACTGGAAATTATCTTTCCTCTTGGATTAAACTAGATATATAGTAAGGTTATCTGCTTCTGACACTGGGATTTGCAAACTCAGTATTGCACCAAAGATATTGTAGGCCCCAGTGTAGGGGGGTTTCTATGGTCAAAACTGCCTCCTTGTGTCCCAGTACATGATGGATAAATGTATATGGTAGATAGGTTGCTTTCTGTTGGAGCCACATCAGAGTCACCAGTGTGATGCACTGTTCTAGCTTATGAATCAACCGATGGCAAGGCCATAGAGAGATCACAACATGACTGGCTCGCTAATACCTAAGTGCTCATGCAATAAAGCATATAACACTTTCAATTTCATTTTGCTGGCACCTAGCAAAAGCACATTTTTCAGAGTTTTACAATGTGCACTAAGGAGCATTTTAACTGCAGGGGTCGCTAAAGGGGAATGGAATTATTACTGTATAGATGATAACAAGAGGGCACTATTGCTATGTAGCTACATTAAAGAGGCACTATTAGTGTTAGATATTCACTAAGGAGCACTATCATTGTCTAGCGGCAGTAAGAGAGCACTTTTACCTCTAGGGGAGCACCAAGGGGCATTTTTGTGCCGGGCACAAATATGGACACTATTATTGCATGGGGCACTTTTACCACCAGGAACATCTGTTTGGCACTTTGTGGAAGTATTTATAATTGTATAGTTATAAGGACACAAGGGGCAGCAACAGGCACCATGTTGTCGGTTGCTGCTGGATGATACTATTAAAGAGGGAGCAGGATAGGGAATTTCTGTTGAGTCTGTGGATCAGGTAGGGAGGATGCTGGATAAGCCAGGATTCAACGATGACCGCTGGGTTGTTTATGATCACATGACAAAAACCATCGATATATATAGGCAAACTATGACAACAATACCCAAACAGAAAAGGCCTCTAGCTGTGACTTAAATATCAAAATCAATAGAAAAGTCAAATATATTCTGGATATATATTTATAAAGTTAATTTTTTCACATTAATATACACTCTTGCACCCCATCTTGACTGAAGAAAACAGAAAAGGGAATCATGCAAGTTTTTCACCCCTGGATTTGGGGAACCTCTGGCATTCTTCCTTGCACATCCTCTCCAGTTCTGTCAGGTTGGATGGTGAATGTTACATGCTGTCCATTTCCATGTGATCCTCCTTGAGATGGTTCTACTCCTTCATTGGAGGCCAGCTGTGTTTAATTAAACTGATAGGACTTGATTTGGAAAGGCACACACCTGTCTATATAAGACCTCACAGTTCACAGTGCATGTCAGTGCCAAAGTTACAAAAGAATTTCTGCAGTATTCAAAGTTCCTAAGAGCACAGTGGCATCCAGAATCCTTAAATGGAAAAAGTTTGGGACCACCAAAAGTCTTCCTAGACCTGACTGTCCTGCCAAGCTGAGCAATTGTGGGAGAAGAGCCTTTGTGAGAGAGGTAAAGAAGAACCCCAAGATCACTGTGACTGAGCTCCAGAGATGCAGTAGGGAGATGGGAGAAAGTTCCACAAAGCCAGCTATCACTGCAGCCCTCCACCAGTCGGGCTGGAGTGGCCCGATGGAAGCCTGTCCTCAGTGCAAGACATATGAAAGCCCACATAGAGTTTGCTAAAAAAGACATGAAGGACTCCCAGACTATGAGAAATAAGATTTTCTGGTCTGATGAGATGACGATAGACCTTTATGGTGATAATTCTAAGCGGTATGTTTGGAGAAAACCAGGCACTGCTCATCACCTGCCCAATACAATCCCATCAGTGAAACATGGTGGTGGCAGCATCATGCTATGGGGGTGTCTTTCAGCTGCAGGGACAGGACAACTGGTTGTCATTGAAGCAAACATGAATGTGATCAAGTACAGATATATCCTTGATGAAAACCTCTTCCAGAGTGCTCTGGATCTCAGACTTTGCCGAAGGTTCACCTTCCAACAAGACAATGACCCTAAGCACACAGCTAAAATAACAAAGGAGTGACTTCAGAGCAACTCTGTGACCATTCTTGACTGGCCCAGCCAGAGCCCTGACCTAAATGGAGCGCCCCCCAGACAAAGGGCCGCGGGGTACTCGGTCCCGGGCTTCTCTGTCTCAGTCTTGGGGTTGTCACGGTGGCTAGACCCGGTCCGTGACCTTGCTAAGGGGCATCCAATGAAAGGTGTAGGTGGTGGTGCGTGGTGCAGATCGCGGTAAATAATGAGGACACAGGGTTGCAGTCTCTTTACCTCTTTACTGAAGGCTTCAAGATCCTCAATCCAGAGTACTGTTAACAGGGCTGTCTGAGACCGGCCGGTCCGATGGCACCTCCAGAGTTCCCTTTGCAGGTGGAAATCTGTGCCTACCTTCTAGCGCCTGTGTGTTGTAGTACTTCCCTGCTGAGCACCACGGGATAGTCCTCACAACTGTTGTGTCTGTTTCTGATGTTCTTCCTCAAAACTCTCGTTTCTATTCTGATGTTCTTCTCCATCCCCCAGATTATATGGATAGGACGCACCCGTATGACGGGTAGGCCTGGATTTCTTCTGGGACCCTAGTGACGCCCCTCTCCCACAGTTGCCCCCTATGTCTGCTTAGGTGATTTAGGTGAGACAGCCAACTTATAATTAACTGTCCTGCCATTGGTTTAAAGTAATGATTGGAGCCCAATACTTCCTCGGCGTTCCGGCCACCGGCTACGCGCCTCATAAGGATGTTGCCTCGATCTTACAGCACGACTCCTATTGGTGTTATCGCCTTTTTGCTTTGATCTCGTTTCTCACTCTTCACAATAAACCTCGCTTCTTGTCCTTTCTTGAGATACCGCCGCGATGTAGTGCAGGCGCGGTTCCTTAACGTTCTTTCCTGTTCGCTAGGCCTCTGTTAGGATCCTACCCCTGACAAGGACCCCCCTGAATCTTCCCCTGCAACACCCTCTGCCACAGGATGTTGCCTGGTTCCAACCCAGTCAGCTTCTGTCCTAACTTTCTATCTAACCCCCAGTTTTACCAGATTGTGAGGAGTGGTCTAATACATAGCACCCTTAGCTCCCCCTGGAGGCCAGACTATGAAGTGTATTGGTGTGTGTGATACCTGGTCAGATGAACTCCTTCAGTGCCATCAGACATACCATCACTCCCCTTAGCGGCGGAGCATCAGTACTGCAACGACCAGGCCTCTGGGGCGCTGCACTCCCCCCCGGTTAAATCCAGTACTCCCGGACTGGGAAGAAAACAACAATACATGTCAGCAAAAGACATACAAATTTTGAAATGCAACAAACAAATGATAAGTGGAAATAACAGTGCTTCCCTTTATGGGAGGTGAGGACTCTTGAACGTTACAAACATGGTTAAATATCTTAAATAACACACTATAAATAGCTTCTATTACCCAGCCGGGTATTCTACTGAGTGCAAATGCTGAACAATAATGTAACTTTGCCTCTAAGGACGTGTAAGCTGAATCCACTAAAGGCCTATGATAAAACTTCTAAAATATAAATTAACTTTTTCTTCATTTTTCTTTTTTAAGTGCAATATTTTCTTTTTATTCTATAATTTGTCTTATGCAGGACCGCCTGTCTATCTGCCCAGGCCTACTGCCTCTTTCTTAGTACAGGATCACCGAGCCATCTCTTTATGGCTCCTAGGAGGACTCAACCACTAACCCCTACGGGTTCACTTTCCTGTCCTCATTCTCTAACACATTATTAAACATTTCTATAATTAACTAACTGGCTACATATAACTTTTCTATGTAAAACATTATTTCTATTTACTCTTCTTTAAGACAACGTTACATATTAAATGCAACTGGTAAACATTCCCTTTAAGAGGGAATCAAGTCTCTTTAAGGTGGTGCAACTACTCATGTTGCAAGTCCGTGTAAGGCAGGAACTCTGATGCTGTTTCCAGGAACAGTTTCTTCACAAAGAGTTCTCTTTCTTGTAAAACCAGTAGAGGGCAGGGCACCCTTAAGAGGGTGCGAACTATTAACAGAGCAGTTTGTGAACCATTCACCGTCCATGATTCGGTAGTCTTTAAAACAGTGGTAAACAAAACAAAAAGGCAAAATAGGGATCCCGGGTCAACTAAGGGATCCCTTTAAGAGATAACCCTGGTCGGGTTATAGCAGCAGGAAAACACAAAAAGACAAACAGTTAACTATATACATTTGCAGAACTTTAGAAGCTTATTCTGATTGATCAGGAGGTGGCCTCCTTCCGGGCTTCACCTGGCAAACGGCCCCCGGTGGTATAGGAAGGCCCGATCCCCGTCCAGGCAGCACCCCTCTCTGGGTCACCCTCCTCAACCGAGAGCGAGCGCGCCCCATAGACACACGGTGAGTCAGGATATCCTGGGGTTCCGCGATGGTGGGTTCCATTACCTTTTACGCAGAGGATTCGTCCTCCGAGGTCCCAGCAGCAGCCTGGAGGGTGACGCACCGCTGAACACCCCAAGCCGTCCATCCAGCCGGCCTCCCTCCTCCACCGGGTATAGGTCACTGCGTCTCCTGGCTCCAAGTCGCGGTCCTTGTCATATCTTCCACCGCAGGGCTCCACTTCCCTCCGGTCAACGAGGACCTGCAGCGGCTCTCCAATCTCTTGAATAACTCCCCTTCCTTCCCGGGAGTTAAAACCACCACTCCCCAGTGTGACGGTGGGACCTTCTCAGCACCCGTCAGATAGATCTGGGCCGCAGGTTGGGGTCTATTCCTCCATGCCGTCATCAGGCACCGCAGGTGTTCTGACTCCGGCAGGATTTGCAGGCCCTGCGCCTGCAGCTCACACTCCGCCGCAGCTGGGATGGAGAGGGCGGGGGACACCAGAGTTAGGCGGACTTCCGTAGGCTGGCCCAGCCGGGAGGTCACATGATCATCGGCCTCCCGGCGGCGTGCTATCCGCCGGGCCTCAGCTGCAGCCACACACTCCTCTGATGGCGGCCAGTTGGGTCTGCCCAGCGGTAACTCCGTGAGGGCCAGTCCCTGCAGCGATGGCGAATCTGGGGCTGTGATGGGTAGTGCAGCCTCATGCTGGGTCGGGTCGTCCCCACGCGGTGCTTCCGACGTCGCCATCTTTGCCTCCTCCTCGGTGTCTCCTTCCCATGCTCTCTTTCGTGGGCGGCCCCGTCTCCATGGTCTCCACCCTCCAAAGAGGATCAGAAGGCGGACCTCAGCTGCTGACGGACACGTCCTCAGGATGCAGAAATACTTAGACTGGGCGGCCATTGTCTTTCGCGCTCTTCAGCTTGTCTACGCCCACTTCCACGCCCTTCTTCTTCTTCTGCGCTCCTCTTGGCGCTCTAATGGCGGCGGCTTTGGCGGGAACTTTTGTCGGCAAGTGGCAATGCACAGTCTTTGCAATAAGTTACAGTTCAAGCACAATAAATCACAGTTCCAAGGCACACATGACCTGCTTCTTCAGGCTTAAGTAGATCCTGTTCGTGACGCCAAGTTTTGGAGCGCCCCCAGACGCAGGGCCGCGGGGTACTCGGTCCCGGGCTTCTCTGTCTCAGTCTTGGGGTTGTCACGGTGGCTAGACCCGGTCCGTGACCCTGCTAAGGGGCGTCCAATGAAAGGTGTAGGTGGTGGTGCGTGGTGCAGATCGCGGTAAATAATGAGGACACAGGGTTGCAGTCTCTTTACCTCTTTACTGAAGGCTTCAAGATCCTCAATCCAGAGTACTGTTAACAGGGCTGTCTGAGACCGGCCGGTCCGATGGCACCTCCAGAGTTCCCTTTGCAGGTGGAAATCTGTGCCTACCTTCTAGCGCCTGTGTGTTGTAGTACTTCCCTGCTGAGCACCACGGGATAGTCCTCACAACTGTTGTGTCTGTTTCTGATGTTCTTCCTCACAACTCTCGTTTCTATTCTGATGTTCTTCTCCGTCCCCCAGATGATATGGATAGGACGCACCCGTATGACGGGTAGGCCTGGAGTTCTTCCGGGACCCTAGTGACATCCCTCTCCCACAGTTGCCCCCTATGTCTGCTTAGGTGATTTAGGTGAGACAGCCAACCTATAATTAACTGTCCTGCCGTTGGTTTGAAGTAATGCTTGGAGCCCAATACTTCCTCGGCGTTCCGGCCCCCGGCTACGCGCCTCAATAGGATGTTGCCTCGATCTTACAGCACGACTCCTATTGGTGTTATCGCCTTTTTGCTTTGATCTCGTTTCTCACTCTCCACAATAAACCTCGCTTCTTGTCCTTTCTTGGAGTACCACCGCAATGTAGTGCAGGCGCGGTTCCTTAACGTTCTTTCCTGTTCGCTAGGCCTCTGTCAGAATCCCACCCCTGACAGGGACCCCCCTGAATCTTCCCCTGCAACACCCTCTGCCACAGGATGTTGCCTGGTTCCAACCCAGTCAGCTTCTGTCCTAACTTTCTATCTAACCCCCAGTTTTACCAGATTGTGAGGAGTGGTCTAATACATAGCACCCTTAGCTCCCCCTGGAGGCCAGACTATGAAGTGTATTGGTGTCTGTGATACCTGGTCAGATGAACTCCTTCAGTGCCATCAGACGTACCATCACTCCCCTTAGCGGCGGAGCATCAGTACTGCAATGACCAGGACTCTGCATAAACCCAATTGAGCATCTCTGGAGAAACTTGAAAATAACTGTCTACCAACGTTCACCATCCAACCTGACAGAACTGGAGTGGATCTGTAAGGAACAATGGCAGAGGACCCCCAAATCCAGGTGTGAAAAACTTGTTGCATCATTTCCAAGAAGACTCATGGCTGTACTAGCTCAAAAGGTGCTTCTACTCAATACTGAGCAAAGGATCTGAAAACTTATAACCATGTGATATTTCAGTTTGCAAAAATGTCTACATTTCTGTTTTTTTCAGTGAAGATGGGGTGCAGAGTGTACACTAATGTGAAAAAAAGAAATTTTTAGATTTTTTTTCAATTTACCAAATGGCTGCAATGAAACAAAGAGTGAAAAATTTAAAGGGGTCTGCATACTTTCCGTACCCACTGTATATATATATATACAGGTGACAATGCAGCAGTTGTCGGCTGTACACTATAGCTGACAACTTGCTGCATCAGCAACGATCAGTGTTTGGCCCGTCCTAATCTGTTTAACCCCTTAGATGCTGCTGTCAATAGTGACTACATCATGAAAATAGTTAACAAGGTGTGGAGGCTTCCTGTTTATCCCAATTGGTGCCCTCAGATCATGATTGTGTGGTCCTGGTGTTTGCCATAGCAATTCACGACCAAATAGCGGCCTTACAATCTGCCGGCTGTAGTAATCTGTTCAGAAGTTAGCAACATTTAGGTGGTAAAAATACACTTTTTCATTCCTATCATGCCACTTTGCATTAATTCCTGAAAATCACCTGAAGGGTTAATAAACTACCTGACTGCAGTTTTCAATATTTCAGGGGTGCTGTTTTTAAAATGGTATCATGTTTTGGGGTTTCCCAATATATGGAACCCCTAAAGTCACTTCAAACATGGATAGGTCACTAAAAAAAAAAAATTTTGTAAATTTACTAGAAAAAATTAAAAATTACTGCTACATTTTTAAACCTCCTAAAATGCTAACAAGATTGAAGAACATTTTACAAACGGTGCTGATGTAAAGCTAACATGTGGAAATGTTATTTATTAATGTTTTGCAGTGGTATGACCATCTGGATTAAAGGAATAATCATTCAAAGTTTGAAAATTGCTAATTTTTTAACATTTTTCTCAAATTTGGATATTTTTTATAAATAAGCACAAAACATATCGACGTAAACTTACTATTATCATAAAGTATAATGTGTCACGAAAAAACAATCTCAAAATCACTGGGATTTGTTGAAGCGTTCCAGAGTTTTAACCAAATAAAGTGACACTGGTCAGATTTCAAAAATTTGGCTCCGTCACTAAGGGGTAGCCAAATTAATATTACATAGAAACAAAATTAACTTTGTTTACTAAGTTCAGGTTATTTTTGCATGTAGCTGAACAGTGGGCCCCAAGAATCAATGTTACTGGTGGGCCTTTGCAAATTCAGTCCAACACTGCTTATAATAACTAAGTACAATATAAAATAGGGTGAGGAGCAGGAGACCTTGTTCCACTGCACGCTTAGAGAAAGAGGAGCCAATCAAAGAAGCCATTCATAAATTAATACCTAGATTAATATTTCCCCTTAGAGTCAGAATGGCCTATCCTATACCGTACCACCATAGTCAGTCTGGTCAGCACATGTGATTCACTGGATGAGGGCGATTTTAGCTATCACATAATTACAGAAACAAAGATACAGGAAGGGATAAAATGGAGAAGCAGAGATATATTCATAATACGCTGCTAAAAATAAATGATCATGACAGTTTCATGTCCTGAGAAACAAGAAATAGAAACACACAGGAAAATTAGTAATTCTGAAAATCATTGAGCAATGACCTGAAGACCAGATGGAGTGGGGATAATGCTAGGTGGAAAGGACAAATTATTATTTCAATGTGGGATGTGGATTGGCTCTACTCACATGTCCCAAACATTCTGAAAGTGGTCAAGACTATTATTTCTGGTCTCCTCTATCCATTCAAAAAACTTTATGAAGTTATTATTGCATTAACAAAAAAACAAAAATAACGTCGGAGATTTTAATTGAAATGCAACATAAATGATGGCATTTAAGGACAAAAACAGTATAAAAAAAGGGAGGTAGGCTTCAGATAATTTCATTGGTAAGACTGATAAAATGGAGAAAAGATCCTTATATAAAACAATAGAAATGGCAAACAGTCCCCCGTGTTCATATATGCTAAGACTTGATTACTAGATAATTTACTGTTTAAATCAGAACCATGGACAGATCATCCATATATTAGGACTTTATTGTACTAAATCCCCTAAAGCCCCTAAATCCTAATAGAACTGTTCATCCTAGACTTCTCCATTAAATGTCTTAAAACCAAGTTTGTGTAAAGAAAAACACTGAATACTGAACATGTGCCAGATTTTATGCTTATTCTGGTTTTGCAAGATTCCTATTTATCAGATATGAGTTTTGGCCAGTCTATGTTGATGCACTGTGACGTCAGATTCATTATTTTTTGTTATTGGCACAAGGACATTTTTTTATTATCCGAGGCTTTGATCTAAACTTAATGAAACTCTAAGTAAAAAAAAATAAACTCTTTGTTCAAATGGGGGTCTATTTCCTACCTCATACAATTCTCCACACAGACCTGTCAGCCATCATATCTCTATAAGTATGTGATACAAATCCCCATGATATCAGACCACTGCTATATATACAGCTCTGGTAAAAATTAAGAGACCACTGAAAAATTTTCAGTTTGTCTGATTTTTCGCTTTATAGGTATATTTTTGAGTAAAATGTAAATTGTTCTTTTATTCTATAAACTGCTGACAACATGTCTACGTTCCAAGCAATAAATTTTGTATTTTCTGAAAATGAGAAATGGTCAAAATAAAAAAAATGCATTGCTTGAAGAGTTCAGAAATCAATATTTTGTGGAATAACCATGATTTTTAATCACAGCTTTCATGCGTCTTGGCATGCTTTCCACCAGTCTTTCACACTGCTTTTGGGTGACCTTATGCCACTGCTGGTACAAACATTTAAGCAGTTCTTCTTTGCTTAATGGCTTGTGACTATCCATCTTCCTCTTGATTACATTTCAGAGGTTTTCAATTGGGTTCAGGTCTGGAGATTGGGCTGCCCATGACAGGGATTTGATGTGGTGGTCCTTCATCCACACCTTGATTGACCTAGCTGTGTGGCATGGTGCATTGTCCTGCTGGAAAATCCAGTCCTCAGAGTTGGGAAACATTGCCTGAGAAGAAGGAACCAACTGTTTTTCCAGGATAACCTTGTATGCGGCTTGACTCATACGTCCTTCGCAAAGAACAACCTGTCCAATTCCAGCCTTGCTGAGGCATCCCCAGATCAACACCTGGGCGTCTAATGGTTAGACAGAGACCTGGAGAGGCATACAAGCCACAGTGTCTTGCACCCACTGTGAAATTTGGTGGAGGATTGGTGCTGATATACAATATATATATATATATATATATATATATATATATATATATTGTATATACAGCTATATATAAATGACCTCACAATATAATTCTCCTCATCAGTATGATTATGATGATACAAAAATGTATAACTACAAAAATTCCCACACTTATGGTACATGCGGGAGAATAAGAAGAGATCCAAAACAAGTACAATTAAAATAAAATGTATTTAATATATGATATTAAAACAGGGAACGAAAATAGCAAAATGCCGTAAAGGGACACCAAGAAATAAGTGAGGTAAGCCAGAATACACAAAATAACAAGGGGGATGAATGCACATATAATGACTCCCCCATGAGGTAACAAGAGTAATACTCTGGAGTACAATGCTTAGTATAAGCAGCACCTCACATAGTGGCACCACCTATAAACAGGTAAGTAATGTAGCAATCGATGAACTATAACTCCTTATGACATGAGGAATGGTAGCTAGATATATTAGTAATAGCTATAATAGCTGTGACAAAGCTACTTACTATGGCTAAGTTCACATTTACGTATGTGTCCGCAGGGTATCGTCTGCATGCACAAACGCATGCTAAAACGCATGCAAAAGCATGGTTATGCATGAGCATCATCTTGCGCATGACGCAAACCAAAACGCTGCATGTGCATGCGTTTAAATGTGTTTTGGCATGTGTTTGTGTTTTTTAATGCGCATATGGGGGCAGTGACTTCATTTTCTAAAGCATGCATGCATGCATATCGAACGCATTCGTATGCATGTCATTGAGTACCAATGCGTTCCCAAGACAGTAATGCGATTTTTGGATGCAATTGCCTGCATACAGACGACTGCTAAAAACTTGACGTCTCAAAAAGTGCAACATGTAACGTTATCCAGACCCTGCCGTACACCGCGAAACGACGCATGCATACGCATCCGCAAGCGAACGCATGCCAAAACATGTCACTGCGTACATAATGTTAAAGATATTTATGCATGACGCATGCGGATTGATGCGGATCATACGCTGCACACACAGACACTAATGTGAACCCGGCTTAAGTATAAAACAATGAGGAACAATGATGATGAAAGTACATTATCGGTAAAAAGTGGCCACAGGAATGTGCCCAGTGTTCCCTCACCCCAAAATGCATTTCACTGAATTGCTGACAGCTTCTTCTGGAGACATGTCAGGGTGAGGGGCACACATATTTAAGAGGAGCACCTCCAATCAGAGAGAGAGATAGGATGAAAGCCTGCTGACCACTTTGGCGCATGATGCATCCGCCCGCCTCCTTGTGCAATACTTCCTGAGAAACACTCAGTGACACCGTAGCCTGTGGGCCTGGGTGTCAGTGTGTGAGCATCTCCAGAACTCTTGGAAGTCAGGAGGAACGTGCATGCGCACAGTCAATGGGGACTCTGTATGAAGGTAGGAAGAGAGGAGGCATATAGAATTAAGTCCATATATATTTGGACAGAGACAACATTTTTCTAATTTTAGTTATAGACATTACCACAATGAATATTAAACAAAACAATTCAGATGCAGTTGAAGTTCAGACTTTCAGCTTTCATTTGAGGGTATCCACATTAAAATTTGATGAAGGGTTTAGGAGTTTCAGCTCCTTAAAAAGTGCCACCCTGTTTTTAAAGGGACCAAAAGTAGTTGGATAGATTAAATAATTTTAAATAAAATGTTAATTTCTAGTATTTGGTTGAAACCCCTTTGTTGGCAATGACTGACTGAAGTCTTGAACTCATGAACATCACCAGACGCTGTGTTTCTTCCTTTTTGATGCTCTGCCAGGCCTTCACTGCGGTGGTTTTCAGTTGCTGTTTGTTTGTGGGCCTTTCTGTCTGAAGTTTAGTCTTTAACAAGAGAAAAGCATGCTCAATTGGGTTATCTGGTGACTGACTTGGCCATTCAAGAATATTCCACTTCTTTGCTTTAATAAACTCCTGGGTTGCTTTGGCTTTATGTTTTGTGTCATTGTCCATCTGTAGTATGAAACAATGACCAATCAGTTTGGCTGCATTTGGCTGGATCTGAGCACAAAGTATGGCTCTGAATACCTCAGAATTCAATCGGCTGCTTCGGTCCTGTGTCACATCATCAATAAACACTAGTGACCCAGTGCCACTGGCAGCCATGCATGCCCAAGCCATCACACTGTCTCCGCCGTGTTTTACAGATGATGTGGTATGCTTTGGATCATGAACTGTACCACGCCTTCGCCATACTTTTCTCTTTCTATCATTCTGGTAGAGGTTGATCTTGATTTCATCTGTCCAAAGAATGTTCTTCCAGAACTGTGCTGGCTTTTTTAGATGTTTTTTAGCAAAGTCTAGTCTAGCCTTTTTATTCTTGATGCTTATGAGTGGCTTGCACCGTGCAGTGAACCCTGTGTATTTATTTTCATGCAGTCTTCTCTTTATGGTAGATTTGGATATTGATACGCCTACCTCCTGCAGAGTGTTGTTCACTTGGTTGGCTGTTGGGAAGGGGTTTCTCTTCACTATGGAGATTATTCTGTGATCATCCACCACTGTTGTCTTCCGTGGGCTCCCAGGTCTTTTTGCATTGATGAGTTCACCAGTGCTTTCTTTCTTTCTCAGGATGTACCAAACTGTAGATTTTGCCACTCCTAATATTGTAGCAATTTCTCAAATAGGTTTTTTCTGTTTTCAAAGCTTAAGGATGGCTTGTTTCACGTGCATGGAGAGCTCCTTTGATCGCATGTTTACTTCACAGCAAAACCTTCCAAAGGCATGCACCACACCTCAAATCAACTCCAGGCCTTTTATCTGCTTAATTGAGAATGAAGGGATTGTCCACACCTGTCCATGAAATAGCCTTGGAGTCAATTGTCCAATTACTTTTGGTCCCTTTAAAAACAGGGTGGCACATGTTAAGGAGCTGAAACTCCTAAACCCTTCATAAAATTTTAATGTGGATATCCTCAAATAAAAGCTGAAAGTCTGAACGTCAACTGCATTTGAATTGTTTTGTTTAACCAAAATTAGAAAAATGTTGTCTCTGTCCAAATATATATGGACTTAACTGTAGTATGTAACAACCTCGGGATCAGATGACAGATTCAGTAGATGAACCAATAGATTAAGGATATACCATGTGTCAGAGTATGAAAAAGAATGTCTGGAGGCATATTGGCTATAACTTTTTACAACGGAATAATTTTTTTTTTAAATAAGCTGATTTATCACGTTACCATTTTCGGGAGCGCCGGAACCAGACTTACCATATATACTCGAGTATAAGCCGATTTTTTCCCCCTCTAGGCTTATACTCGAGTCATACCCAGGGGTCGGCAGGGGAGCGGGCTGTATTATTATACTCACCTACTCCTGGTGCGGTCCCTGCAGGTCCCCGGCTCCCTGGCGCCCCAGCTTCTTCCTGTACTGAGCAGTCACATGGTACTGCTCATTACAATAATGAATATGCAGCTCCACCTCTATGGGAGGTGGAGCCGCATATTCATTACTGTAATGAGTGGTAACGGTGACCGCTCAGTACAGGAAGAAGCTGCGGTTCGGGGAAGCAGGGACTGCACAGCGCCAGGAGCAGGTGAGTATAATGGGGAGGCACAGCGCTGCGCGATATTCACTTGCTCCTCGTTCCAGCCACTGCTCTGTCTTCAGCGTCTTCTGCAGTGGCGCTCAGAGGGCGTGGTGGCGTGGTTAGTGCGCGCCCTCTGCCTGAACGTCAGTGCAGAAGATGCTGAAGATGGAGCGGCGCCGGAACGAGGAGCAGGTGAATATTGAAAGTGTCAGGGGCCTGAGCGATGGAGAGGTGAGTATGTGACTTTTTTTTTTATCGCAGCAACTGCAAATGGGGCAAGTGTCTGTATGGAGCATCTATGGGGCCATAACATTTGTGCAGCACTATATGGGGCAAGTGTCTGTATGGGGCCATAACGTTTGTGCAGCACTATATGGGGCAAGTGTCTGTATGGGGCCATAATGTTTGTGCAGCACTATATGGGGCAAGTGTCTGTATGGGGCGATAAGTAACGTTTGTGGAGCATTACGGTATATGGGGCAAGTATCTGTATGGAGCATCTTATGGGGCCATAATCAAGGTTTGTGCTGCACTATATGGGGCAAATATCTTTATGGAGCATCTTATGGGGCCATAATCAGCATTTGTGCAGCATTATATTGGGCAAATGTGTATATGGAGCATCTTATGGGGCCATTATTAACCTTTATGCAGGATTATATGGGACATAATTTAATATGGAGCATCTTATGGGGCCATCATAAACTTTATGGAGCATTATATGGGGCTTCTGATTCAATATTGATATTCAAAAACACTTTACCTACTGATGTCTCAATTAATTTTACTTTTATTGGTATCTATTTTTACTTTTGACATTTACCGGTAGCTGCTGCATTTCCCACCCTAGGCTTATACTCGAGTCATTAAGTTTTCCCAGGTTTTTGGGGCAAAATTAGGGGGGTCGGCTTATTCTCGGGTCGGCTTATACTCGAGTATATACGGTAATTTCTGTTTCTTTTTAATTTTCACCTACTGATGATTGAGGATCGCCCCGTTGACCAGGAGCCATGGAGCAGACTGAGCAACTAGGACCTTGGTTGGGACACTCCCCCAGGGCCAATATGCTGTTCCTTCAACCTCAATTTGGTGAGTGCATCAGCTTTGCAATTTTATTTGTGACATTTTTAATATTGCGCTTAGTTCCCGCTCGGTGCTGTCCCTTTTATATTCCCTATCCTCATGGTACTATATGAAAAATGCCCCCATGCTGGCAAGCTGTTAATGCTGCTGTCAACATTAGACAGTGCCATTTAACAGGTTAACAATCATAGGTGGGGCTTAATGCCACTGACGATTATCCTTGCTGATGCTTGCTGTAACATAGCCATTATCTGACGGGTATGGGGAGAGTTTACCCCATGAGCCTACTCCATACACCTGCTTCTTGAGCTATATATGTATGGCAAAATTATTAATATTATTTTTTTTTTTTCAGAGCACCATTGATTCCATAGTGCTGTTTATGAGAAGGGATTACATACAAAATTAAAATACGGTGAACAAACTAAGAATGACAGACTGGTATAGAAACGGTACACGATAATGGGGAAAGAGACAGTAGGATAGGGGGGTTGTGGCTGCTGCGGTGGTGGTGAAGTGGCAGGGGGTCATTGCATGCCGTAAACTTTCTTGAAGAGGTGGATTTTCAAATTCTGTCTGAAAGTTCCAAGTGTGGCAGATAATCGGATGTATTGAAGCACATAATTTTAGAGAATGGGAGACACTTAGGAGAAGTCTCAGAGGTAGTGTTGAGCATTCTGATACTGCAAATATCGGGTATCGGCCGATATTCGCTGTATCGGAATTCCGATACCGAGTTCCGATATTTTAGTGATATTGGAAATCAGAATCGGAAGTTCCTATAAGTTCCCAGGCGTGTGCAGTGCGTATGGTTCCCAGGGTCTGGAGGAGAGGAGACTCTCCTTCAGGCCCTGGGATCCATATTCATGTAAAAAATAAAGAATAAAAAAAAAAATATGGATATACTCACCCCTCCGACGGCCCCCGGCTCTCAGCGGTGCAACCGGCAGCCTCCGTTCCTAAGAATGCAGTGAGTGTAGGACCTGCGATGACGTCGCGGTCTTGTGATTGGTCGCGTGACCGCTCATGTGACTGCGACATCATCGAAGGTCCTTCACTCACTGAATTCTTAGGAACGGAGGCAGACGCTTGCACCACTGAGGTCCAGGGTCCGTCGGAGGGGTGAGTATATCCATATTTTTTATTTTTATTCTTTATTTTTTACATGAATATGGATCCCAGGGCCTGAAGGAGAGTTTCCTCTCCTTCAGACCCTGGGAACCATCCAGGATAGCTTCCGATATTTGTGTCCCATTGACTTGTATTGGTATCGGGTATCGGTATCGGCGATATCCGATATTTTTTGGATATCGGCCGATCCAATCCAATACCAATACTTTTGAATATCGGAAGGTATCGCTCAACACTACTCAGAGGTAATTGGTTGAGGAACATATGAGTTTGGAGTGGAGGAGGAGATATTGATAAAACTAGAGGTTTCGTGTTGGAAGATATCAGGAATTAGTTTGGAGATATACAGAGGAGACAGATTATGGATGGCATTGTAAGTCCTTATTACCATAGTAGTTGGAACTGGATCTGTTGAGGAACTAGGAACCAAGGAAGGGATTTGCAGAGTGGAGAAGTGAAGTAATAGGAGGATATTGCAGTATTTGAGGCAGGAGATGATGAGGGCAATACACTAACATTTTAGTAGATTCAGGGTTGAGGAAAGGACAGATTCTGGAAATGTTTGAGTTGAAGGCGGCAGGAGATGGCAAGAGCTTGGATGTGTGGTTTGAAGGATAGGGCAGAGTCGAGGATTACACCGAGGCAGCAGACTTCTGGCACAGAGGAATGCTTGATGTCATTTACTGTGATAGATCAATCGGGTAGAGGAGTTAGGTGAGATGGAGGAAATATGATGAGTTCAGTTTTGTTCCCTTGAAGTTGTTAAAATTATATGTGTCCCTGAAAATGAAGAGCAGTTTCAGCATACACAGCTCCATGAAAACATAGACTGTAAAGGTATGTTTCCACGTTCAGGAAACGCTGAGTGTTTGACGCTGCATAGAGCCGCAGAGTCAAACACGCACAGTCCAGATGTTACAGCATAGTGGAGGAGATTTTATGAAATCCCGTCTCCACTATGCGTGGTAACAAGCGGCGGCCCTGCGATTCCGGGCATGCGGTGTGTCTTTTTAGATCGCAGCATGTTCGTTTACCTTGCGGCGACGATGCGCTGCCGCAATGTAAATCACAGTGCTCTATGTGTGTGGTGCGATGATTCCGGATGTGTGCAATGAACACACATTGCTCCGTCCAAACCGCTGGCCATCCTGAACGTGGACACGTACCCTTAAATCTTTTAAAATGAGCTGTGTGGTTTTTGTCTCTGGGTAGAAAACTGATTTTTTAACATTGACTGATGCATTTTAGGTAAAGTATTCACTATATAATAGAGACATGGGCCAGAATGAATGCATCCTATCATACACTGGAAGTCGTGTATAAGTGCAGGCCAACACGAGAACTTGCCTGCAGCGAGCTTGGCTCAGTCCACTGATGAGTTACACAAAAGGTAATAAAAAGTTCATTGCTGGTTGTTTTGAGCACTCAGCAGTTGTGGATCCATTCAGCCAAGCGGTAACTGAAAACAGTCATTGATATACAATATGCTCTTCTGGATTATGCCTTCCTTCCTGTTGGAATTAAAAGATGACATTGTACAGAGAGCACAGCAGATGGAAAGCCTGGGATCTGTTACTTACTGCAATAGTGATAATGTAACATCAATGTATTGCAAATGGTATCATACTAAGTAGTGTACCCTGAAATAGTATTGGAAAACCAGGACTATATTATAATTAACAAGTACATATCTGATAAAAACTTCAGTACCAGATATCAGTATTGTAGTTTCCAGCTCCTGAACACGTCATGTTATACACTGGTCTGCCATAATCTTGACACCACTGATAGATGAAGTGAATTACATTAATTATCTCATGACAATGATAACTGTCACGGGACAAAATGTATTAACCAATAAGTTATCAATCACTCCTTGATGTCTTGGAAGTAGAAGTAGTGAAAAATGTGCAAGGATAAGGATCCAAGCAACTTTTTCAATAACCAGATTGTAATAATTTTACCACAGGGTCAGATTAAGTCAACAATTTGTAGGATATTCTTGGTATGCCATAAATAGTACCTACCAAAAGTGGTTCAAATAAGGACAATCAACTGGCAAATCAGTCATGGGCACCAAAGGTCTAGTACATCTGAATCAGTCGTGCCGAAGCATAGGGCATCAATGTAAAAAAAAGTAGTGGACAAATTCTTTAAATTGCATTCACATTTGATGCACTTTAGCTTAAGACTATTGACAAATTGGACATAAGTTACAGGATGTAGTAATCATTTATTTTAAGACCCACTAATAAATAGTATGTTATTTGGGTGTGTTCCTTCCAATTAGTTCTTAGTTCTGTGTCGAGAATTTAGCTGAAATCCATAGCTCTCAGAGCTGAATGAGTCAGTAATTTTTGCCTTACATGGCCATTCCCCTTACAACTCCCATAAATACTGTATGTAAACCACACTATGAACACAAAAAGGAAGATAAATGTGCAAAAAGGAAACATTTATTTAGACAGCGAGGGAGGTTTTTTCATTTTCTCAAAAACTTAGAGCTGTTTTGGGAGGGTTAGCAAGTATGTATTTAATGGATGGGTGATACTTTCCAGATGGCACTACCATGCAACAACCATAGCGTAACAGCGACCTATTAAATAGTGGCAGCTATTTAGTAATGCCTACAATAAATGCCATCTCACATAGCTGGGCCAGTAATCTATAGCAATTGGCATACATGTCACACACATTATAGACATGTCACACATCTAAGGCTACTTTCACACTAGCGTCGCGCACTGCACGTCGCTATGCGTCGTTTTGTAGAAAAAACGCTTGCAGGATGCGTTTTTTCTCCATTGACTTGCATTAGCGACGCATTGCCACACATCGCAACCGTCGTGCGATGGTTGCGTTGTGTTGCGTCGGACCGTCGCATGTTTTTTGGTGCGTCGTGTCCAGCATTTCCGACCGCGCATGCGCGGCCGGAACTCTGCCCCCTCCTCCCCGCACCTCACAATGGGGCAGCGGATGCATTGAAAAACAGCATCCGCTGCCCCGTTGTGCGGCGCTTGCACAGTATGCGTCGGTGCGCAGCAACATCGCATAGCGACGTGCAGTGCACGATGCTAATGTGAAAGTAGCCTTAAATACATGATACATACACATCACTGACATATTAGATACATGCACGAATGTCAGTCATACAATAAATACACAAGAAACACACATTTTTACTCTTTGCCACAACAGCACCCACTGGAGAGAAGGATCCGCCCCATAGGAACTGGAAACCTGCAGAAAATAAAGGGGGGCAGTCCGCCCCTCCTCCTCAGTTGGTTTCTTGTTCCTACGGGAACCGCAGGATTCTCCTACAAGAAAAACATACCTGGGCCCATGCATGCCGCATGTGCAGTGTCTGAGGGAATGGCAGGGTCTGTGGTCCAGAGGCAGCGTCGGGGTAGTTCCATTTGACGGCTCCCTCCTCGTCTGGTGGATAGAGTGATGACCGGGTTCGGGAAGGGCCGCCCGGTCTCACTCAGGAGATGCACCATTAGGTGCATGGGGCAGCTGCTTAATAGCTTCAGCGGCGGGCTGGGGGATGGAGTGGGCTGCACGGGGCCCCGACCGACACAGCAGTCACATGGGGTGAAGAATGCCAGTCGCAAGAGTGACGCAGCGGATTCCAGGTCCAGGACTGTACCTCAGCCTCCTGATCCGGCCAATATGAAACAAAAATCAAAACATAAGCAGTGCTCCTTATGCAATCAACCTCTCCCTGATTCCTACCCCAAGAAACTATGTAAGGAATGCATCAGTGAGACCATGCAGGGGGCAGCGGTGTCAGTTAGTGACATACATGCTATAATTAGAGAGGAGTTGCAAGCCATTGCCCATGCTAACACACCCCCAGAGAGTAAAAGCAAACAGCAAGTAGCTTTCAGCTCGGAATCCAATAATGACCGGGAAATAGCCTAAGACTCCTCACTCGCATCCTCTTCATCATCATTATCAGAAATTGAAGGGTAGTCATGCTTCCCCTTGGACAGTGTAGATAACTTAGTAAAATCAGTAAGAAACACTATGGAGTGTGAGGAGACAAAAGGTGCTCAAACCACGCAGGACATAATGTTTGTAGGTTTGGCAGAGAGGAAAAAGAGAGCCTTCCCAGTAATTCTAGCAGTTAAAGGGAACCTGTCACCCCCAAAATCGATGGTGAGATAAGCTCACCATCATCAGGGGCTTATCTACAGCATTCTGTAATGCTATAGATAAGCCGCCGGTGTTACCTGAAAGAGGAGAAAAAGACGTTAGATTATACTCACCCAGGGGTGGTCCCGCTCCGATGAGCGTCTCAGGTCTGGTACAGGACCTCCCATCTTCATTCCATGAGGTCCTCTTCTGGTCTTCACGCCGCGGCTCTGGCGCGGAAAGGTCAGAGAGGCCCAGCGCCTGCACACTGCAGTAATTTGCTCTGCCCTCAACAGGGCAGACAAAGTACGCCTGCACCGGAGCCGCGGAGTGAAGACCAGAAGAGGACGTCATGGAATGAAGATAGGAGGCACCGGTGCGGACCTGAGACACCCATCGGACTGGACCGCAGCGGGACCGCCCCTGGGTGAGTATATTCTAGCCTCTTTTTCTCCTCTTTCAGGTAACATCGGGGGCTTATCTACAGCATTACAGAATGCTGCAGATAAGCCCCTGATGCCAGTGAGCTTACCTCACCATCGATTTTGGGGGTGACAGGATCCCTTTAAGGCCTTGATAAAAAGGGAATGGGAGAAGCAAGACCAGAGAAGCTTCCTCCCATCAGCCTCGTAAAGAAAATACCCATTTAGCGATGAAGATCTACTAACATGGACTAAAGTCCCTAATGTGGACACAGCCGTTGCCTCTACCTCTAAACAATCCACACTACCAGTGGAAGATGCAGGCCTGCTTTCTGATCCTCTTGACCGCAAGACAGAATCATCATTAAAAAGGTCATGGGAGGCAACTATGGGCATATTTAAAACAGCAGTGGCCATTACATACACCGCCAGATCAATGCTTTTATGGATTGACCAACTGGACCAGCAGATTGAGCAGAAGGTCTCTAGAGATAAACTGCAGGCTGCTATTCCTTTAACTAGAGGGGCAGCAGCCTTTATGGCCGATGCATCAGCAGATGCACTGCGCCTAGCAGCGAGGTCTGCAGGTCTGGTAAATAATGCCAAGTGGGCCTTGTGGATGAAAGGTTGAAAAGGGGACACGCAATCGAAATCAAAGATCTGTGCTATCCCTTGTGAGGGTGAGTTTCTCTTTGGGAAAACCCTAGATGACATACTCACGAGAGTAAAAGAAAGGAAAAAAGCTTTTCCTGATTCTTCTATTCCTTTCTATAGGAGAGCATTTAAAAGAAGGTAATTTGGCAAAAAAAAAAAACAAGCAGAAAGACTAACGAGATGGGACAAAAAGGAAGAGAAACAGAGTGGTACTATGTTTAGAGGATAATAATAAGTACCGAAAAACCAGTCACCCCAGTCGGTGGTAGACTAAAATTATTCTTCCCACAGTGGGAAAAGATAACAGCTAGCTTGTGGATCTTGAGTATAATCAGTGAAGGAATAAAATTAGAATTCCTTCAGACTCCCCATGACTCATTTATTGTAATATCCCTTAATTCGCCAATACAACAAAAAGCCCTTGAGATGGAAATTCAAAGACTATTAACCAAAAGGGTCTTAGTTAAGGTTCCAGAGGGGCAAGAAGGTAGAGGATTCTACTCTCCTTTATTCCTAGTTCCCAAGCCTGATGGTTCATTTAGAACAATCATAAATATGAAAAAACTTAATACATTTATTCAAAATCATAACATTAAAATGGAATCGATCAGATCCACCATTAAGCTCCTTTTTCCAAATTGCATGGTGTGGGGCATTGATCTAAAAGATGCATATTACCATCTCCCTATCCATGACAGATACCGAAGATACCTCAGGGTCGCAGTGACATTCGAAGGCAAAATCCGTCACTTCCAGTATACGGCCATGCACCAATAATCTTTACCAAAGTGATGTTGGAGGTGATGGCTTACCTTAATCAAAAAGACACCTTAATTGTCCCTTACCATGATGACTTTTTAGTCGTTGGGAATTCGGCTGTCCAGTGTGTTAAACGTTTAGCTCACACTGTTTCATCTTTACAGGATCTAGGCTGGATCATCAACCTCAAAAAGTCCAGACTTATCCCACATTCCCTCCAGACATTTATAGTGTTCCATCTAGACTCCACAAGCCAAAAGTGTCTTCTTCCTCAGGTAAGCATATTGCTCATTAAAAACAAGGTTACACGAATGTCTCTGAGGGAAGCAATGTCATTGTTAGGATTCCTTATCTCCTGTACCCCAGCAGTTCAGTGGGCACAATACCATTCCGGATACTACAACATCAGATTCTCCGAGAGGAAAGACGACTACACAGTCACCTTGAGAAGAAAATTACCTTATCCTAGGAAGTCTTAACTTCTCTAATATAGTGGCTAGATAGTAACCATTTGGCCGATGGTGTCCCGTGGGTAATAACACATCCCATACTTTAACCATCAATGCTAGCCCCCGTGGATGGGGCACCCATATGGGAAATAGCTTCTGCCAAGGGATGTGGAATAGAGAGGAACTCCAACATTCATCTAACCTAAAAGAGATAAATGCTGTAAATTATGCTTTACATAATTTTCTTCCACAGCTTCGAGGAAAACAAGTCAGAATTTTATCAGACAACACCACAACAGTGGCATATCTAAACAGACAAGGATGTACTCGATCAGAAACTCTGATGTCTTCCGCAGGAGAAATCTTGAACCTGGCCAAAAAACATCTGTTATCCCTTTCTGCCCTTCACATCAAGGAGGAAAAAAAACAACAAGCAGACTTCCTAAGTCGATATTACATTACGACAAGGGTAATGGTGCCTAAATCATTGCATCTTTAAAGAGATAGTATCTCTATGGTGTCATCCTCAAATAGACCTTTTCGCCACGAGGAAGAACAAACAAGTACGGAAATTTGCCTCCCTATCTTTGGCAGATCATCCGGACATACTAGACGCTCTTCAAGTTCCTTGGCAATTCAATCTGGCATACACCTTCCTGTTGTAAACTCTGTTTTCGGGCTCCCTCTTGTGGTCACTGGTGGTATTGTGTGACTTTTGCTTTGGGCTCCACCTGGTGGCTTTGTTTGTTATCCTGCTGGTCTCTGGCTATCAGCTGGTTCGTTATCCTCTGGGAGGTTCCTATATAGCTCTGTTTTACTTCCACTTGTGGCCGGCTGTCGATGTAATCAGTGCTACTCAGATTCCTTCTGTCTACCTTGCTCCCAGTCTATCCAGGATAAGCTAAGTTTTGTTTGCTCATTTTTTGATTAGCAGTGTTTATCATGTTTTATGTTCCAGCTTGCTAAAATGTAATTCCCTCGCTTGCTGGTTGCTCTAGTGGGCTGAGTTTCTCCCCACACACCGTTAGTTGGTGTGTGGGTTCTTGAAATCTCAGGATGGATATTTTGTAAGGGTTTCTTATTGATCGCATAGACCCCTGCTCTATTTTCTGCTTTCTAGTACTAGTGGGCCTCTTTTGCTGAATCTGATTTCATCCCTATGTATGTGCCTTCTTCTTACTTCACCGTTAATATTTGTTGGGGGCTTCTATATCTTTGGGGATTATTTCTCTGGAGGCAAGCGAGGTCTTTCTTTCTCTTTAGGGGTAGCTAGTTCCTCAGGCTGGCTCGAGACGTCTAAGAACTTTTTTAGGCACGTTCACCGGCTACCTCTAGTTGTTTTGGATAGGTTCAGATTTGCGATCAGTTCAGTTACCATCTCCTTAGAGCTCGTCCTTAGTTTAATCACTTGCTGATCTATTTGTGATCCTCCGCCACTAGGGATCATAACAGTACAGTCGGCCGATAAAGTGTTAATTGCATGGCAGAAGCAGGAGAAAAGAAGCCTTGAGAATTTTTTTTTTTTTTGTTGCCGTGTGTCTAGCTGCTGTGGCTAGCTTCTCTCCTCCTCTTAATCTTGGTGTGGCTCTGAGTTCAGCTGCTGACATGGATGTCCAGAGCTTGGCTTCCAGTCTGGGTCATCTTGCTGCTAGGGTTCAAAGTATTCAGGATTTTGTTGTTCACAGTCCTATGTCAGAGCCTAGAATACCTATTCCGGAGTTGTTTTCTGGAGATAGATCTAGGTTCCTGAATTTTAGGAACAATTGTAAATTGTTTCTTTCTTTGAAACCTCGTTCCTCTGGTGATGCCGTTCAGCAAGTTAAGATTATCATTTCCTTTTTGCGTGGTGACCCCCAAGATTGGGCCTTCGCATTGGCGCCAGGGGATCCTGCATTGCTTAGTGTAGATGCGTTTTTTCTAGCCCTTGGATTGCTCTATGAGGAACCTAATCTTGAGAACCAGGCTGAAAAAACGTTATTGGCCCTCTCGCAGGGGCAAGATGAAGCAGAGGTGTACTGCCAGAAATTTCGGAAATGGTCGGTGCTTACTCAGTGGAATGAGTGTGCCCTGGCTGCAAATTTCAGAGAAGGTCTTTCTGAAGCCATTAAGAATGTCATGGTGGGGTTCCCTACGCCTGCAGGTCTGAATGAGTCAATGACTCTGGCCATTCAGATTGATCGGCGTTTGCGGGAGCGCAAACCTGTGCACCATTTGGCGGTGTCTTCTGAACAGACACCTGAATCTATGCAATGTGACAGAATTCTGACCAGAAGTGAACGGAAAAGTTATAGACGGCAAAATGGGTTGTGCTTTTACTGTGGTGACTCAGCTCATGTTATCTCAGCATGCTCTAAGCGCAAAAAAAGGTTGATAAATCTGTCACCATTGGTACTTT